>NC_088371.1:27962675-28047675 GCF_034508935.2 Berghia stephanieae
AGAATCAACTCAACTTAATCAGTGTTTTGTAACTTGAAAATTTCACTTTTTCATTTTCCCTGGCTGTCAATTACTAACGATTTCAAAATAGTCAACATTTAGTCTTTCATTTCAATCGGTATTAATCAATTTGAATTCAGCATTGCACATTTTAACATTTCAAAAACACCATCCTCATTCAACTCAATAACTACGCCAGAGTTAGTTCACAATTTTCAATCAAATCAATCAATAGGCGTTCAAATAATGAGTATATCTTCACTCCTCGCTGTCATCTGCCATAGTTTTGAAATAAGAATATTTTACTTTTATCCGTATTCCACTCGGATTCCTACCCTAATCTTTCAACACTCATTAAGATCATCCTACTCCATTTCAGCTTTCACCTCTCTCAGCAAATGTCATTTCTTATTTTCAATTCCAATATGCACTCGGATTTCATGATTTGACTTTTATAACTTCAAGTATGCCGGAATATAAATCCTTTCTCCCTCACAGCATATTCACAGCGTTTTTTTTGACCAATGTAGCACCAATCATCACTGTTTAAATATCATACACGTCAAGCAGAAAGAATGATAACACATACTATGGTCCAAGACCATAAACTTTCAACTTCAAGAGTTACTGCACAGATTATAACCGACTCAACTCATTCAGAGCGTTGTAACACAGAAATTTCACATGTTCATGAACACCTCTTTGTCAGTTTCTAACGATTTCAAAACAGTCAATATTCAATTTGGCATTTCAATCGATTTTAATCAAATTGCAACTCTAAATCTGGTATTCTAATCGTTTTAAATCAATTTGAGTTCATCATTGCGCATCTTAACATTTAAAAACATTCCGGACTCGACTCAAATACTAAGTACACCAATCTAAATTTTCAATCGGCGTTTGTAATATTTATCAAATGTACATTTTCATTCTTAGCTGCTAATTGCTTTCTAACAGTCAACCTCCAATACGCATTTTAGTCATTTGCTATCAATCTGCATTCAATTTTTTATAATTTATGTTTTCAAAAACATTGCTCACTAAATTTAAATCTAATACATGGATGATCTTATGCTAACAAAATACTTTGTCAATTACCCTTATTGTAACTGTAAGATTGTTGGTTAAAAATGATTTTGCCTATTCAAAAAGAAAAAAGAAATTATCTAAACCTATTTATTAAAAATTTAACATTAAAAAAATGAAAAATTCTAAACCAAACTACTCTTATTCCTCCCTGACTCTTTTAACACTCATTCAGACCATTCTACTTCATTGCAGCTTTCATCTCAAGCAAATGTTATTTCCATATATTCCAATTCAATAATGCATCAAGATTTCATGATTTGATTTTTATAACTCCAAGTATGCACGGAATAAAACTCTTTCTCCCTCACAGCATTTCACATGCGTTTCATTTTTGACCAATGTAGCACCAATCATCACTGTTTCAAATATCATATACCGTCAAGCAGAAAGAATGATACACATACTATGGTCCAAGACCATAAACTTTCAACTTCAAGAGTTGCTGCACAGATTATAACCGACTCAACTCATTCAGAGCGTTGTAACACAGAAATTTCACATGTTCATGAACACCTCTTTGTCAGTTTCTAACGATTTCAAAACAGTCAATATTCAATTTGGCATTTCAATCGATTTTAATCAAATTGCAACTCTAAATCTGGTATTCTAATCGTTTTTAATCAATTTGAGTTCATCATTGCGCATCTTAACATTTAAAAACATTCCGGACTCGACTCAAATACTAAGTACACACCAATCTAAATTTTCAATCGGCGTTTGTAATATTTATCAAATGTACATTTTCATTCTTAGCTGCTAATTGCTTTCTAACAGTCAACCTCCAATACGCATTTTAGTCATTTGCTATCAATCTGCATTCAATTTTTTATAATTTATCTTTTCAAAAACATTGCTCATAAATTTAAATCTAATACATGGATGATCTTATGCTAACAAAATACTTTGTCAATTACCCTTATTGTAACTGTGAGATTGTTGGTTAAAAATGATTTTGCCTATTCAAAAAGAAAAAAGAAATTATCTAAACCTATTTATTAAAAATTTAACATTAAAAAAAATGAAAAATTCTAAACCAAACTACTCTTATTCCTCCCTGACTCTTTAAAATCATTAAATCTAATACATGATGTCTTATGCAACAAAAATGTTTTCAATTTCCTTTTAGTAACTGTAAGATTGTTGTTAAATTTTATTACCTATTCAGAAAAAAGAATACTAAACTCTTTATTAAAAATTTACATCAAAAAAATTTGAAAATTTACAACCAACATCTTATTCCTCCCTGACTCAAAAACAATATAGACATATTGTTCAACCTAAACTTTCAACTCAAGAATTATTTCCATATATCCACTCAAATTCTTAAAAATTTGAAATTGATAAATTCCAATGTTAACAATAATTCTTTCTACGATTAACATCCATCTTCATTTGATTTAACCTATGAAGCATCAATTACACTTTCAATATTCCTATACGTCGATTAAAGATGAAAATTTATACAATGTCCAAAACTAATCACTTGAAGAGCTACTGACATAGATTAAGAATCACCAACTTTTCATGGGTTTTGTAATTTTAAAATTCACTTTTTCATTTTCCTGGCATTGCAATTTACTAAAAACTTCAAAATAGTCAACATTTAGTCTTTCATTTCAATCGGAATTCAATTTTTGAATTCTATTTGCATTTTAAATCTCAAAAACACATCCTCATCACTAATCTACTAACCAAAGTTAGTTCACATTCAATTCAATTCAATCAATAGGTGTTAAATAATGATATATCTATTCACTACCGCTGTCATTGCCATATTTTGAAATAAGAATATTTTACTTTTATCCGTATTCACTCGGATTCCTACCCTAATCTTTCAACACCACTTAAGATCTCTATCCTCCATTGCACTTTACACCTCATCTCAAGCAATTGTCATTTCCTTATTTCAATTCAAAAATGCATCAAGTATTCATATATTGACTTTTAAACTTCAGTATGCACGATAAATCCAGTTTCCTACTACATCTTCACACGTTTCATTTTTGACCATTTAGCACAACTATGAACTTTCAAAATCACACCGTTACAAAAGAATACTCACATACATGGTCCAAGAACCATAAACTTTCAACTTCAAGTACTGCACGATTATAACCGACTCAACTCATTTAGATCAACTTAATCAGGGAATTAAATCATTTTCATTTAACCCTCTGTCATTCTAACGATTTCAAAAACAGTCAATATTCCATTTGCATTTAATCGATTTTAATCAATTTGCACTCTAAATACTGGTTTACTAACCGTTTTAATCAATTATATCATAGCCGATCTTAACATTTAAAAACAATCATCGACTCAAATACAAGTAACTCATCACATTTCCCAATTTTAAATAGCGTTTGTTATTATACACTCATATCATCACAGATTCTCTCAAGTTTTGATGAATTGGAATAAAAATGGAATTAGCGTAAAATGATGAAAACGAACAAGACCATTGTTAAAAATAAACTTCAACAATGCCATCAAAATAACAGACTTTACGTTAATTGTAAAAACAAACCATCACGCTACCATGATTAAATAAACCATCACGGATTTACCATTGTAAAAATACCAGTCACGGAATGAACCATGTAAAATAAACCAGACACGAATGACTATTGTAAAAAATATTAACATGTCACTTGACATTGTTAAAAATTAAACCATCACGATGACCATTGTAAATAAACCAGTCAATTACATTGTAAAAATACCATTCAGGATACCATTAAAAAATAAACCATCAGCGATGACCATGTTTAATAAATTTAAACCAAATCTGTATTCAATCGAACAATTGAATTAAAAAAATAATTAATGCATTAAACTGTCGACCATTGTTAAAATATACCAGTCACGGATACCATTGCAAATATTAAAATGATATGGTCAATGACATATGTAAAAATTCCCGTCAGTTATGGAGTTAAGTTCCGAAAAAATTGGACATCGAAAATGAGGAAAATTATACAAAGACCATTGTAAAAATAAACCAGTCACGCGATAACCATTGCAAATATGAACCAGTCACGAGATGAACATTGTGAAAATAAACCAGTCATGGGATGACCATTGTAAAAATAAACCAGTCACGGGTTGACCAATGTAAAAATTAACCAGTCACGGGATGACCATTGTAAAAATTAACCAGTCACGGGATGACCATTCAAAAATAAACCAGTCACGGGATGACCAATGTAAAAATAAACCAGTCACGGGATGACCATTGTAAAAATTAACCAGTCACGGATGACCATTGTAAAAATAAACCAGACACAAGATGACTATTGTAAAAATAAACCAGTCACGGGATGACTATTGTAAAAATAAACCAGTCACGGGATGACCATTGTAAAAATAAACCAGTCACGGGATGACTATTGTAAAAATAAACCAGTCACGGATGACCATTCAAAAATAAACCAGTCACGGGATGACCATTGTAAAAATAAACCAGACACGAGATGACTATTGTAAAAAAATAATTATGCAGTCACGGGTTGACCATTGTTAAAAATATACCAGTCACGGGATGACCAATGTAAAAATTAAAAATAAACCGGTCACGGGATGACCAATGTAAAAATAAACCAGTCACGAGATGACCATTGTAAAAATAAACCAGTCATGGGATGACCATTGTAAAAATAACCAGTCACAGGATGACCATTGTAAAAATAACCAGTCACAGGATGACCATTGTAAAAATAACCAGTCACAGGATGACCATTGTAAAAAATAAACCAGTCACGGGATGACCATTGTAAAAATAAAGAGTAACGGGATGATCATTGTCAAAAATAAACCAGTCATGGGGTGACCATTGTAAAAATAACCAGTCACGGGATGACCATTGTGAAAATAAACCAGTCAAGGGTGACCATTGTGAAAATAAACCAGTCATGGGGTGACCATTGTAAAAATAACCAGTCACGGGATGACCATTGTAAAAATAACCAGTCACGGGATGACCATTGTAAAAAATAAACCAGTCACGGGATGACCATTGTAAAAATAAACCAGTCACAGGATGACCATTGTAAAAATAACCAGTCACGGGATGACCATTGTAAAAAATAAACCAGTCACGGGATGACCATTGTAAAAACAAACGAGTCACGGGATGACCATTGTAAAAAATAAACCAGTCATGGGGTGACCATTGTGAAAATAAACCAGTCATGGGATGACCATTGTAAAAATAACCAGTCATGGGATGACCATTGTAAAAATAACCAGTCATGGGATGACCATTGTGAAAATAAACCAGTCATGGGGTGACCATTGTAAAAATAACCAGTCACGGGATGACCATTGTAAAAAATAAACCAGTCACGGGATAACCATTGTAAAAATAAACCAGTCACAGGATGACCATTGTAAAAATAACCAGTCACGGGATGACCATTGTAAAAAATAAACCAGTCACGGGATGACCATTGTAAAAACAAACGAGTCACGGCATGATCATTGTAAAAAATAAACCAGTCATGGGGTGACCATTGTGAAAATAAACCAGTCATGGGATGACCATTGTAAAAATAACCAGTCATGGGATGACCATTGTAAAAATAAACCAGTCACGGGGTGACCATTGTAAAAATAAACCAGTCACGGGGTGACCATTGTAAAAAATAAACCAGTCACGGGATGACCATTGTAAAAATAACCAGTCACAGGATGACCATTGTAAAAATAACCAGTCACGGGATGACCATTGTAAAAACAAACGAGTAACGGGATGATCATTGTCAAAAATAAACCATTCATGGGGTGACCATTGTGAAAATAAACCAGTCACGAGATGACCATTGTGAAAATAAACCAGTCACGGGATGACCATTGTAAAAATAAACCAGTCACGGGATGACCATTGTAAAAAATAAACCAGTCACGGGATGACCATTGTGAAAATAAACCAGTCATGGTATGACCATTGTAAATATAACCAGTCACAGGATGACCATTGTAAAAAATAAACCAGTCACGGGATGACCATTGTAAAAACAAACGAGTAACGGGATGATCATTGTAAAAAATAAACCATTCATGGGGTGACCATTGTAAAAAATAAACCAGTCATGGGGTGACCATTGTGAAAATTAACCAGACACGAGATGACTATTGTAAAAATAAACCAGTCACGGGATGACCAATGTAAAAATAAACCAGTCACGGGATGACCATTGTAAAAATAAACCAGTCACTGGATAACCATTGTAAAAATAAACCAGTCACGGGATGACTATTGTAAAAATAAACCAGTCACGGGATGACTATTGTAAAAATAACCAGTCACAGGATGACCATTGTAAAAATAACCAGTCACAGGATGACCATTGTTAAAAACAAACCAGTCACGGGATGACCAATGTAAAAATAAACCAGTCACAGGATGACCATTGTAAAAATAAACCAGTCACGGGATGACCATTGTAAAAATAAACCAGTCAAGGATGACCATTCAAAAATTAATCAGTCACGGGATGACCATTCAAAGATAAACCGACATGGATACATTGTAAAAATACGTCAAGATGACCATTAAAAATAACAGTCACGGATACCATTCAAAATGAAATCAGTCACGGAATGACCATTGTAAAAATAAACCAGTCACAGGATACCATTCAAATAGATTAATCCAGTCAAGGATGACCGAAAAGAGAAATGATCACAAAGACCATTGTAAAAATAAACCAGTCACGGATGACCATTCAAAAATAAACCAGTCACGGGATGACCATTGTAAAAATAAACCAGTCACGGGATGACCATTGTAAAAATAAACCAGTCACGGATGACCATTCAAAAACAAACCAGTCACGGGATGACCATTATAAAAATAAACCAGTCACGGGATGACCATTGTAAAAATAAACCAGTCATGGGATGACCATTGTAAAAATAAACCAGTCACGGGATGACCATTGTAAAAATAAACCAGTCACGGATGACCATTGTAAAAATAAACCAGTTATGCGTATAGAACATTTACATTGTTATATAACCATCAATAATTATTAATTTAATAAATATTCAATACATTAAAATAATACCATCATTATTGCATTTAATATTAAAATATTATTAATTAAAATATTATCAGATATTTAAATTAATAACGAGAGGTAAAAATTCGCATAGTTCCATAAAAACTTCCAAATTCAGAAATTGGCAATGAAATTGTCAAAATCCATAAACATTACAAAATAACCTTAAGTTTCATCAGTAATACAGAATCACCATTGTAAAAATAAACAGTCACGGATGACCATTGTAAAAATAAACCAGTCAAGGGATGACCATTGTAAAAAAAAACCAGTCAATGGGAAGACCATTGTAAAAATAAACCAGTCACGGATGACCATGTCAAAATAAAACCATCACGGAAGACCATTTCATAAATAAAGCAGTCACAGGATGACCATTCAAAAATAAACCAGTCACGGGATGACCATTGTAAAAATAAACCAGTCACGGATGACCATTGTAAAAATAAACAGTCACGGATGACCATTTAAAAATAAACCAGTCACGGATGACCATGTAAAAATAAACCAGTCACGGATGACCATTGTAAAAATAAACCAGTCACGGATGCCCAAATGTAAAAATAAACCAGTCACGGGATGACCATTGCAAAAATAAACCAGTCACGGGATGACATATGTAAAAATAAACCAGTCACGGGATGACCATTGTAAACATAAACCAGTCATGGGAAGACCATTGTAAAAATAAACCAGTCACGGGATGACCAATGTAAAAATAAACCAGTCACGGATGACCATTGTAAAAATAAACCAGTCACGGATGACCATTGTAAAAATAAACCAGTCACGGGATGACCATTCAAAAATAAACCAGTCACGGGATGACCATTGTAAAAATAAACCAGTCATGGGATGACCATTGTAAAAATTAACCAGTCATAGGATGACCATTGTAAAAATAAACCAGTCACGGGATGACCAATTGTAAAAATAAACCAGTCACGGATGACCATTGTAAAAATAAACCAGTCACGGGATGACCATTGTAAAAAAAAAAGTCACTGGATGATCATTGTAAAATAAACCAGTTATGGCTATGAACATTTAACATGTTATTATTAACATCATCTAATATATATTTTTAAATAAATATTATATTATAAAATAATTATTATAATATTAAATAATAAATAACAAATAATACTGAGAGGTAAAAATTCGCAATTTCTATAAACTTCCAATTTAAAATTGGCATGAAATTGTTCAAATTCGTAAAATTACAAAAACCTAAGTTTCGCAGGTATGACAGAACACCATTGTAAAAATAAACCAGTCACGGATGACCATTGTAAAAAAACCAGTCACGGATAACCATTGTAAAATAAACCAGTCACGAGATGACCATTGTAAAAATAAACCAGTCATGGATGACCATTGTAAAAATAAACCAGTCACGGGATGACCATTGTAAAATAACCAGTCATGGGATGACCATTGTAAAAATAAACCAGTCACGGGATGACCATTGTAAGAATAAACCAGTCAAGGATGACCATTCAAAAATAAACCAGTCACGGGAAGACCATTCAAAAATAAACCAGCACGGGATGACTAATGTAAAAATAAATCAGTCACAGGATGACCATTCAAAAATAAACCAGTCACGGGATGACCATTGTAAAAATCATTTCACTATACATAAAAAAGGTTCTCAGTTCAAGTTATAGGACTTGGAAGTTGCCGAAAGAAAACTGGAATTAGAGCGAAAATGAGGAAAATGATATAACGACCACTGTAAAAATAAACCAGCGACGCGATAACCATTGCAAAAATGAACCAGTCACGAGATGATCGTAAACATAAACCAGTCACGGTTGACCATTGTAAAAGTAAACCAGTCACGAGATGACCATTGTAAAAGAAAATCAGTCACGGATGACCATTGTAAAAATAAACCTGTCACGGGATGACCAATGTAAAAATTAACCAGTCACGGGATGACCATTGTAAAAATAAACCAGTCACGGTATGACCATTGTTAAAAATAAACCAGTCACGGGATGACCATTGTAAAAATAAACCAGTCACGGGTTGACCATTGTTAAAAATAAACCAGTCACGGGATGACCATTGTAAAAATAAACCAGTCACGGTATGACCATTGTTAAAAATAAACCAGTCACGGATGACCATTGTAAAAATAAACCAGTCACGGGTTGACCATTGTTAAAAATAAACCAGTCACGGGATGACCATTGTAAAAATAAACCAGTCACGGGTTGACCATTGTTAAAAATAAACCAGTCATGGGATGACCATTGTAATAATAAACCAGTCACGGGATGACCATTCAAAAATAAACCAGTCACGGGATGACCATTGTAAAAATAAACCAGTCATGGGAAGACCATTGTAAAAACAAACCAGTCACGGGATGACCATTCAAAAATAAACCAGTCACGGGAAGACCATTCATAAATAAACCAGTCACGGGAAGACCATTCATAAATAAACCAGTCACGGGATGACCATTGTAAAAACAAACCAGTCACGGGTTGACCATTGTTAAAAATAAACCAGTCACGGGATGACCATTCAAAAATAAAACAGTTATGAGCTGTAGAAACGATTTATCATTGTCATTATTAACATCATCATTATTATCATTTTTTAAATAAATATTATTATTATGATAATAATAATTATTATTGTTATTAATATTAATACTAACATTATTATTATTATTATTATTATTATTATTATTATTATTATTATTATTCGGCAGGTATGAGAGAATCACCATTGTAAAAATAAACCAGTCACGTGATGACCATTGTAAAAATAAACCAGTCAAGGGATGACCATTATAAAAATAAACCAGTCATGGGAACACCATTGTAAAAACAAACCAGTCACGGGAAGACCATTCAAAAATAAACCAGTCACAGGATGACCATTGTTAAAAATAAACCAGTCACAGGATGACCAATGTAAAAATAAACCAGTCACGGGATGACCATTGTAAAAATAAACCAGTCACGGGATGACCATTGTACCTACTTATCCGAACCAGGGACCACCTGAGCTCTAGCCCTTCGGTCTGATGACCATTGTAAAAATAAACCAGACACGGGATGACCATTATAAAAATAAACCAGACACGGGATGACCAATGTAAAAATTGACTATTGTAAAAAAATAATAAACCAGTCATGGGTTGACCATTGTTAAAAATAAACCAGTCACAGGATGACCAATGTAAAAATTAACCAGTCACGGGATGACCATTGTAAAAATAAACCAGTATCTGGATGACCATTGTAAAAATAAACCAGTTATGCGCTGTAGAAACGATTTAACATTGTTATTAATAACATCATCATTCTTATCAATTTTTAAATAATAATTATCATTATAATAATTATTATTATTGATATCAATATTAATACTATTTATTATTATTATTATTATTATTATTATTATTATTATTATATTATTATTATTATTATTATTATTATTATTATTATAAATTAATATTATTATTATTATTATTACTATAATTATTATTATTATTATCACTATTATATTAATACTGAAAGTTAAAAATGCGCAATTTTCCATAAAACTTCCAATTTCGAAAATGGCAATGAAATTTGTCCAAAATTCGTAAAATTAAAAAAAAGTTTCGGCAGGTATGACAGAAACACCATTGTAAAAATAAACCAGTCACGGGATGACCATTCAAAAATAAACCAGTCACAGGAAGACCATTCAAAAATAAACCACTCACGGGATGACCATTCAAAAATAAACCAGCCAAGGGGCGACAGTAGAAAAGTAAACCAGTCACGGGGTGACCATTTTAAAAATAAACCAGTCACGGGATGACAATTTTTTAAATAAACCAGACAAGGGGTGACTATAGTAAAAGTAAACCAGTCACGGGATGACCATTGTAGAAATAAAGTAGTCACAGGATGACCATTGGAAAAATAAACCAGTCACGGGATGACCATTGTAAAAATAGAGTAGTCACAGGATGACCATTGGAAAAATAAACGATGACCATTGTAAAAATAAACCAGTCACGGGATGACCGCTGTAAAAATAAACCAGTCAAGGGATGACCATTCAAAAGTAAACCAGTCACGAGATGACCATGTAAAATTAAACCAGTCATGAGATGACCATTATAAAAATAAACCAGTCAAGGGATGACCATTCAAAAATAAACCAGTCAACGGATGACCATTGTAAAAATAAACCAGTCACAGGGTGACCATTCAAAAATATACCAGTCACGGAATGACCATTGTAAAAATAAACCAGTCACAGGGTGACCATTCAAAAATATACCAGATATGTGGTGACGATTGTAAGACTTAACCAGTCATGCGTTGACCATTTTCAAAGTAAAACTAAAACAGTCATGGGATGACCCTTGAAAATATAAAACCAGTCATAGGATGACCTTTGTAAAAATAAACCATTCAGAGGGTGACCATTGTAAAAGTAAACCAGTCATGGGATGACCATTGTAAAGAGAAACCAGTCATGGGATGACCATTGTAAAAATAAACCATTTTTGGGATGACCATTGTAAAGATAAACCAGTCACTGGATGACCATTGTAAAAATAAACCAGTCAGGTGATGACCATTGTAAAAATAAACCAGCCACAGGATGACCATTCAAAAATATACCAGTCACAGGATGACCTTTGTAAAAATATGCCCACTACGGGACGACTAGGCACAACGAAATCACTGCCAAATGAATTGGTCACAACTAGAGAAAAGAACGAATCCAAACCACCAGGATATGGGAAGGTTAGAAAAGCAGAATAATTCAGGAATAAACATCAAAAAAAGGATTAGTCGCAGTTATAGTTTAGTTGTTATACAGGCTTTCAACGGCGCTTTCAACACTATTGAGGTCATTTAAGAGCCGATTCTAGCATTATCAGTATTTGTCCGGCCTTGAGAGGCCATAGCAGCTCAATCGTGTTAATACTGTACTAAAATTTTATAAAACAGACATAGTTAAAAATGAATTATACTAGCAAAGGGTGAGAATCATGGAGTTGCTAGCTCGTGGTAGGACGGTGTAAAATGTTCTAAGTGTTATTTATAATTACAAATTGGGTTCGGTGAGATCACTGCAAGTCGCATGGTGAGCAATATAAATAGGAGTCGGAATGCAAGGCAAAGCCAACTTGCAGGTACTTGATAAAAGAGTGAAAAGCGATTGAACTACCAAGATAGAAGCATTGATATCACTAAGCAACAAAAGGTTCTCAGAAGTTGTCGAAAAAAATCATAGATCAGGAGAACAATAAAGGAGAAAACCCGGGCACGGGATGACATTTATAAAAATAAACCAGTCACAGGATGACCAAATTGTAAAATTAAACCAGTCACGGGATGACCATTGTAAAAAAACAAACCAGTCACAGGATGACCATTGTAAAAATAAACCAGTCACAGGATGACCATTGGAAAAAAATAAACCAGTCATTGGATGACCATAGTAAAAATAAACCAGTCATGGGATGACCATAGTAAAAATAAACCAGTCATGGGATGACCATTGTAAAAATAAACCAGACACGGGATGACCTATGTCAAAATAAACCAGTCACCGGGTGACCATTGTGTAATAAACCAGTCATTTAAAACATACCTGTCACAGGGTGACCATTAAAAAAAAATACCGAACCCAAGATTACCATATGAAAGAATAAACAACAGTCACATAACGACCACAATAAAAAGGAAACTAGGCATAACAAAATCATTGTAAAAATTAATAGGACAACGATAGAAAAGAATGAATTCAAATCACCAGGATAGGGGAATGTCAGACCGAAAGTGAGAAAAGTGAAGCAGAATTCAGGAATAAACATCAAAATAAATGAGTCGCAGTTACAGAAGAATTATACTAGTCAAAGGGTGATCTGCATTGAGAGCTTAGCTCGTGTCAGGGCGGGTGAAATGTTATGATAAGTACTATTTATAACTACAAATTGGGTTCAGTGAGATCATTGCCAGACACAGGGTGAGCAATATAAATTAGGAGTCTGAATGCAAGGCCAAACCAACTTGTACTTAAAGAGTGAAAACTAACTGAACTACCAAGATAGAAAACAAAAATGAGAGCATTCATTACACTAAACAAAAGTTTATCAGTTCACAAATGTTATATATAAGACTTGGAAATTGCAGGGAAAAAAATGGAATCAGAGCAAAAACAAGGCAAATTATACAAAAACATAAGGGAGAAGACCCTGTAACATGATGACATTTGTAAAGGTAAACCAGTCACAAGATGACCATTGGGAAAATAAACCAGTCAAGAGTCATGAGACGACCATTGTAAAAATAAATCAGGGGATGACCATTGAAAAAATAAACCAGTCAAGGGTGACCATTGTAAAAATAAACCAGTCATGGGATGACCATTGTAAAAATAAACCAGTCACGGGGTGACCATTGTAAAAACAAACCAGTCATGGGGTGACCATTGTAAAAATAAACCAGTCACGGGGTGACCATTGTAAAAATAAACCAGTCACAGGGTGACCATTGAAATTATCAGAATAATGGGACAGCAAATTGTGCAGAAGCAATAAACAGTCACAGTACGACCATCAACAAGTCTATGAATACTACAGAAATTCAGCGAGGATAGAAACTCAAGAATCCCTGCAAAAATAAAAATAAAATTGGCATAATATGATAAAGAAAACATCCATTATAAAGAACAGGCAAGTAATCCAACCCACAAAACTACAGAATCACTTAAAGAACCATAACTGAAATAAATTTGACTAAAAGTCGGAACCTATGAGAGAAAAAAGAATATATGCAGAAGATTTTGAAAGAAACAGACACCAACCAGCGGAATTGTGCAGAAGCAACTGCTAGTCACAGAATGACCATCAAAAACAAGAGCAGTACATTATTATATACGGCTATACAGTTATAATGATCATGATACACATTACAGAAATTCAACAAGAACAATCCGACTCATCCATATGCAACGGGCAAGATAGGCTAAAGAAAACATCCACGATAAAAAGCAGGTAAATTGTCCAAGGATCAACCGGTACCAAACTGGAAATTCACTCAATTGAAACGACAGAAGCCTTGGGTGAAATCACTAAGCAATAAAGAAGCAAAAGAGTAAAAGAATGTTTACAGGCTTTATAATTCATAATGTCGACAACAAAAATGGAATGAGTGGAATAGTAGCAAGCAATACCAAAAATAAAATTTGAGAAGGGAGGGGGGGAATACAACCAATCATGGGGTGAAAATTGTAAATATTAACAAGGCAAGCAGTGAACACTGTAAAATAAACCAGTCAAGAGGCGACGATTTAAAATATAAACCAGTCATGTGATGAACATTGAAACTATAATACCAGACATTGGCAGACCATTGTAAAAATAAACAAGTCACAGGATGTCCTTTGTACAAAATAAACTAGGCACAGAATGACCATTGAACAAAAAGACAAAAAACAATTACCTTGCAAAAATAAATCACCGGATGCAGACCTGCCTAGTACTGCGAAAAATTCGTAAAATAACGAATATTTGGCTCCAGTCAGAGACAATTATTATTCAATTAAACTTGTTGAAAAGGAGAGTTTGGTTGCCTAAAAACTGCAGGACTTTGGAGCATATTTTGATTACGTCTAGGGAAATACTTGTGTAATACTATTTATTGTGTCCTTATGTGTTATTCCTTAGAAACAAATAATTTTTTACATTTCAACTATGCACCTCTGCAGGATGACCATTGAATACATAAACCAGTCACGGGATGACGATTGTAAAAATAAACCAGTCATGGGACTACGTGCAGATAAGCTATGGAAAACATCCACAATAAAAAGCAGGTAAATTGTTCAAGAATCAACCTGAACCAAGACTGGAAATTCACTTAATTGAAACATGACAGAAGCCTTGGGTGAAAGCAATCATCGAAGCAATAAAGAAGCAAAAGAGTAAAAGACCGTTTACAGTTTACAGGCTTTATAATTCGTAATGTCCACAACAAAAACTGGAACGAGTAGTAGCAAGCAAATATTAAGATTGACAGAACTGCAGAAACAGAGGGGGGAATAATATAACCAGTCACAGGGTGAACTTTATAAATGAAGACTGGTTTTCCAAAACTCAATACGTCAATTTTTCTCCAGTTTGAGATCTTCCATCTATGAGATGAATTGAAAAGTAAATTTTATTGTAAGCATCAACTGGCACAGGATATATCCCCCCCCCCCCCCCCCCCCCCCCCCCCCCCCGATTCGCGTGAATTTGAAGTTTAAATATGATAAGGTAATATACTGAATGAGAAATTTAAGGTGACATAACCCTCAATATTTCAAAATGGGAAAAAACGGAGTTTTGGAGAACCACTGTTCAAATATAAACCAGTCACTGTCACAACCATTGTAAAAATAAACCAGTCGCGGGGTGACCATTGTAAAAAGAAACCAGTCACGGGTGACCATTTTAAAAATAAACCAGTCATGGGATGACAATTTTTAAAATAAACCAGACAAGGGGTGACTATAGTAAAAGTAAACCAGTCACGGGATGACCATTGTAGAAATAACGTAGTCACAGGATGACCATTGTAAAAATAAACCAGTCACGGATGACCATTGTAAAAACAAACCTGACACGGGATGACCTATGTAAAAATAAACCAGTCAAGGGATGACCATTGTAAAAATAAACCCGACACGAGATGACCTATGTATAAATAAACCAGTCATTTAAAAACATACCTGTCACAGGGTGACCATTAAAAAAAAATACCGAACCCAAGATTACCATATGAAAGAATAAACAACAGTCACATTGTCACAAAGTGCGCACGTAAACCGTATGCTTATGTAGCGCAGTTTGCAACCTTGTTTATGTGTGCTATATTCAAGCTACGACATCGATCAATAACCAAACACAATACGTTGATAAAGGTTTTGAAGCTAAATGAAGATATATTTTATTACAATATAACAAAGATATTATGAGATATAAAGATGAAATGATAGATGTAATAAGTATGAAATCAAATGGATGGATGACAAATTGATGGAGATGGTGTGATGATGAATATGATATGAAAGCGATATGAAAATATATAATTAAATCAATTAATTATCAATACTTTACCAAACCGCTACCACATCAGACAATCTCACAGATAGGTTGCAACCATCACAGTCATACAGGCAACTAATAATTAACTAACTAACTAAACACAATCCAGACGTGTAGAAGAAAGCCAAAAGAGTGTCCTTGATATTCAACAAAAACTGTAAGGTTGTTCTAATATTGTTAATTTGTCTCTTCTTGAAATTGTTCTGATTTCACAGTATTCATAAACAGATCAATTGTTTCTCAATGTTCTGATATTAAAATAAGCAAATGGTTCTTCACAGGTAACTTATAAAACAGGCAAATGTTCAGTTTTTATTAGTGTCAAGCTATGAGCGTATAGCCTAAAGTTGGCTTGTTAAAGCCCAGCCTCCAACGGCTCATTCACAGAGACGAACAGATTATTGAAATCACAAATTAAGTCTACACAAGACTTTAATCAAACTCTACACAAGAGTTATAACACAACTTGATTCAGCTCAAACTTTGAGCACCACAAAGTCTACACAAGACTTAAATCACACTCTACACAAGAGTTAACACAACATGATTCAGCTCAAACTTTGAGCACCACAAAGTCTACACAAGACTTAAATCACACTCTACACAAGAGTTAACACAAAACGTGTTTCAGCTCGAACTTTGAGCACTACAAAGTCTACACAAGACTTTAATCCAACTCTACACAAGAGTTAAACAAATGAGCCTAAAAGACTCCGCTGTGGTTATCGCTTAGAGACTATGAGCCTAAAAGACTCCGCTGTCTGGTCTCTTTTGAGACAATGAGCCTAAAAGACTCCGCTGAGTGGTCTGAAGAAACTGCTCAAAACTCTGGCATTTATAGGCAAAAATCAAGCAAACGAAGCAAAATTCTACCCACACAAACGGATGTTAGTCATATCCGTAAACATCTGAAATTCCTTAAAACTCCCCCAGATTCCATAATCATGGACAACAACAACCCATCCTGATACCGGACATCCTCATATCAAGGATAAATAAATTCGTCAGCCCCATAGTTACGAGATATCAATCAAGCCATACCATAATAAAGTCACTCCCGTAGAATACAGGGATCCTACTTTGCTTATAAGTTTACGGAGAAAACAAGATTGATGCCTTTCTCACAATAACACCCACACTACGTAGTTTAATTCAAACTTCCGGGCCATAGGTGCATGATCTGATACGACCTGTATCAACAAAAGAACGGTTGTTCCGGAGGGATTACAATAACAACAACAACTAATACTACGACGACGTACATCCTGTCGTAAACTGACGCCTACACGGAAGCATTTCGTTACATATCTCCCCCCTAAGACTAAATTTGGTACAACATTTAGTTAGATCATCGAAATGCCTCAAGATCACATCGATCTCGACAATTATTTGGGCTCATGGTTGTCCCTTCCTTCAACAGACAACATCGGCATCACACATCCACACTTCAACTCCACCTTGCCGTGTGTCATGCATTTCGGTGGTTCATGATCCTTGTTTTCGTCAAAACATGGAAGTCGAGGACTCTTAACAGTGGGAGCACGAGTAAATGATCGAATGTCACTTGTCATACTGTCGTTGTTGGAGGAAGCCTGACACTCCGACTTTAACCTAAGCAGTTCAAGCTCTTTCTCCATCAGAGCTTCTTGTCTTTGAGCTCGTGCTCTGCTTATCTCCTCCTCTCCTTTGGCACGTTCTCTCTCCTTCTCTTTTCTCTCTTCATCTTCTTGTAACTGGGCTGTCACCCAAGCACGGAGATCTTCACCCCTTAACTCCAATTTTTCTCCAAGTTTAATTAATCTTTCCACATCCATCTCTAAGACAATTAATCAAACCAATTCAAATTCAAATAAACAACTTCAATATGTTTATCAACACTGTTGCCGTAAATGTTACTTTCACGTAGAATAAAGTGGTATTACAAGTAACCTTATTAACGATATGCGGTCAATATAGATCCCAAAACAGATTCAAAACAGGCAATTAATACCGATTCCTACACGGAATTCAACATTGATCTATATATATAGACTCAATATATAGAATCAAAACAAATTTACTACAGGTCCTAACACAGAACCAACGCTTCACCCAGATTCCTACACAGAATCAAAACATTGACTTAATATAGACGCATATTAGAGTCAAAACAACTGATTTAATACAGGTCCTCACACGGAACCAACGCTTCACCCAGATTCCCCACACGGAATCAACACAATAGCTTCACCCAGATTCCTCACACGGAATCAACAAAATAGCTTCACCCAGATTCCCCACACGGAATCAACAAAATATCTTCACCCAGATTCTCTCTTAGAATCAACAAAATATCTTCACCCAGATTCTTTCTCAGAATCAACAAAATATCTTCACCCAGATTCTTTCTTAGAATCAACAAAATATCTTCACCCAGATTCTCTCTTAGAATCAACAAAATATCTTCACCCAGATTCTCTCTTAGAATCAACAAAATATCTTCACCCAGATTCTTTCTTAGAATCAACAAAATGTCTTCACCCAGATTCTCTCTCAGAATCAACAAAATATCTTCACCCAGATTCTTTCTTAGAATCAACAAAATGTCTTCACCCAGATTCTCTCTCAGAATCAACAAAATATCTTCACCCAGATTCTCTCTCAGAATCAACAAAATATCTTCACCCAGATTCTTTCTTAGAATCAACAAAATATCTTCACCCAGATTCTTACACAGAATCAACAAAATGTCTTCACCCAGATTCTTCCTTAGAATCAACAAAATATCTTCACCCAGATTCTCTCTTAGAATCAACAAAATATCTTCACCCAGATTCTTTCTTAGAATCAACAAAATGTCTTCACCCAGATTCTCTCTCAGAATCAACAAAATATCTTCACCCAGATTCTCTCTCAGAATCAACAAAATATCTTCACCCAGATTCTTTCTTAGAATCAACAAAATGTCTTCACCCAGATTCTCTCTCAGAATCAACAAAATATCTTCACCCAGATTCTTTCTCAGAATCAACAAAATATCTTCACCCAGATTCTTTCTTAGAATCAACAAAATATCTTCACCCAGATTCTTACACAGAATCAATACCTTGACTTACTATAGTATGTGCATAGAAAGTCAGAACAAATGATTTAATACAGATCCTCACACGGGACCAACACAATCTTCACCCAGATTCCTACACGGAATCAAATTACCCCAACAACCACCTTCGTTCCTTACAAAAGGGAGAGGGGGGACAATGGAGGCTTTACAGCGCGAGTACCGCTTTCGCGCTAAGTCAGTGATCCGTATCACTATGTCAGATGACTGACAACTTAGAACCGAACAAATGAAAATTACCAGAATAACTTGTATTACACCTTGCGTATAATGACAGTCTTATAACCATTAAATGGATACCAATTTGCTTTAAGCTCAAAGATATTATCTATCTCAAGTTTCAAACAACTCCCTAACCTGTCTCAACACTTGTTTGGTCGCGATGTCTCTTGAATGCACAACAATAAGAATCCCACTTCTGACACCAAATTATGTCACAAAGTGCGCACATAAACCGTATGCTTATGTAGCGCAGTTTGCAACCTTGTTTATGTGTGCTATATTCAAGCTACGACATCGATCAATAACCAAACACAATACGTTGATAAAGGTTTTGAAGCTAAATGAAGATATATTTTATTACAATATAACAAAGATATTATGAGATATAAAGATGAAATGATAGATGTAATAAGTATGAAATCAAATGGATGGATGACAAATTGATGGAGATGGTGTGATGATGAATATGATATGAAAGCGATATGAAAATATATAATTAAATCAATTAATTATCAATACTTTACCAAACCGCTACCACATCAGACAATCTCACAGATAGGTTGCAACCATCACAGTCATACAGGCAACTAATAATTAACTAACTAACTAAACACAATCCAGACGTGTAGAAGAAAGCCAAAAGAGTGTCCTTGATATTCAACAAAAACTGTAAGGTTGTTCTAATATTGTTAATTTGTCTCTTCTTGAAATTGTTCTGATTTCACAGTATTCATAAACAGATCAATTGTTTCTCAATGTTCTGATATTAAAATAAGCAAATGGTTCTTCACAGGTAACTTATAAAACAGGCAAATGTTCAGTTTTTATTAGTGTCAAGCTATGAGCGTATAGCCTAAAGTTGGCTTGTTAAAGCCCAGCCTCCAACGGCTCATTCACAGAGACGAACAGATTATTGAAATCACAAATTAAGTCTACACAAGACTTTAATCAAACTCTACACAAGAGTTATAACACAACTTGATTCAGCTCAAACTTTGAGCACCACAAAGTCTACACAAGACTTAAATCACACTCTACACAAGAGTTAACACAACATGATTCAGCTCAAACTTTGAGCACCACAAAGTCTACACAAGACTTAAATCACACTCTACACAAGAGTTAACACAAAACGTGTTTCAGCTCGAACTTTGAGCACTACAAAGTCTACACAAGACTTTAATCCAACTCTACACAAGAGTTAAACAAATGAGCCTAAAAGACTCCGCTGTGGTTATCGCTTAGAGACTATGAGCCTAAAAGACTCCGCTGTCTGGTCTCTTTTGAGACAATGAGCCTAAAAGACTCCGCTGAGTGGTCTGAAGAAACTGCCCAAAACTTGGCATTTATAGGCAAAAATCAAGCAAACGAAGCAAAATTCTACCCACACAAACGGATGTTAGTCATATCCGTAAACATCTGAAATTCCTTAAAACTCCCCCAGATTCCATAATCATGGACAACAACAACCCATCCTGATACCGGACATCCTCATATCAAGGATAAATAAATTCGTCAGCCCCATAGTTACGAGATATCAAACAAGCCATACCATAATAAAGTCACTCCCGTAGAATACAGGGATCCTACTTTGCTTATAAGTTTACGGAGAAAACAAGATTGATGCCTTTCTCACAATAACACCCACACTACGTAGTTTAATTCAAACTTCCGGGCCATAGGTGCATGATCTGATACGACCTGTATCAACAAAAGAAGGGTTGTTCCGGAGGGATTACAATAACAACAACAACTAATACTACGACGACGTACATCCTGTCGTAAACTGACGCCTACACGGAAGCATTTCGTTACACACATAACGACCACAATAAAAAGGAAACTAGGCATAATAAAATCATTGTAAAAATTAATAGGACACAACACTAGAAAAGAATGAATTCAAATCACCAGGATAGGGGAATGTCAGACCGAAAGTGAGAAAAGTGAAGCAGAATTCAGGAATAAACATCAAAATAAATGAGTTGCAGTTACAGACGAATTATACTAGTCAAAGGGTGATCTGCATTGAGAGCTTAGCTCGTGTCAGGGTGGGTGAAATGTTATGATAAGTACTATTTATAATTACAAATTGGGTTCAGTGAAACCATTGCCAGACACAGGGTGAGCAATATAAATTAGGAATCTGAACGCAAGGCCAAACCAACTTGTACTTAAAGAGTGAAAACTGACTGAACTACCAAGATAGAAAACAAAAATGAAAGCATTCATTACACTATACAAAAGTTTATCAGTTCACAAATGTTATATATAAGACTTGGAAATTGCAGGGAAAAAAATGGAATCAGAGCAAAAACAAGGCAAATGATACAAAAACATAAGGGAGAAGACCCTGTCACATGATGACATTTGTAAAGGTAAACCAGTCACAAGATGACCATTGGGAAAATAAACCAGTCAAGGATGACCATTGTAAAAATAAACCAGTCACGGGGCGACCATTGTAAAAATAAACCAGTCGCGGGGTGACCATTGTAAAAAGAAACCAGTCACGGGGTGACCATTTTAAAAATAAACCAGTCATGGGATGACAATTTTTAAAATAAACCAGACAAGGGGTGACTATAGTAAAAGTAAACCAGTCACGGAATGACCATTTTAAAAATAAACCAGTCATGGGATGACAATTTTTAAAATAAACCAGACAAGGGGTGACTATAGTAAAAGTAAACCAGTCACGGGATGACCATTGTAGAAATAACGTAGTCACAGGATGACCATTGTAAAAATAAACCAGTCACGGGATGACCATTGTAAAAACAAACCTGACACGGGATGACCTATGTAAAAATAAACCAGTCAAGGGATGACCATTGTAAAAATAAACCCGACACGAGATGACCTATGTATAAATAAACCAGTCATTTAAAACATACCTGTCACAGGGTGACCATTAAAAAAAAATACCGAACCCAAGATTACCATATGAAAGAATAAACAACAGTCACATAACGACCACAATAAAAAGGAAACTAGGCATAATAAAATCATTGTAAAAATTAATAGGACACAACACTAGAAAAGAATGAATTCAAATCACCAGGATAGGGGAATGTCAGACCGAAAGTGAGAAAAGTGAAGCAGAATTCAGGAATAAACATCAAAATAAATGAGTTGCAGTTACAGACGAATTATACTAGTCAAAGGGTGATCTGCATTGAGAGCTTAGCTCGTGTCAGGGTGGGTGAAATGTTATGATAAGTACTATTTATAATTACAAATTGGGTTCAGTGAAACCATTGCCAGACACAGGGTGAGCAATATAAATTAGGAGTCTGAATGCAAGGCCAAACCAACTTGTACTTAAAGAGTGAAAACTGACTGAACTACCAAGATAGAAAACAAAAATGAAAGCATTCATTACACTATACAAAAGTTTATCAGTTCACAAATGTTACATATAAGACTTGGAAATTGCAGGGAAAAAAATGGAATCAGAGCAAAAACAAGGCAAATGATACAAAAACATAAGGGAGAAGACCCTGTCACATGATGACATTTGTAAAGGTAAACCAGTCACAAGATGACCATTGGGAAAATAAACCAGTCAAGGATGACCATTGTAAAAATAAACCAGTCATGGGACGACCATTGTAAAAATAAACCAGTCACGGGGCGACCATTGTAAAAATAAACCAGTCGCGGGGTGACCATTGTAAAAAGAAACCAGTCACGGGGTGACCATTTTAAAAATAAACCAGTCATGGGATGACAATTTTTAAAATAAACCAGACAAGGGGTGACTATAGTAAAAGTAAACCAGTCACGGGATGACCATTGTAGAAATAACGTAGTCACAGGATGACCATTGTAAAAATAAACCAGTCACGGGATGACCATTGTAAAAATAGAGTAGTCACAGGATGACCATTGGAAAAATAAACGATGACCATTGTAAAAATAAACCAGTCAAGGGATGACCATTGTAAAAACAAACCTGACACGGGATGACCTATGTAAAAATAAACCAGTCAAGGGATGACCATTGTAAAAATAAACCCGACACGAGATGACCTATGTAAAAATAAACCAGTCACCGCGTGACCATTGTCAAAATAAACCAGTCATTTAAAACATACTTGTCACAGGGTGACCATTAAAAAAAAATACCGAACCCAAGATTACCATATGAAAGAATAAACAACAGTCACATAACGACCACAATAAAAAGGAAACTAGGCATAACAAAATCATTGTAAAAATTAATAGGACACAACACTAGAAAAGGATGAATTCAAATCACCAGGATAGGGGAATGTCAGACCGAAAGTGAGAAAAGTGAAGCAGAATTCAGGAATAAACATCAAAATAAATGAGTTGCAGTTACAGACGAATTATACTAGTCAAAGGGTGATCTGCATTGAGAGCTTAGCTCGTGTCAGGGTGGGTGAAATGTTATGATAAGTACTATTTATAATTACAAATTGGGTTCAGTTTGTTTTTGTTTTTAAGGGTTTTACGGCGCTTGCAACACATTTAGGTTATATCAGCGCCAGTAAAAAGGAAGAAAATGGGATAGTAAAAAGTTCTAGAATTACAATTAAAGCATTCAAGAAAAAGTAAGACAAAGGGGAACTGAGAACAAATAGGGATCAGATGTAGATTCCAAGAGCATACCACCAATGTACTTAGTTTGAAATCACCTACAAGTCTCATCCAGACACAAGCACAAAACCCAACAAAGAGGAACACACTCAAATGCTTACATTATACATTAAAAATAACAAATATTATAATACATAACAGAGAGATGATTTACAAGGAAAAAAATATCATCTCCCAAAACAATAACTATGCATTTGACTGTTTCCCTCCAAGCTAGGATTCCGGCCAGTGCCAGGACAAAACCAAGTAATCTCATTCCGAGACAAAGACCGAAAGCATGTTGGAAAACAGATATAAGGGGATAGAAGACACAGTATGTACCTCCCTGCCCAATTGGGTTCAGTGAAACCATTGCCAGACACAGGGTGAGCAATATAAATTAGGAGTCTGAATGCAAGGCCAAACCAACTTGTACTTAAAGAGTGAAAACTGACTGAACTACCAAGATAGAAAACAAAAATGAAAGCATTCACACTATACAAAAGTTTATCAGTTCACAAATGTTATATATAAGACTTGGAAATTGCAGGGAAAAAAATGGAATCAGAGCAAAAACAAGGCAAATGATACAAAAACATAAGGGAGAAGACCCTGTCACATGATGACATTTGTAAAGGTAAACCAGTCACAAGATGACCATTGGGAAAATAAACCAGTCAAGGATGACCATTGTAAAAATAAACCAGTCATGGGACGACCATAGTAAAATTAAGCCAGTCATGGGATGACCATTGGAAAAATAAACCAGTCACGGGATGACCATTGTAAAAATAAACCAGTCGCGGGGTGACCATTGTAAAAAGAAACCAGTCACGGGGTGACCATTTTAAAAATAAACCAGTCATGGGATGACAATTTTTAAAATAAACCAGACAAGGGGTGACTATAGTAAAAGTAAACCAGTCACGGGATGACCATTGTAGAAGTAAACCAGTCACAGGATGACCATTGTAAAAATAAACCAGTCACGGGATGACCATTGTAAAAATAGAGTAGTCACAGGATGACCATTGGAAAAATAAACGATGACCATTGTAAAAATAAACCAGTCAAGGGATGACCATTGTAAAAACAAACCTGACACGGGATGACCTATGTAAAAATAAACCAGTCAAGGGATGACCATTGTAAAAATAAACCAGTCACGGGATGACCATTCAAAAATAAACCAGTCACGGGATGACCGTAAAAATAATCCAGTCACGGGATGACCATTGTAAAAATCATTTCTCTATACATAAAAAGTTTCTCAGTTCAAGTTATAGGACTTGGAAGATGCCGAAAGAAATTGGAATTAGAGCGAAAATGAGGAAAGTGATACAACAAAGACCACTGTAAAAATAAACCAGTCACGCGATAACCATTGCAAAAATATACCAGTCACGGGATGAACATTGTAAAAATCATTTCTCTATACATAAAAAGGATCTCAGTTCAAGATATAGGACTTGGAAGTTGCCGAAAGAAAATTGGAATTAGAGCGAAAATGAGGAAAATGATGAGAAAATAAACCAGTCATGGGATGACATTTGTAAAAACTAACCAGTCACGGGGTGACCATTGTAAAAATAAACCAGTCACAGGGTGACCATTGAAATTATCAGAATAATGGGACAGCAAATTGTGCAGAAGCAATAAACAGTAACAGTACGACCATCAACAAGTCTATGAATACTACAGAAATTCAGCGAGGATAGAAACTCAAGAATCCCTGCAAAAATAAAAATAAAATTGGTATAATATGATAAAGAAAACATCCATTATAAAGAACAGGAAAGTAAACCAACCCACAAAACTACAGAATCACTTAGTGAACCATAACTGAAATAAATTTGACTAAAAGTCGGAACCTATGAGAGAAAAAAGAATATATGCAGAAGAAGATTTTGAAAGAAACAGACACATAATTCGTAATGTCCACAACAAAAACTGGAACGAGTAGTAGCAAGCAAATATTAAGAATGACAGAACTGCAGAAACAGAGGGGGGAATAATATAACCAGTCACAGGGTGAACTTTATAAATGAAGACTGGTTTTCCAAAACTCGATACGTCGATTTTTCTCCAGTTTGAGATCTTCCATCTATGAGATGAATTGAAAAGTAAATTTTATTGTAAGCATCAACTAGCACAGGATATCCCCCCCGATTCGCGTGAATTTGAAGTTTAAATATGATAAGGTAATATACTGAATGAGAAATTTAAGGTGACATAACCCTCAATATTTCAAAATGGGAAAAAACTGAGTTTTGGAGAACCACTGTTCAAATATAAACCAGTCACTGTCACAAGACGACCATTGAAAATATATAACCAGCTACGGGGTGACCATTGTAAAAAGAAACCAGTCATGGGATGACCATTATAAAAATAAACCAGTCAGGGATGACCATTGTAAAAATAAACCAGTCATGGGATGACCATTGTAAAAATAAACCATTTTTGGGATGACCATTGTAAAGATAAACCAGTCACGGGATGACCAATGTAAAAATTAACCAGTCGTGGGATGACCATTGTAAAGATAAACCAGTCAGGGGATGACCATTGTAAAAATAAAGCAGTCAGGGATGACCATTCAAAAATAAACCAGTCACGGAATGACCATTGTAAAAATAAACCAGTCACAGGGTGACCATTCAAAAATATACCAGATATGTGGTGACGATTGTAAGACTAAACAGTCATGCGCTGACCATTTTCAAAGTAAAACTAAAACAGTCATGGGATGACCTTTGTAAAAATAAACCATTCAGAGGGTGACCATTGTAAAGTAAACCAGTCATGGATGACCATTGTAAAAATAAACCAGTCACGGGATGACCATTCAAAAATAAACCAGTCACAGGAAGACATTCAAAAATAAACCACTCACGGGATGACCATTCAAAAATAAACCAGTCACGGGATGACAATTGTAAAAAAAAAACAGTCACGGGATGACCATTGTAAAAATAAACCAGTCACGGGATGACCATTGTAAAAATAAACCAGTCACGGGATGACCATTCAAAAAAAAACCAGTCACGGGATGACCGTAAAAATAATCCAGTCACGGGATGACCATTGTAAAAATCATTTCTCTATACATAAAAAGTTTCTCAGTTCAAGTTATAGGACTTAGAAGATGCCGAAAGAAATTGGAATTAGAGCGAAAATGAGGAAAGTGATACAACAAAGACCATTGTAAAAATAAACCAGTCACGGGTGACCATTGTAAAAAGAAACCAGTCACGGGATGACCATTATAAAAATAACCAGTCAGTGGATGACCATTGTAAAAATAAATCAGTCACGGGGTGACCATTGTAAAAATAAACCAGTCACGGGTGACCATTGTAAAAATAAACCAGTCAGGGTGACCATGTAAAAATAAACCAGTCACGGGTGACCATTGTAAAAAAAACCAGTCACGGGTGACCATTGTAAAAAATAAACCAGTCATGGGATGACCATTGTAAAAATAAACCAGTCACGGGGTGACCATTGCAAAAAGAAACCAGTCACGGGGTGACCATTATAAAAATAAACCAGTCATGGGATGACCATTGTAAAAATAAACCAGTCACGGGATGACCATTCAAAAATAAACCAGTCACAGGAAGACCATTCAAAAATAAACCACTCACGGGATGACCATTCAAAAATAAACCAGTCACGGGATGACAATTGTAAAAAAAAAGTCACGGGATGACCATTGTAAAAATAAACCAGTCACGGGATGACCATTGTAAAAATAAACCAGTCACGGGATGACCATTCAAAAATAAACCAGTCACGGGATGACCGTAAAAATAATCCAGTCACGGGATGACCATTGTAAAAATCATTTCTCTATACATAAAAAGTTTCTCAGTTCAAGTTATAGGACTTGGAAGATGCCGAAAGAAATTGGAATTAGAGCGAAAATGAGGAAAGTGATACAACAAAGACCACTGTAAAAATAAACCAGTCACGCGATAACCATTGCAAAAATATACCAGTCACGGGATGAACATTGTAAAAATCATTTCTCTATACATAAAAAGGATCTCAGTTCAAGATATAGGACTTGGAAGTTGCCGAAAGAAAATTGGAATTAGAGCGAAAATGAGGAAAATGATGAGAAAAATAAACCAGTCATGGGATGACATTTGTAAAAACTAACCAGTCACGGGGTGACCATTGTAAAAATAAACCAGTCACAGGGTGACCATTGAAATTATCAGAATAATGGGACAGCAAATTGTGCAGAAGCAATAAACAGTAACAGTACGACCATCAACAAGTCTATGAATACTACAGAAATTCAGCGAGGATAGAAACTCAAGAATCCCTGCAAAAATAAAAATAAAATTGGTATAATATGATAAAGAAAACATCCATTATAAAGAACAGGAAAGTAATCCAACCCACAAAACTACAGAATCACTTAGTGAACCATAACTGAAATAAATTTGACTAAAAGTCGGAACCTATGAGAGAAAAAAGAATATATGCAGAAGAAGATTTTGAAAGAAACAGACACATAATTCGTAATGTCCACAACAAAAACTGGAACGAGTAGTAGCAAGCAAATATTAAGAATGACAGAACTGCAGAAACAGAGGGGGAATAATATAACCAGTCACAGGGTGAACTTTATAAATGAAGACTGGTTTTCCAAAACTCGATACGTCGATTTTTCTCCAGTTTGAGATCTTCCATCTATGAGATGAATTGAAAAGTAAATTTTATTGTAAGCATCAACTAGCACAGGATATCCCCCCCGATTCGCGTGAATTTGAAGTTTAAATATGATAAGGTAATATACTGAATGAGAAATTTAAGGTGACATAACCCTCAATATTTCAAAATGGGAAAAAACTGAGTTTTGGAGAACCACTGTTCAAATATAAACCAGTCACTGTCACAAGACGACCATTGAAAATAATAACCAGCTACGGTGACATTGTAAAAGAACCAGTCATGGGATGACCATTGTAAAAAGAAACCAGTCATGGGATGACCATTATAAAAATAAACCAGTCATGGGATGACCATTGTAAAAATAAACCAGTCATGGGATGACCATTGTAAAAATAAACCATTTTTGGGATGACCATTGTAAAGATAAACCAGTCACGGGATGACCAATGTAAAAATTAACCAGTCGTGGGATGACCATTGTAAAGATAAACCAGTCAGGGGATGACCATTGTAAAAATAAAGCAGTCAGGGGATGACCATTCAAAAATAAACCAGTCACGGAATGACCATTGTAAAAATAAACCAGTCACAGGGTGACCATTCAAAAATATACCAGATATGTGGTGACGATTGTAAGACTAAACCAGTCATGCGCTGACCATTTTCAAAGTAAAACTAAAACAGTCATGGGATGACCCTTGAAAATATAAAACCAGTCATAGGATGACCTTTGTAAAAATAAACCATTCAGAGGGTGACCATTGTAAAAGTAAACCAGTCATGGGATGACCATTGTAAAAATAAACCAGTCACGGGATGACCATTCAAAAATAAACCAGTCACAGGAAGACCATTCAAAAATAAACCACTCACGGGATGACCATTCAAAAATAAACCAGTCACGGGATGACAATTGTAAAAAAAAAAGTCACGGGATGACCATTGTAAAAATAAACCAGTCACGGGATGACCATTGTAAAAATAAACCAGTCACGGGATGACCATTCAAAAATAAACCAGTCACGGGATGACCGTAAAAATAATCCAGTCACGGGATGACCATTGTAAAAATCATTTCTCTATACATAAAAAGTTTCTCAGTTCAAGTTATAGGACTTGGAAGATGCCGAAAGAAATTGGAATTAGAGCGAAAATGAGGAAAGTGATACAACAAAGACCACTGTAAAAATAAACCAGTCACGCGATAACCATTGCAAAAATATACCAGTCACGGGATGAACATTGTAAAAATCATTTCTCTATACATAAAAAGGATCTCAGTTCAAGATATAGGACTTGGAAGTTGCCGAAAGAAAATTGGAATTAGAGCGAAAATGAGGAAAATGATGAGAAAAATAAACCAGTCATGGATGACATTTGTAAAAACTAACCAGTCACGGGGTGACCATTGTAAAAATAAACCAGTCACAGGGTGACCATTGAAATTATCAGAATAATGGGACAGCAAATTGTGCAGAAGCAATAAACAACAGTACGACCATCAACAAGTCTATGAATACTACAGAAATTCAGCGAGGATAAAACTCAAGAATCCCTGCAAAAATAAAAATAAAATTGGTATAATATGATAAAGAAAACATCCATTATAAAGAACAGGAAAGTAATCCAACCCACAAAACTACAGAATCACTTAGTGAACCATAACTGAAATAAATTTGACTAAAAGTCGGAACCTATGAGAGAAAAAAGAATATATGCAGAAGAAGATTTTGAAAGAAACAGACACATAATTCGTAATGTCCACAACAAAAAACTGGAACGAGTAGTAGCAAGCAAATATTAAGAATGACAGAACTGCAGAAACAGAGGGGAATAATATAACCAAGTCACAGGTGAACTTTATAAATGAAGACTGGTTTTCCAAAACTCGATACGTCGATTTTTCTCCAGTTTGAGATCTTCCATCTATGAGATGAATTGAAAAGTAAATTTTATTGTAAGCATCAACTAGCACAGGATATCCCCCCCGATTCGCGTGAATTTGAAGTTTAAATATGATAAGGTAATATACTGAATGAGAAATTTAAGGTGACATAACCCTCAATATTTCAAAATGGGAAAAAACTGAGTTTTGGAGAACCACTGTTCAAATATAAACCAGTCACTGTCACAAGACGACCATTGAAAATATATAACCAGCTACGGGGTGACCATTGTAAAAAGAAACCAGTCATGGGATGACCATTATAAAAATAAACCAGTCATGGGATGACCATTGTAAAAATAAACCAGTCATGGGATGACCATTGTAAAAATAAACCATTTTTGGGATGACCATTGTAAAGATAAACCAGTCACGGATGACCAATGTAAAAATTAACCAGTCGTGGATGACCATTGTAAAGATAAACCAGTCAGGGATGACCATTGTAAAAATAAAGCAGTCAGGGGATGACCATTCAAAAATAAACCAGTCACGGAATGACCATTGTAAAAATAAACCAGTCACAGGGTGACCATTCAAAATATACCAGATATGTGGTGACGATTGTAAGACTAAACCAGTCATGCGCTGACCATTTTCAAAGTAAAACTAAAACAGTCATGGATGACCCTTGAAAATATAAAACCAGTCATAGGATGACCTTTGTAAAAATAAACCATTCAGAGGGTGACCATTGTAAAAGTAAACCAGTCATGGGATGACCATTGTAAAAATAAACCAGTCACGGGATGACCATTCAAAAATAAACCAGTCACAGGAAGACCATTCAAAAATAAACCACTCACGGGATGACCATTCAAAAATAAACCAGTCACGGGATGACAATTGTAAAAAAAAACAGTCACGGGATGACCATTGTAAAAATAAACCAGTCACGGGATGACCATTGTAAAAATAAACCAGTCACGGGATGACCATTCAAAATAAACCAGTCACGGGATGACCGTAAAAATAATCCAGTCACGGGATGACCATTGTAAAAATCATTTCTCTATACATAAAAAGTTTCTCAGTTCAAGTTATAGGACTTGGAAGATGCCGAAAGAAATTGGAATTAGAGCGAAAATGAGGAAAGTGATACAACAAAGACCACTGTAAAAATAAACCAGTCACGCGATAACCATTGCAAAAATATACCAGTCACGGGATGAACATTGTAAAAATCATTTCTCTATACATAAAAAGGATCTCAGTTCAAGATATAGGACTTGGAAGTTGCCGAAAGAAAATTGGAATTAGAGCGAAAATGAGGAAAATGATGAGAAAAATAAACCAGTCATGGGATGACATTTGTAAAAACTAACCAGTCACGGGGTGACCATTGTAAAAATAAACCAGTCACAGGGTGACCATTGAAATTATCAGAATAATGGGACAGCAAATTGTGCAGAAGCAATAAACAGTAACAGTACGACCATCAACAAGTCTATGAATACTACAGAAATTCAGCGAGGATAGAAACTCAAGAATCCCTGCAAAAATAAAAATAAAATTGGTATAATATGATAAAGAAAACATCCATTATAAAGAACAGGAAAGTAATCCAACCCACAAAACTACAGAATCACTTAGTGAACCATAACTGAAATAAATTTGACTAAAAGTCGGAACCTATGAGAGAAAAAAGAATATATGCAGAAGAAGATTTTGAAAGAAACAGACACATAATTCGTAATGTCCACAACAAAAACTGGAACGATAGTAGCAAGCAAATATTAAGATGACAGAACTGCAGAAACAGAGGGGGGAATAATATAACCAGTCACAGGGTGAACTTTATAAATGAAGACTGGTTTTCCAAAACTCGATACGTCGATTTTTCTCCAGTTTGAGATCTTCCATCTATGAGATGAATTGAAAAGTAAATTTTATTGTAAGCATCAACTAGCACAGGATATCCCCCCGATTCGCGTGAATTTGAAGTTTAAATATGATAAGGTAATATACTGAATGAGAAATTTAAGGTGACATAACCCTCAATATTTCAAAATGGGAAAAAACTGAGTTTTGGAGAACCACTGTTCAAATATAAACCAGTCACTGTCACAAGACGACCATTGAAATATATAACCAGCTACGGGGTGACCATTGTAAAAAGAAACCAGTCATGGGATGACCATTATAAAAATAAACCAGTCATGGGATGACCATTGTAAAAATAAACCAGTCATGGGATGACCATTGTAAAAATAAACCATTTTTGGGATGACCATTGTAAAGATAAACCAGTCACGGGATGACCAATGTAAAAATTAACCAGTCGTGGGATGACCATTGTAAAGATAAACCAGTCAGGGGATGACCATTGTAAAAATAAAGCAGTCAGGGGATGACCATTCAAAAATAAACCAGTCACGGAATGACCATTGTAAAAATAAACCAGTCACAGGGTGACCATTCAAAATATACCAGATATGTGGTGACGATTGTAAGACTAAACCAGTCATGCGCTGACCATTTTCAAAGTAAAACTAAAACAGTCATGGGATGACCCTTGAAATATAAAACCAGTCATAGGATGACCTTTGTAAAAATAAACCATTCAGAGGGTGACCATTGTAAAAGTAAACCAGTCATGGGATGACCATTGTAAAAATAAACCAGTCACGGGATGACCATTCAAAATAAACCAGTCACAGGAAGACCATTCAAAAATAAACCACTCACGGGATGACCATTCAAAAATAAACAGTCACGGGATGACAATTGTAAAAAAAAAACAGTCACGGGATGACCATTGTAAAAATAAACCAGTCACGGGATGACCATTGTAAAAATAAACCAGTCACGGGATGACCATTCAAAAATAAACCAGTCACGGGATGACCGTAAAAATAATCCAGTCACGGGATGACCATTGTAAAAATCATTTCTCTATACATAAAAAGTTTCTCAGTTCAAGTTATAGGACTTAGAAGATGCCGAAAGAAATTGGAATTAGAGCGAAAATGAGGAAAGTGATACAACAAAGACCATTGTAAAAATAAACCAGTCACGGGATGACCATTGTAAAAAAACCAGTCACGGGATGACCATGTAAAAATATAACCAGTCATGGATGACCATTGTAAAGATAAACCAGTCAGGGGATGACCATTGTAAAAATAAACACAAGACCATTCAAAAACCAGTCCGGAATGACCATTGTAAAAATAAACCAGTCACGGGATGACCATTTCAAAAATAACCAGTCAGGGTGACCATTGTAAATAAAACCAGTCACGGGTGACCATTTTTAAAAAAAACCAGTCATGGGATGACCATTGTAAAAATAAACCAGTCACGGGTGACCATTTGCAAAAAGAAACCAGTCACGGGTGACCATTAAAAAAAACCAGTCATGGGATGACCATTGTAAAAATAAACCAGTCACGGGATGACCATTCAAAAATAAACCAGTCACAGGAAGACCATTCAAAAATAAACCACTCACGGGATGACCATTCAAAAATAAACCAGTCACGGGATGACAATTGTAAAAAAAAAAGTCACGGGATGACCATTGTAAAAATAAACCAGTCACGGGATGACCATTGTAAAAATAAACCAGTCACGGGATGACCATTCAAAAATAAACCAGTCACGGGATGACCGTAAAAATAATCCAGTCACGGGATGACCATTGTAAAATCATTTCTCTATACATAAAAAGTTTCTCAGTTCAAGTTATAGGACTTGGAAGATGCCGAAAGAAATTGGAATTAGAGCGAAAATGAGGAAAGTGATACAACAAAGACCACTGTAAAAATAAACCAGTCACGCGATAACCATTGCAAAAATATACCAGTCACGGGATGAACATTGTAAAAATCATTTCTCTATACATAAAAAGGATCTCAGTTCAAGATATAGGACTTGGAAGTTGCCGAAAGAAAATTGGAATTAGAGCGAAAATGAGGAAAATGATGAGAAAAATAAACCAGTCATGGGATGACATTTGTAAAAACTAACCAGTCACGGGGTGACCATTGTAAAAATAAACCAGTCACAGGGTGACCATTGAAATTATCAGAATAATGGGACAGCAAATTGTGCAGAAGCAATAAACAGTAACAGTACGACCATCAACAAGTCTATGAATACTACAGAAATTCAGCGAGGATAGAAACTCAAGAATCCCTGCAAAAATAAAATAAAATTGGTATAATATGATAAAGAAAACATCCATTATAAAGAACAGGAAAGTAATCCAACCCACAAAACTTGTAAAAATAAACAGAATCACTTAGTGAACCATAACTGAAAATAAATTTGACTAAAGTCGAAACCTATGAGAGAAAAAAAATATAACAGGAAGATTTGAAAGAACAACACATATTGTATGTCCAAACAAAAACTGGGAACGAGTAGTAGCAAGCAAAATTAAGAAGACAGAACTGCGAAAACAGAGGGGGAATAATATAACCAGTCACAGGGTGAACTTTTAAATGAAGACTGGTTTTCCAAAACTCGATACGTCGATTTTTCTCCATTTGAGATCTCCATCTATGAGATGAATTGAAAAGTAAATTTATGTAACATCAACTACACAGATATCCCCCGATCGCGTGAATTGAGTTAAATATGATAAGGTAATATACTGAATGAGAAATTAAGGTACATAACCCTCAATATTTCAAAATGGGAAAAAAAACTGAGTTTGGAGAACCACTGTTCAAATATAAACAGTCACTGTCACAAGACGACCATTGAAAATATATAACCAGCTACGGGTGACCATTGTAAAAAAAACCAGTCATGGGATGACCATTATAAAAATAAACCAGTCATGGGATGACCATTGTAAAAATAAACCAGTCATGGGATGACCATTGTAAAAATAAAACCATTTTTGGATGACCATTGTAAAGATAAAAACCAGTCACGGGATGACCAATGTAAAAATTAACCAGTCGTGGGATGACCATTGTAAAGATAAACCAGTCAGGGATGACCATTGTAAAAATAAACCAGTCACGGGATGACCATTGTAAAAATAAACCAGTCACGGGATGACCATTGTAAAAATAAACCAGTCATGGGTGACCATTGAAAATAAACCAGTCAGTGGTGACCATTGTAAAATAGAAAACCCGTCACGGGTGACCATTTAATAAATAAACAGTCATGGGATGACCCATTGTAAAAATAAACCAGTCTAGGTGACCATTGCAAAAAGAAACCAGTCAACGGGTGACCATTATAAAATAAACCAGTCATGGGATGACCATTGTAAAAATAAACCAGTCACGGGATGACCATTCAAAAATAAACCAGTCACAGGAAGACCATTCAAAAATAAACCACTCACGGGATGACCATTCAAAAATAAACCAGTCACGGGATGACAATTGTAAAAAAAAAAAGTCACGGGATGACCATTGTAAAAATAAACCAGTCACGGGATGACCATTGTAAAAATAAACCAGTCACGGGATGACCATTCAAAAAAATAAACCAGTCACGGGATGACCTAAAAATAATCCAGTCACGTGGATGACCATTGTAAAAAATCATTTCTCTATAACATAAAAAAGTTTCTCAGTTCAAGTTATAGGACTTGAAGATGCCGAAAGAAATTGGGAAATTAGAGCGAAAATGAGGAAAGTGATACAACAAAGACCACTGTAAAAATAACCAGTCACGGGTGACATGAATAACCAGTTCAAATTGACCAGAATCACGGATGAACATGGAAAAATATTCTCAAACATAAAAAGATCTCAGTACACGATAAAACTTAGGAATACAAAGAAATTGGAATTAGACGAAAACTCGAAGGAACCACTATGAAAAATAAAATCATGATGAATTGTAAAAACTAAGTAAGGTGAAACATATTAAAAAAAGAACAGTACACACAGTGACACATGAAATATCAGAATCATTGTGAACCATTTGAGAACAATAAACATAAAGTCGAATCCTATTAAGAATAAAAGAAATATCAGCGAGGATAGAAACCAGACCCAAATAATTGTAATTGTAAATAAAATGAATCGATATAAAGACAAATATTAAAACCACAGAACTCAGAACATAGGAATAACTGAATAATTATAACATCACAGGGAACTTATAAGAAGATTTTAAACGACACTATTTAATTCCCAGTTGAAGATCACAATATAGATGAATGAAAGAAATATATTGTAAAATAACTGGTTCCCATCGCGATTTTATTAATTCATATATAAGAATGAGAAATTTAGGACATAACCCTCAATATATTCAAAATACGGGATAAGAACTAATTTGGAGAACCACTGTTCAAATATAAACCAGTCACTGTCACAAGACGACCATTGAAAATATATAACCAGCTACGGGGTGACCATTGTAAAAAGAAACCAGTCATGGGTGGGATGACCATTATAAAAATAAACCAGTCATGGGATGACCATTGTAAAAATAAACCAGTCATGGGATGACCATTGTAAAAATAAACCATTTTTGGATGACCATTGTAAAGATAAACCAGTCACGGGATGACCAATGTAAAATTAACCAGTCGTGGGATGACCATTGTAAAGATAAACCAGTCAGGGGATGACCATTGTAAAAATAAAGCAGTCAGGGATGACCATTCAAAAATAAACCAGTCACGGAATGACCATTGTAAAAATAAACCAGTCACAGGGTGACCATTCAAAAATATACCAGATATGTGGTGACGATTGTAAGACTAAACCAGTCATGCGCTGACCATTTTCAAAGTAAAACTAAAACAGTCATGGATGACCCTTGAAAATATAAAACCAGTCATAGGATGACCTTTGTAAAAATAAACCATTCAGAGGGTGACCATTGTAAAAGTAAACCAGTCATGGGATGACCATTGTAAAAATAAACCAGTCACGGATGACCATTCAAAAATAAACCAGTCACAGGAAGACCATTCAAAAATAAACCACTCACGGGATGACCATTCAAAAATAAACCAGTCACGGGATGACAATTGTAAAAAAAAAACAGTCACGGGATGACCATTGTAAAAATAAACCAGTCACGGGATGACCATTGTAAAAATAAACCAGTCACGGGATGACCATTCAAAAATAAACCAGTCACGGGATGACCGTAAAAATAATCCAGTCACTGGATGACCATTGTAAAAATCATTTCTCTATACATAAAAAGTTTCTCAGTTCAAGTTATAGGACTTAGAAGATGCCGAAAGAAATTGGAATTAGAGCGAAAATGAGGAAAGTGATACAACAAAGACCACTGTAAAAATAAACCAGTCACGCGATAACCATTGCAAAAATATACCAGTCACGGGATGAACATTGTAAAAATCATTTCTCTATACATAAAAAGGATCTCAGTTCAAGATATAGGACTTGGAAGTTGCCGAAAGAAAATTGGAATTAGAGCGAAAATGAGGAAAATGATGAGAAAAATAAACCAGTCATGGGATGACATTTGTAAAAACTAACCAGTCACGGGTGACCATTGTAAAAATAAACCAGTCACAGGGGACCATTGAAATTATCAGAATAATGGGACAGCAAATTGTGCAGAAGCAATAAACAGTAACAGTACGACCATCAACAAGTCTATGAATACTACAGAAATTCAGCGAGGATAGAAACTCAAGAATCCCTGCAAAAATAAAAATAAAATTGGTATAATATGATAAAGAAAACATCCATTATAAAGAACAGAAAGTAATCCAACCCACAAAACTACAGAATCACTTAGTGAACCATAACTGAAATAAATTTGACTAAAAGTCGGAACCTATGAGAGAAAAAAGAATATATGCAGAAGAAGATTTTGAAAGAAACAGACACATAATTCGCAATGTCCACAACAAAAACTGGAACGAGTAGTAGCAAGCAAATGTTAAGAATGACAGAACTGCAGAAACAGAGGGGGGAATAATATAACCAGTCACAGGGTGAACTTTATAAATGAAGACTGGTTTTCCAAAACTCGATACGTCGATTTTTCTCCAGTTTGAGATCTTCCATCTATGAGATGAAAAGTAAATTTTATTGTAAGCATCAACTAGCACAGGATATCCCCCCCGATTCGCGTGAATTTGAAGTTTAAATATGATAAGGTAATATACTGAATGAGAAATTTAAGGTGACATAAAACTCAATATTTCAAAATGGGAAAAAACTGAGTTTTGGAGAACCACTGTTCAAATATAAACCAGTCACTGTCACAAGACGACCATTGAAAATATATAACCAGCTACGGGGTGACCATTGTAAAAAGAAACCAGTCATGGGATGACCATTATAAAAATAAACCAGTCACGGGATGACCATTGTAAAAATAAACCAGTCACGGGGTGACCATTGTAAAAAGAAACCAGTCACGGGGTGACCATTATAAAAATAAACCAGTCATGGGATGACCATTGTAAAAATAAACCAGTCACGGGGTGACCATTGTAAAAAGAAACCAGTCACGGGGTGACCATTGTAAAAATAAACCAGTCATGGGATGACCATTGTAAAAATAAACCAGTCACGGGGTGACCATTTTAAAAATAAACCAGTCACGGGGTGACCATTATAAAAATAAACCAGTCATGGGATGACCATTGTAAAAAGATACCAGTCACGGGGTGACCATTGTAAAAATAAACCAGTCACGGGGTGACCATTATAAAAATAAACCAGTCATGGGATGACCATTGGAAAAAGAAACCAGTCACGGGGTGCTGTATTGTAAGGCATTTTTTTAAAATTAACATTACTATCTCGTAAGACAAAACTCACAATTATTTCAACTGACCCTATCGTTCATCTCGGACATGAAAACCATAACAACACGGTCAAAAGAAAAAAAGGTGAGACGGCTCGTGAGCAAATTCATGATTTGCAAATTCAGGGAAGATCACAAGCAGCAAGCAGATATCAGATCCCCGACCTGTGACCTTGGATGACGAGGGTACCTAGTTTTATGATGGATGACCGATCTTCATCAGTAAAACCCAATAACAGAAATTAATTTTCAGATCTTCCCCAGTAGTCTAAAATTAGACTTGGCATGATCGTGGATCACAACTTACTTTTAGGCTTGGGAGTCTCCATGATGATAAAGGGTCAATGTAGTCAGTTCGAAGACTAAAAGTGAAAATTGTTAAAAAGTCTGAAATCAGCTTACGAGCTGAAAACTTACAGACCTGTACTAGACACAGAGTGAACATAGTAAAAATAAACCAGTCACAAGATGACCATTGTAAAAACACACCAGACATGGGGGCGACCATCGTAATAATATATCGGCACATGGTGACTACAATGGTCAAATCTACTTTTAAAACATTTAACCGGACATAATATATAAACAGTAGTAATGAAGAAACCATGATACTCCTGTTGCATTGGAGAAATACAACCGGTTGTGTATTCAATAAAAGGACAGAACACAAACATATAAGTGATGGAACACAAAACGCCCTCATAGTTTCAGCATTTATACTGATGATTGTCAAGACCAGGATGACAGTCCTAAAGAGTAAAAGACAGTCACATTAAAAAGAAGTAAAAAAAAAAAGAAAGTGAAACTAAATATTCCAGGTTAATTCTTTTACAAAAAAGGAAAAAGATGGTGGCAAGCAAAACAGTAAAATTGTTATTATAATGACTTTAAAATATCTAGTCACCTATAGTATATTGATGATTGTCATGACCTGGATAACAGCCCTAAAGAGTAAAAGCAGTCGCATTAAAAACAATTTTTTTAAAAATAGAGTGAAACTACATATTCCAGGGAATTTATTTTCAGAAAAGGAAAAAGACGGTAGCGAGCAAAACAGTAAAATTGTTTTCTTATGACGGGAAAATATCTATAGTTCAAGGTGCATAAGAAATAGATTAAGTTGATAATAATGTAAACCATTTGTATAAATAAAAGGAGAAAAAGAGAATCTCTGTAAATAACTACATATAACTAATTGCAACAATAGTGAATACCAAACCAAGCAGAGATGAAGAGAGCACCTGGAGACTTGTCTACACAAGCAAAACAAAAATTAATACATATCAGATTTATAAATAAACAGGTCAACGATGTCTCCGGGTATGAAACAATACAACATGCAAAATTCAATAAAATAGCAGACCATAAGTAGAGTTGACTTAATAAAGCTGTTTTTCACTTGGATACCCAGACAACCCACAACACATAGTATATCCACAACAAATGTACTGGCACAATCTTTGGATATATTCCAGATGGCCTCAATAAAACATGGTATAAGGAGAGGTTAGTTTCATTATTACTAATACTATTTGTAATTGTAAAGATTAAGATAGAGAAAAAGAAAAAAATAATATATAGTGATTAGCTTTGAGGAAATGAGAGGAAGAATGTGACAATGCACACATGCCTTAGATCTTCACCTTTACCTTTTGAAAAAACCTGTGATATTTGGTGTATATATAAAAACAGATCGTTCTGTTTTCTGTGTATAATCTTGAGCTTACTGAAGATTAGAAACATGCAGATTAGAAATAGAGAGCAATACATATTGTCCAATCACGAACACGGAAAAACTCGGCCTTCTTAGAATTGGAAATAAAATTGGTAAAAGAGATACAATATCAAGTTTCCACAAGATAACTTCACCCAAGACTTAGGTTTCCACATCATAGTCACCGAAAGCTATACTGTGCTGCGAGTTCAAAACCATTTAAGATAATCTGAAAAGATTGTTTCATGAAAAAAAGCATGGAAGAAAAACGAATGCTAAACGATTCATCAAAAAGGAAAATTTTGAGAACACAAAAAAAAACAATTCTTTTCTTTTAGATTATGCACTAAACAATGCAATGGAAAATAAAACAGAAGATCAATCTTGTACTTGTATCAATATTAAAATATATATCCTTATTCATGTTAAAAAATTTCTTTTGCATTAAATTGTGTCCTGTTATGTAATATTTTCACTAAATAACTAATACGTAATGTCATTTAACATAAAAATGTAACAAAAATCTCTCGTACCGTTTTCATTATCTAAGATAATGCCTTGACCAAGTTAAAGAAACCTCACTTGACGGCCCATAAAATATATGGGAGAAGCAACACTGAGAGCAGAAGTAATTTTTTATTCTTCATCAGAGTAAACTTGAAATCCTGGACAAAACGCTTTAAAAAAAACAGATCAAAGCATAGAAACCAAGCAAGAAGAGAATGGAGAGGTATTTTGTAATACATCATAACAATGCCAATAAATAGTGAGGCAATTTATAAAAATAATTTATATTTTAAAAAGTACCGTAACAAACAAAAATTTTTACACCCCCCTCCTCCCCACGATAATCAGTTATTAATCTTGAGAACAAGGAAACTAAAACTAAGTGACTAAAAGTAAAAGTAGATGGCAAGAATACAGTGGAACTCATCATTCAAAAAGCATGAAAATCGAAGAACTCAAACCATTTTCTACCTATATCTAGGATATTCTCAAAAAAACAAAAAAAAAAAACAAAGTACCATTATCGACCTGGGGATCAAACGTTCCACACAGACCATATTATAAATATAAGTGAAATGTAGATTGTCACAGGGAGAATTCCCTCATACCCTTTTCATTTTCCGTTCTGACAGTAGTTATTGTCTAACCGGTCAGGTAAGTGTCACTGATGGCCACCATACACGTTCCATATTTCGAAGTTAGCCAGCACACACGCTCAGATGTTAAGTATAAGAATCTGTAACGCCTTGATATACCTTGACAAATGCCTTCAATAAAACAAAGATCAAAGCATAGAGCAAGCAAGGAAACAAGAAAACAGTAACAAGGAATAGAACCCCCCGAACACACAAGAGACTAAAACTTTGGACAAGCACAATGGTCTGCCTAAAATACTGAGATGCTTTTGGTATGATAAGCACTATGCAAAGGTATTTTTCAGACTATTAATTTCAGCAGTACCAAACAAAATCATTTGATCTGAAGTCTTGTAACACCATCCAAAATGAATTTATAAAATAAAAAGCAGATGACAACAAATTGTGAGGAAGCTGTCAAATTTTGATACATCTTGTGAGATTCTAGGAGAGACCATTGTAGGTACTATAACTAATAATCGCCATCAGATACAATTTACACAAATTACATAACCTATCAAAAGATTGGAAAATTTAGTTTATACACTGCAGTGATGATATATGCTATATCTAGGGGACAAGGGATTTAGTATTCCGTTTTAAATTTAAAGTTAACTGCAATCTACACAATTGTAATCTAAGAATTTCTAAGGACATTTACAACCCAAAAGCACTCACCTCCCACTGTATACATACCAATTTTGCTATCACTGTACACCTATAATCCTTGCATCACGCATTCCCATACCGACCGGATCATCCCAAGCAAGTACTACAATTCTTTAATTGGACATGTCTGGACTCCACACGCCGAGATAATGAATTGGCCCAATTTGAGAGAAACCCCCAATCCCAAACCCATTCAATTTCAATAATTCCAAATAAGCTTGGTTCAACTTTCTAAACTTTATGGGCATTTGTGACACCCCAGTAGCCCCGAGAAAGGAAGAGGATATATCCCCAGCATATGGAGCGTTTACCATTATCTATGGCATTAATCGGGAACAATTACACAATCCCTTAAGCAGACTTGTCATTTGAAAAGTACTTTCTGCTAGTCCAACTGGATCTCAAGATCAGTCACAGCACTGGTGGGTAACAGTAACATGTGTAAAGACAAGCCAGACAATAGCTCACCAACTGGCACGCAATGATATTAGCATATGTACCAGGTTCAGTCAATAAGAGGGTACAGAAAATAAGACTCCAGCACCAGCAACACTTTCGAGTCGCAAGCCACGGGAAAGTACAGTTCAGAAAAAGTAGATCTCATCCCAGCAGCAACATACTACCCATCCCAGACCGATCGACCACTAAGTTGCCATCTCGAACTTACTACATAGTGTTTGCCAACCTTACATAAATGCTACTGAAAATCCGCCACAAAATGAGTTCAAGCAAACTTAATCCACCCATTTAGGAAGTGTTACCATCAGGTGTGAGAATGACTGATCACATAAAAGGATTGATAAAGAAGAGCATACCAATTTCACCTCATAGATCTTGCAAAAATAACCTATAAACATGAATATTAAACTCAAAACATGTCACCACAGGTATCAGTACTCGTTTTGATTTAAGATTGATGTTTTTTAATCATTTTTCTTTCTGATTTGCAACCGAGTGACTTTTTCTTTGCATCGTTAGATCAATGTAATATTCAATTGGCCTCAAGGAATAAAAAAAGTCTGAATCTGAATACAGCAATTATAATGGGAAAATTAAACATTTTCTTGGTTCTTTTGTAGCAAAAAAAAATTATTATTTTTTTGGTGGCAAAATTTTGGATTTCCGCGATGCCAGTGATGTAGTGGTTGTAGTAGGTATGATATAGTGGCAGTGGTGGTAGGGAAGATGATGTGCGAGTGGTTGTAAAGATGATTTAACAGTGGTGGTAGGCATATGGTTTAAGTTGCACTAGTGCCGATAGTTGGGAGTGGTTGTGGTAGTGACGATGATATGGAGGTAGGTGTTTGTAGTGTTGGTATGCGCTGGTAGAAATAATGTATAATTGGCAAACACTATCGAGTTAATCCGATGGCATCCAGAGTCCCAACTTTTTGACAATGACATACTATACCCATAAAGCATAATAGCATATGAGCCAAGGTCAAAAGGTGCCCGCCTGATTTTTACTTAATTATGGGCTGTTTTCATTGGGTTAATGCTTGTAATCAATTGATAATATGAAGAAGAGATAAAATGAGATAGCTCAACATACTCTGTTCAACAGAATATGAAATAAACAACTTGAAAGTGAAATTTGAATGCTGTTTGGCATGTGCTTAAAACGAGGTCAACGCATCACCTTTTTAGAAATCATATGTGATGTTTTAGCTCACGTGATTGAAATTTGACTAATAGGATAAAGTCAAAATTTACTTCGCAATTGCAGTATATTACATATCTGATTAAGTTTCATATAAAGTTCTTAAAAAGTTGGTGTTGCCTGTGACCTTTGGTGTCATCAAACACAGCACAATACTAAGACTCGACACGAAACTTTAAAGCTCATGTTTAATGTTTATAAAATGTTTTATTGTGAGAAAAAAGCATAGATTTACTATCTGAACTCAAATCTTGGAGTAAATGTATACCGTTTTGCCGATATTGAGGTTTATTGGTTTTGGTGTCATTTGTCACAAGCAACACGGCATGCGTGAACACGTGGAAGTTTGTTTCGTTAAATGGCGATTCGCAATTTTGATCCACCCTTTTTACCAGTCTTTGAAGTGCAGCACTTTAATTTGCCTTTCCAGCGTGGCTCCAGGCAGAAAAGGTAAGTTGAACTTTGGTGTCATCGCTATTTTACATTGTCACAAGCAACACTTGATATTGGATATTACAAAGTGCCACCAAAAAATTATGTTTTCAGCTGTTATTCTATTTACAGATATGATATTATGACATCTCACATAAGACTGTGATTTGACACAATTAATTATTTCCTTGTAATTCTATTTTTTTTGTTCCAGGGTTGTATCAATCAAGAAACGGACAAAACTCAAGCTTTTGACGAATCCAGATAAAAGAAGGGTTGTCAAGAAATTTGATTTAATTTACTATTAACACACTAAATTACTACAAACTATCAGATTTGAGCGGTAGGGCGGATGTTACCGTATGGTTGCATGAATTCATTACCATGGCTGATATTTATCTAGTGTTTGTGTGACTTCTGGTACTTTTTGTGACCATTGGTGTCATTGGTTAAAATGTCACAGGTGACACTTAAGTTTGAAGTTTCTAATGTATTTCTGTTTTCATGTTCTCCAAAGCTTGAAATGTCATTGAATTACATTTTGACAGGCTATATTACATGTGTTCAGTTGCTATTCTTGATTTATTGAGGCAAAATTGCGTTCTTGTGCCGATTTTGAACAAAGTAATAGCAACAATGGTATTACTAATTTCTAAGTATATTTCCAATTTGAAAGTATTTAGTTTCTTAAAATATTATTGAATTTCATTTTAGAGTAGGTTATTGTGCTTTTTTGACTGAAAATGATATATTATGGACGAAAGTGTGATTTGGTGTTGCTTGTGACATAAGTAATGGTGTCACCGGTCTTATGTCACAAGTCACATTCAGATGCTCTAATTTCCATGTATATTTCTATTTTTGAAGTCTTTGGTTTCTGAAATATTATTAAATTCCATATTTAACTGTGGTTATTACACTTGGTTTGACCGAAAATAATGATATATTGTCGAAATTGCAATTTGGTATTGCTTGTGACATAAGTAATGGTGTCATCGGTCTAATGTCACAAGTGACACAATGTCGCTAAATAAGATATGCTTTGATCATATTATTTCTCAACATTTTATTCCAAACGTTTCTGAACATTGCTGGTAATAAGCATATGCAAAATTGTTGTTGTTGTTAATGTACAAACATTTTTATGAAATAATATATTTGCATTCTATGTTGCTTGTGACCGATGACACCAAAAAGCAACATTTTCTCCAATAGTTGGTAACACTATTGTTCTATGATTGTTGTTGATTGTGTCCTTTTGCCTATAACTTACTAAATAAAGTTTGTTACTCAACAAAAATCATTTGGTTATTGAGTTTTTTGTCTCATTTTGGTGTCACCGGTCACAGGTGACACCAGCAACCTATAGATATTGTTGACGATATAATGCTGCGTTAGACCTTAAAGTTATCTAAAGGGCCTTTGATTCATGAAGTACAGGGTTTTTTCTACACATATAGAAACATGAATGGACTATTATGTCACTTTTATTTTGAGAAAAAAAATTGGCACCTTTTGACCTTGGCTCATATACAGCCCTTAAAAATATGACGCTCTAAACTTAATCTGGAATAAATGGATAAACATGGGCAGTACCAAACCTGACTTTTTCTTATGCACATGGCAAAATACTACATTTACAGTCGAGATAAAAATCAGTTATTGTGCTCCAAGAGGAACGAAGGGAAACCCTCACTCATCAAGTTGAGGGTGTGTGAAAAGAGTAAAAATTTACGTCATGAGATATTTAAAAATCCATGATCTTGAAATATGTCAGTTTCAATATATCCCATCTATTCCAGTTGCACCTATCTACACTATAGCTAATGGCAGAAATCAAAGACCCTCAAACGCTATACCCAAACAAAGTGATCAATTATCATCCATCAGTCGATACTACAACCATGCACGATGCTATATTTCACTTTGGCTTTGGAGCATTTGTAACACTAAGGTCATATAGGGCAAGACATAGACAATGGAATTGTTTATGAGAGTTAGAGATATGGTTCACAACACAAGAGTTCAGTGCCTGCGACATTATTGGAACACAGGCCTCTGAGGAGATAAAAGATAAGAGGACAAGATAGAGAAATCTGCAACCTACCAGTGTGCCCATGTTGTCGGGCCCATGTTAGTTGCTTCATAGCAAGACAGGGACAAGAGATCCCCCCCTCCCCAAATAAATCCATGATTGGATAAACCGGACAAACCAATGTACTTCATTCGATGCGTGAGTTTTATTCCATCATGATACCAGAACCCCAAAAGGAATTCGGAGATGCCCAAGGCAACGTGATAAACAGATTGCACAAAACGTTCCACAACAAACATTTTCAAATATATCATACGGACCACTCATTCCTTAGAGTTAAGGTGTGCAGAAAAGAAATATATATTTTAGATGTTTTAGTCAGAATATTTTAAAAGATTTTAAGACAGCAAAAAGGGGCATATGAAAAAAAGTGAGCAAAAGAAATCTAGGATCTAAGATTAAAGAAAAGTTTACTTTGTGAGCTAAGCAAAAAAGGGTTCAGTTTTCGTTTAATTCCATCCATTCCTCAATCATTCATGCATTCATTCTCTTGACAATAGTCACGACAAATACATTTCACATAAAGATCTCAATCAGTATATAAGCGCATAGCCCAATTTCGGCAACGTTCCGCAAGACATTCGTCGACATTTGACCACACCATTAGACCATCTAGAACACCGGGATCAGTATGTTGGGGGGACTCCGCTTTAAGTGTAAAACCTGGATGCAGACAAAAGAATCGGGACCAAAAAGATAAAACCGAGCCTAATCGTATGAAAAATTTGCATTCTTTAAATTTACAGTAAAAAATAAAAATGAAGAGGAAGAACAGAAAAGACAAAAAAGAAAGACAAAAAAAAAAAAAAGGATGGAGAATAAAAAAAGAGCAAGAAAGGAGTAGAATAGAAGTAAAAAAAAAAAAAAAGAAAGAAAAAGACAAACAGAAAAAAAAAGAAGACATTGAAGAAAACGAGGAAGAACAGAAGAGGAAGAGTGTAAAATGGAACCCAGAGACAATGTAGTAAGAAGAAAAGCAGGAAGAATAAAAAGGTTGAAAATTTTATTTTAAATTTTTATCACTTACTGATAATAGTACCTTACATTTGTTTCAAAGGGACATGCAGAAGCATAATCATATTCCTTTAAGCTCCATGGCATGACTTTTTAAAATCTATTTTAAATGAATTGCTTAACTCACTCAATCCTAGAGAATTTTGCTACATTTCAAAATTGGAAAAAATGTATTAAGAAATGAGCATGTACATAGTTTTATTCAACTATCATAACATGCAAAAACTAAAAACATTAGCGTTGATAATACGCCTATAATTTGTCTCAGAAAAATGTAATAAATAGGCACGGGGTTTTACCCGGGTAAACTCAGCATTAGGGTTGAGTGAGTTAAAACAGAAGAAAAGAAAAAAAACTTAATGTTCGTTTTTTTATTTTTAATATAGACAACTAGATTTAATTGCATTTTGTTTTAAATTTAACTGTCCCTACACAGGAAAAAAAGGTTGGAAAGCTGGGTTTAATTTTGTAAATGTTTAAATATAAGCACCTTCAAAAGACCAAACTGGACAGCTTAACCAGAAGCTTCATGTCGGAGATGATGTATAAAGTAAGGCCAAACTGTTATCGGCCCTGACCGGTTGTGTATTGTTTGTGATGATCATAGGATTATTTATTGCACCAAGACCAGAGCAGTTCAACTAGACACTTCCTGAAAAAAATCGTTTCCATCATAAGTATGAGCACAATGACCCAAGTGAACTAGGACAGAGATACGAGATAAAAGAATCGTCCAACTAGTCAACAGTAAAAAAAATTTAATTGACATTTTACGGAATACATATCTTATTTCCAATTCTAAAAAAATATCTTTAAAAATAGTCAAACCATATTCATAATCGGAATTAAATAAAATCACAAAAAAAAAAAAGATTATTAAAAATTTTAACTTTCACTTCCTCTATGCAAGTAATGACCACAATCCTAATGGAAAAAAATGTAATCTATCTATCTTTTTCAATTGAAATTTTTTTTATTCATGAGGTAGATGGGGAGGGGAAGGGGGGAAGAGGGAACGGGGAAAGGAAGCAAATTATTACTTTTATTCAAAGATAGCAAGAATGCCTTAATTTGCCTGATCAAAAAAGTTAAACACTATTTAGACTAGAATTAGCACCTTAGTTCCTTGGAATAACCAAAATGAGCTTCGCTGTTTATCAATGTTGCATAACAGGGCCAAGCTGGTTGTCCAGCCAAGGTGAGGCAACTACGTGCTGATTGAAGAATAACTACAGCATCATGAGCACGAGTTCTTGCCAAATAGACCTTTTCTGAAATAAATTATTCCATTATATAATGAGAATGCAATTGTAAATTTTAAAAGGATATAGAAGAATAAAATGGAATAGAGGAGAAAAAAGATTTGACAAAACCGATCATCAATTAACTCATTAGACTTTACTCAGATTGAGCAATATTGAAGATGTTCAAGACCGTCGAGAAGAAAAATTGTGTATTAATTTAATGCAACTAAAATCATAAAATATCTTACAACTGAATCATATGCGTACCCTAATTTTTAAATGCCATTAAAATCCTACTTAACCTGTTACAAAATGGTTATCATAGCTACAGATAAACTCTTGCAATAAACGCGAGAGAGGGAGGTGTGCATAGACAAAATGAGAAAGTTTATGGAGTAAAACTGGAGACATTGGATATTTGATCCCTTGAAAAATAATCAAGAAAGAAAGCCACTTTATGCACCTTTCAATCACATGCCCGTGATTACAAGTTCCCTTCCCCTTTTGAGCGGATCCAAAGAGCTTGGCAAACAGGCAGGTGACCCGGGCCAAGTAATTCAATTCAACGGTAGGAATATGTGAAGAAGAATCATGATATTCCGACTCATCTGTGAAATATAAGTTATCATGACATGATAATAATCTATATCCAAAATAGAAATTGACAACAAGTGTCAATCCATCCATTCATTCATCCACTCCAGAGCAAATCATCCTTAAATTTTAACGACTGTAACCCTATTTGACTGTAACTCTATTTTACGACGGAGCAAATCTTAGATGCCCATAATGTTAAAAGAGTATCAGCCAGTCCTGATCAAAGTTGGCCCTATTCTAATCCAAAATAAAATTTAGAGGAGCAACAACTGTGCAACTGTGGCCTTGCGACGAAGCCAAGGTCGAATAGTTGTTACTATTACTACTGATGAAACAAACTTTCAATTTGCAGTAATTATAATTTTAGGCTGAGATAGGTAAGTATGGTCTTTCCCGTTAAATTATTAAAATTTGGGAGGCCTTCCGAAAGCTCCTACTCCTACACCCCCAGTATTTTTTATAATGTTCTAGTAGGTTTGGGATGGGGGGGGGGGGGGGGGGGGGGGGGGGGGGGGGGCAGCTTTTTAAGTCTCCCCTCTCCCAAACCCCCTACTACTAGAATGGGGAACATTATTATAATATAAAAATAAAAAAAGCTTCCCCCTCCCAACAAACTGTTACAAACCCCCTAAGAACAATTATTTTTTTTAAAGAATACTGGGGATGTAGGATCTTTTGGAAGGCCTCCCAATTCTAATTCAATGGAATGCCATCTTTTATCATGATTATTATTATTATTATACTTTAGTGGGCTTGGGCTGGGAAGTCCCCGTGCCATTTTAATTTTACGCCCCCCCCCCCCCCCCCCCCCCTCCCAAAACCACAAATGGCTGGTAGCTACTGGTAGGCAATCTTCAACTTCAATCAATGCCCAATTTAAATTTAGTAGAAAATATTACGTAGTTGAACAGTCAATTCAGAACAATGCCCCCAATGCAAGTAGTATGATGTAAAAACCAACAAAAGGAAGCATAATATATTTGCAATGAGATCAGAGGAAAGCGTAAAAATAAAAATTCACTCACCAGAAGAATCCGAATTGTGACCTTGGGTTGCCCTTGTCGCTTGTCAATTTAGAGTTCCGAGTTTTGGGACCTTGGCATGACTATATTTCTACTCAACAGCCTGCCATTAGGCTTTTGAACTTATTAACAAGCGTGATGCTAACTACAATTGAATTGGAATAACTCATTTTAATTTATTCAACTTCAAAATGGCCTGCCGCCATCTTGGATTCGGGCAGCGAGGCCCAACCAACCCTGGCCTAGCCTACAAAAAGAGGGTTTACATCAAAATTGAATAATCTAGTAAATGTAATTCACGAAAAAGGCACATTCTTTCTCCTACCCAAAGTCAAGAACTAATTGAGTTGTGTTACACCCTAAACTAAAACAACACCACACAAAGAATTTTCTCAACATCTTCAATCGTCAGCAGTCAGAACGAACAAACGTCAAATGGCAAATGGAAGGCGGAAGCGAATGGCAGCAATTTATAGTGCAGGCGACATGGTCGAAAACGAGGCTTGACGTTACAAAAACGAGGCGAACGTTGTCACAACGAGTCCAAACGTTTATCATACGAACATGAAGTTGAGGTTTAATTTGGGTTATAGATGTATATTTTTTTCAAACTGTACCTTAGATTTTAAGAAGAAACAGTAACAGTAAAACTAATAATTATTTATTTGCTTTATACTTGTTCAGCAAATCATAATATGATTTTGGTGCATAATACAATAAAAACATGTTTGTCTGTACCTATGTATCCCAAAATAGATGCGGCATCATAAACTATAAATAGATTATTAATCACATGTCTTTGTTATGCCAACGTGGCTTGGGCGCCGCGGCGGTAACCAACGTTTACAGGACGTAGGATCGCTGACTCGCCAATCTTGCCTCAATAGTTATTTTAAAGCAATGTTTTGATGTTGTTATTTAATATTTCTTATTGTCAAAAGTAGACAAACAAACAGATAAAAATACATCTAAGCTAAAGCAAAAGTATACAAAGTTGTTTTGGAAGAAAGAAATAACTGGAAAGTTGTGGACATTGGATTCCATAAAATTGATTGTACACCATTTTTTAACTTGAATTTTTAAAAATATTGTATATTCGCAATTAGATCTATTTATTTATTTATGCATGTTTACACGAAGTTATATTTACATTATCTAATATATATTTATGTATGTATATATATATATATATATATATATATATATATATATATATATATATATATATTATTTAAAATATTTACCACAATGTTTGGGGCAGTCTACATCGATGTTTCAGGCTTAATTTGCCATCTTCAGGACTGAGTTGTTTTGTTGACTCAACAAAACAACTCAGTCCTGAAGATGGCAAATTAAGCCTGAAACATCGATGTAGACTGCCCCAAACATTGTGGTAAATATTTTAAATAATAATCGCTCCATTACTACATGTCGAGCACTTTTCGTACCATATTTGTATCAAACACGATTCAATATATATATATATATATATATATATATATATATATATATATATATATATATATATATATATATATATATATATTGTGTGTATATACTGGGTATTTTTTTTTTGGAGGGGGTGTTTGGGGTTTTGTTTGCCGTTTTGTCTTGTTTTGTTATGTTTGTTTTTTTTGTCAGTTGTTTTTGTTTTTATTTCTGTTAATTTTTCGTCTTTTTTTTTTTTTTTTTTTTTTTGAGGGGGGTTGTATTTGGGGGTGGGGTGATTAGTTATTTGTTGTTGTTTATGTTAGGTTTTGTATTATGTTTGTTTTATTTTTCGCTTTGTTTTTTTTTTATTTTATTTTCTCTCAATTTTGACAAAATGTTATTGTTATTAGTTGAGGACGATTTTGAATGTGTTGCTTATTTTTGATCATGGGTATAACTACTCATCAAAAATAAGCACATACATTTAATTAATTTTTTTAAATAGACATCTATTATTTCTTTTAAAATCCGAAAGAACGAAATTGTATAACTGAAGAATTGACGGATGGGGCAGAGGAGGGGGGGGGGGGATTTTCAGCACTTCTGGGAGAAATTTAGCTTTCTGAGCACCGTGTGGAGAGATGAATAGATCAATAAAGTATAGATAGTATGCGCTTGGCTAATAAGCTCACAACATTACCATCCGGAAACTATGTGTAATCTCTCTCTCTCTTTCTCTCTCTCTCTCTCTCTCTCTCTCATTCCTTCTTCTTCCTCTTCGTCTCTCTCTCTCTCTCTCTCTCTCTCTCTCTCATTCCTTCTTCTTCTTCTTCGTCTCTCTCTCTCTCTCTCTCTCTCTCTCTCTCTATCTCTATCTCTCTCTCCCTCTCTCCCTCTCCCTCTCTCTCTCTCTCTCTCTCTCTCTCTCTATCTCTATCTATCTATCTATCTATCTATCTATCTATCTATCTATCTATCTATCTCCCCCCCCCCTTCCCGTCTTACTTTCTTCTTTTTTTTAACATCTTAACAGGGGAGGGAAGGGGTCAATAAAACACTGGTGCCGTCTATAATTCTTTAATAAAGTAGTCCTTCAGAACCATTTGGCCTATGGAGCCGAAGTTTATTCCGGTGTCAATAGCGTAATGGATAAGAGCCATGGTGACTACAGTTACGTCATGATAAGAGCACATATAATGAAAACACCAAAAGGTCCCGGCTTCAAACCCAAGTGCTGGTAAAAGATTTAAACACAAAGTCACCAACCGAGTATATGATCATATGATTTGTTGATATCCAAGGTTTGAACATCCTTTCTTTAAAAGAATATAGCCCTGTGGAGAACATTGTGCTTATTTGAGTCAATAAAAAAAAATTTACGGAGCACAACTCTACTGAAAGATTTGAAAATTAGAAATATATTTTTTACAGATAGATAAACAGATAACTTGATTTCCTTTTATAATTTAAAGTCAGTTCGAAAGTTCGTTAAGTCAAACAGTGTGTGTGTGTGTGTGTGTGTGTGTGTGTGTGTGTGTGTGTTTTGGAATGTGGTTGATGGAAAAAAAAAAGGGGGGGGGGTGTCCATCAAGTACAGAAATTCCTGAGCGAGGAGGGGGGGGGGGGGGCGTGTTTGCTAGAAACTGCCAGATTGGCATTTTTCAGCAAATCGTGGCATTCATACTGATATTACGGAGTTATAGTTAGACACCGAAGCTCGCCTAACGAACGACTTGCCCAACACGTGACCATTTTTTTTCTCGCGTCCTCTCGTCTAATCTCGTCACTCCCGAATAGAAAGAGGAGGCGGAGCTCATATGATATAACGCAATGAAAGTTCTGTCCGATGACGGGTGGGGGGATATCACCTCTCCAAAACTTACCTTATTATATGAGATCTTGAGATTCTTATCCAATCATCGATTGCTCGTTTGACAGTTCGCTTGTGAACAGTTAGGAGACCATCTCTTGATTTATGGGCAGGCGGCTTTGCGTAAAGGCGGTGAGTGTTGTATACATCAAAGAGTACCGCTGACCGATGGGTAAATAGTGGTTGTGTAACCCAAAAGCCCTGCCGTCTCGACTGCAAGGTCTTGTATGTAATAGTTGCGTCACCATCTCAAGGCTCAGGAATTAATTAGTGAGCTGATTCAAACAATGTGGGTTTCAAATTTATCGTATACGTAATCATTTGGAAGCTACAGAGAAAGGTGTTTTTGTGTAATCCCTTTCACACACACACACACACACACACACAACATATACAAACAATACACAAACAATACACATCCCTGGTCATCTATTGCCTATATTATTAATGTTAATATATACATCCCATGCTGATTGTCACTACCCACCCCCCCCCCCCCCCCCCCCCCAACCATTTCCACCATCCAAGTACCAGCGGCCTTTTCTCTTTGATTTCGTATCATGGTCTACCCGAAGCCCAACACCTCGATCGTTTGTGGGTCAACCCACCCCCCCCCCTCCCCCACCTTCCCCCGTAATCAATTTATAATTTTCTCTCTGTATAGAGCGCCACATGCACAATTATATACTATTGAATGACACTGACCTTGCCCCTCCCCTAACACAAGCCAACAGCAACCCAAGCTATCCTCTATCACGTGACCTTAGATCCGATGCTGCATACCGCTTGAGAGTCTTCACTATCCAGATCTCGTTCATGGTCACGTGAGAAGGCTATATCCGTTCGGGTTCGGCGTTCGGGTTCGGCGTTCGACCCGATTTCGTTAAAAGCCTATTATTCACTTGATCACATGAAGGTATTCGGATTTACAGAAATTTTAAACAAGTTTCAACGATTAACAACATCAATTAATATTACTGCTAATATTGCTGTCGTTTTTATGCCATCGATGTGATAATTATTGCCCTGGGAAATATTTAGTTAAACGTTGTCCGCAAATTGTTAATTGGTTCTGTCTAACTTCAAGCCCGAACAAACCAAAAGTAGACACATTCGGGGACTTGATATTTTTCGCGTCTGCTTCAGATTTTCATTTGACCTCACATAAGTTACAGTTAAGTAAAGGGGAGACATTCCGAAAGCTCCTACATCCTCGGTATTCTTTCAATTTGTATTTTCACCGTTGATCTTTTGTCAAGCGGTTATTTATTCAATTTGTCATCATATAGAAGCATTTTAAAAACTCTAGAACAAACCTTGATAGATTTGTGAAAGTTTAAACTTTCCTAACTTGACCACTGTTTTGATTCTCGGCCGCCATTTTAGTTTGTGAAGTATTGAAGGTAGTGCAAAGTACTCCCAAGTAAAGCGTGGTAAAGACTTGCGACTTATTGATATTGATATCTATTGACTGATAAACTAAAATCATGCCGAATAAAGCATGGCAGCGACGACAAGCACATCGATTATAATTATAAATCGTAATCAAGCTAATCAAGAAACTGATTCAGGCAATATCGAATGAAAATAGTACTTTCCCCGCGAAATTGCGGGCTTTTTTCTAGTTTCTTAATAAAATTATTGTAAACTCTCCCCACGTGTGTCAAATTGAACTAGATAACCTATTGTGATGCCAGATATTGATTCTATGCGTTTAGGTAAAATACTCTCAACATCCACCAGTCGGATATAACGCACCAACACACAAAACTTTGTATACCTTTGAACGTTTACCTTGTCTGATAGATATTGATGCGATGCTTTTAGGTAAAATACTACATCCGCCAGCCGGATATAACCGTAGCCTTCGTTATACTAGAGGCCCAAGACTGGATACAGTGACGTCACTCTCTAAATCATAACAAGTGAGAGAGAGGAGACAGCGAGCCGAGCGGGCGGCTGTGTGTGTTACCAGTGAAGCGAGGCAGGAAAAACATAGATTTTCCAGATTGGAACTTTTGTGGCCAACTTTTAGGAAACCCAGATTTAAAAAATTCGATATGCATTATTTAACGACTTTCCTTAGAAAATAGATGTTTATTAATTATTGATTTCGTTGATTAGCATTTATTTTTCATTCAAACTCATTTTGCCGATGCAAATGATCCTATATCAACCCGACTTCCATTTTTCTTGGACTTCGACGATAACGATTGCGAAGATTTATAATAAGATCATTTACTTTTGTCATTGAAATTTATAGCAAACCACTTTTTTACACTTCATTTTCACATTATTATATTATGCTTACTTTTAACAGTTTATAAATAACACGACAAAAAAATTACCTCCCCCCCCCCCCCCCCCCCCCCCCCCCCCCCCACCAACCATGCTAGCTATATTTGGCATGGTTAAGAAGAAATAATTGGCATGAATTATTTTTTTCCACTCGCATACAACACACACCAATTCATTACTATTTCGCTGTACTACACACTGGATCTCAAGTCCTAGCAAAAAATACAAGTCGATTTTATTTCTCATAAAAAAAGAATTGTACAAGAATAATAAGGGGGCTAAATGCTCTTTTAAAATCTTTATTTCATTCAAAATTTTAATTGTAATATGGGCAATAGTAGGCTAATACTAATATAAAAAATAAAATAAACAAAACATTACCTTGCTCCGTCAATGATAATTATTGGGCACGAAACGCAAGAAGTTCAATCTGCAGACACTATATATAAACTATAGATTGACTATAAAAATATAGTGTTTCGCTGTTCAACAGCTCATCAGTGCAGCTTGGAACTCAAAAAAATCAGTTGGATACCTACAGGTTCCACAGAGTTCAATCTGCAGACACTATATATCTATTATAATTTCTGTAAATGTATACATAATGTTGATATGTACATACTGGTCAATTGTTAATCCTAAAAAGAATATGCAACAGTGATGACAATAAACAAAGAGATGTGATTTTATGGTAATAAGAAGGAAAAGGAATGAGAAAACATAGAGTTGGACTTGACATGGAGACACATGTGGCATGGAACTGGCGATTGATATATAAAATGGGCAGCCCTTACATCCCCACATACGTCGTGAGCTCTGCAGGAATCTAAACCCGATGGTTGTCTGAAACATGTGCCTCCAGTCTTATCCAATAATGAGAAGGAAAAGAAGATGACCTATGCTCTTTTCGTAAGAGTTTGAAGCTTCCTTTTGTTCTTTGATGTTGTTGCCTTATCTGTGAACATCTTGGAGTAATTGTTGAGGAAAATGTTGACAGCTGGTTTGCAGAATCTGTGAACAATGTCGAGCAGATCTGTGTTACAAATATCACAATTTTTCCCCAATAATTCTAAATCAGAAAGCCTTTGCAGAGTGAGTTTCATTAAAAGAAATCTCTGATTGGTGTTTGAAAGCAGACGCTGTTCATGATCATGATTGCCAATCAAGAACTGAAAAATTTTAAAAATGTGTGTCATGATTTCAACAGCATAATCAGTTGGCCACGTCAAACCGCCTCGGTCGAGAACAGAAATGTAAGCTAATGATTCTGCTGTTGATTCCACTTGAAGGACCCGTTCTTGTCGAAACTCACTCTTGCAGCCATCACAAGTCACATTAAGCAATGCTTTTCGAGCACAGTATCCAGAGACAAAGACAAGAGCTTTCAATTGCTCTGAAACAAGTTCAATATCATCACAATCATAAAGTAAAGGAGTAAAATATTGGATGTCATCATGACAAGAGGAATCATTTAATCTTATTTCTTCCAATGGTTCAGTGATATCTTTTAATTTCAAAGAACCACTTGAAGCAGAAATAAACTTAAGAACGCTAAGAAGCTTCAACTTTTTCTCGCCCTCAAGAAGTTGTTGAACGGAGACATGATAATTACCTCCGCTCAACTGTCTGTACTGGCTGAAACGAAACTCCAGATCATCAGTCTGAAACTTTCCCAACAAGACATATTTATATTTCTTATGAGATAAGAGATAAGGAACAAATTCAAGAAAAGTAGAAATAGTGTGAACAAGAGCATCCATGGTTTCTCTCGACAATACTCCTTCTCGTGGTTTCATCCCTAACCTGCTCCAGTCCTTGAACCAAGTCAAAGCATCTTGAAGAAATGAGAAATTGGAATCAGAGATGGAATTAATTGGCTTGCATCTCTCATCCCTCAATCTCCTGCCTTTCAGCGGATGCTTGACATTTAGAACATTCCATAGCTGTACAATGAACAATATAAATGATACTGTCCCACTGACATTGACATTCCATTTGGATCCAAAGTGCTCCAAGGCAGCAGCATTCCGTCTGTCAAAAATTCTCAACATCAGTGGAACACTCTGTTTCTCAGTAGGCGATGGATTCAAACATTTTCGATTCAAAGATGGAGCAAGTTTCACGACTGATGACTTCTCTTCCTCGTATACTTTTGTAATGTGACACATGGATGCTCTCATAACTGAAGATGAAGGATTTTCATTGTTGGTCAGTACAGGTGGTAAAATAAAAGTCTTCTCCAAGTCTTTTTGAGACGTCCAGTTATTTCTAATACATTTGAAAAGGTGGACAGTATCAAAAAGAAAAAAAAGTTTCTCTGAAGGAATGACAGGATTTGGAATAGATGGACAAAGACTTCCCCCAGACATTATAGCAAAGGCATTGCGGTTAATTCTGTTGTTGTCAGAAATAACACACAAAACATGAAAACCAACATCATGAAGAACTTGCAATGTTTTAAGAAGCAAACATTGCAAATAACGAGCATCAATATTTTTTACAGGTAAAATGGCAACAACATCTTTCTGTTTACAAAGAACTGAGGAAATCATGAAGACCTGGGCAGTGCTTGCCTCAGAAACCTGACAATTATATGCAGAGCCCTCAAGTTTCCCCCTTTATACGACAACTGGTGAGAAATATGAATTTCGTCCATCATGAGAACGACATCACGCTCATGCTCTTGCATTTTAAGACATCGCTGTCTTAAATATGCTTCATGATCTTTAGAATTAGGAAAACCAGTCTTCATTTCAAAGACAGAGGAAAGTTTTCTAAGATAGGACTGATGAGGCAAAGTAAGAAAGGAATTCCTTAGAAGAGAATAGGCACGAGGAGCAGATGCAAACAACTGGAATGCCCAGATAAGGGTAGAGCAACTGTAACGTTTTACAGACAAGTTAACTAACTTAAGCTGCTCAACCAAAAACCTAACTTTTGGCATGAACAAAGACTTGGACTCATCATCTTCATCATTGTCAATACTGTTGCATAGACTATCAATAGCTGAAACATAAAGTTGCAGCTGGTCCTCCAAGTTACTTCTATCAAATCCATTCCCATGACAAAAATGGGAAAGGACAGTGTCAAATTGAGACCAGCATGTAAGAGTTGGGGGAGAAGTTTTTCCAAAAATCCATGCAATGGCGCTATCAGGAACCCTTTCTGAAAAACAAAGAAAAAAATAATGGTCAAGTCATCACACTAACATATATTATAATTTCCATGCTTCAATGAAAAATAAGTTGTATCTTTTTTATTGTCTTCTTTCATCATTTAAACAAGATCCTTATAAAATGGTTGATAGTGAGATAATAATATATCTTTTAATTGTATATAATAACATCACAGCATTAAGATAGACTTTAATAAAAATTATACTTACTATATTTATTACTACTTCTACTACCATTAGTGTTACTACTACCACTACTACTAATAATATTTCAAACTACTACTCTACCAAGAATATTATTACTGCAATTACTATTATACGACTACAACCACTACTAGAACTACTGTTAGTGGTAGACTACCATTGCCATTATTGGTGTCACTACTACTGATATTGCCATTGCTACTAGTACTACTATATTGGCGTTCCTACTACTACTGCTACTATTACCACCACCACTGCTACTACTACTTCTAACACCAGCACTACTCTTATATACTAGAAGTTCTATCTAGCACTATTACTATTACTATTTTAGAAATCATTTATTCTAATTCTAAACATGTCAATTTTCAAGGTAAATACTTACGATTATCAGAAAATATTTCCACATGCATGTCAGAGAAAACTTTGATTGAAGACAGCAACTTTGGAGCACTGTCAACAGTATCAATAATCCTGTAAAGGGTGCAGTGGTCAGGCATTGGTGGATCATCAGGTGAAGACGATGAGGCAAGAAAAAAACGATAAATCCATAATTTCGCATCAACTCTGGTATTGAAAATGCCACAGAATTCTGTATAATTCTTAATCCGATCATTTTCAACCCATCGTTTAAAAGACTCATCGTCTCTCTTTAAAACTGCATCTCGCCTTTCGTCGGGGGCTTTCCGTTTCAGGGATATTTTCGTAGATAAATAGGAGGGACAGTTGGGAAAGATGGAAGGATAGGCATCTTTTGTCAATTTTGGTATGCTTCTCTCTACACTGAGAATGGAACCGTCAGGTCTTGTGACAGAATCTACTCTGACAATAAATCTGTCACAAAAATGACGCTCACATACCACAGCTGTAGAAGAAGGTTGGAAATCTTGTCTTGGTATCTTCCTCAACCAAAGGTTTTTCCTATCCAAATCCGAGGGAAATTCAAAGGCAGACACTTTCTCAGAAGGATAATAATTTCCTTTACAATTTGGCACACAGCACTTACGAGGCATGATGAAAATGCAAAACAATGGATGGTATTTATCAAAATATGAATGACTATTTAACAAATTATCTATAGAAAACAAGAGGGTACAATAATCCGATAAGAATGAATTGAAAATGAATGACAACACAGTCAACCATTAACCGGTTTTCAAAACGAAAGCGGATGGACCGGGAGTGTGACGTCACATCGCCAGTCGAGACGATGTCTCAGGCCATAAGAGTTCACGAAGGCCACGATATAACCGTAGCCAACGTTAACTTTTGCCTGACACCAAAGAGCGTGTAGGTAACGATTGTTATGTTAACTACGTTACCCTACACACTCTTTGCTGACACTGACAAAAAAATGACGTCAAAAGACTAGTCTTTGGCCACAAAAGAAAACAAATCGTGAGTTCTATTCAATAATTCAACCAATGGGACCACTAGTTTCCATGAGTTCTACCAACAACAACTCACTAGGCGGTGCAATGACGCCAAAAGACCAGTCCTTTTGCTTTTTCCTAACGATGGCTACCATAAAGATAGTTCGAAGATGACGTCACTCAGGCCTTTGTTATTGTTTTTGCCATCCGCGTTTGTGAGTTGTTCTCACTAAACTGTATTAACCAGACTATAAACGTTAATGGTTACACAGAGTTTGTGTCTTGGTCCGTTATACTTCCGGATGGCAATGTTGTGAACTCCTCGGCCAAGCGCATTCTATCTATAACGCAGCTACCAACACACAAAACTATGTGTAACATTGAACGGTTTAGTCTGATGGATTAAGAAGGAACGAAGTTGACGTCACTCAGCTCATAATGTAAACAATGGGAGTGATTGGTAAATATCGCGAAAGACACATGTTTTTCTATCGATGGTATGTGTCTAAGTAAAATACCCACTGTTCAAACGCTTGATCAATAGAACCAACACAGAAAACTATAGATCAATTTAAACGTTTATAATATTATGATAGAGAAAATCGTGTGATAACTAGTCACCCATTTGGCAGTTTAACAACAATAACCATGATCAGACACAGAGATTGATTTCATTCACGTTATTGTTTATAAACAACCAAGTATGTTTGTCCGAGCATGTGTGAAGGTGTATCACAGATTCCGTGTTTTGATTGCCGAAAAAGACATACCGTAGTGTCTATTGATAGTAAGCGCTTGGCTAAGAAGCTCACAACATTGCCATCCGGAAATATAACGGACCAACACACAAAACTATGAGTAAACCATGAACTTTTATAGGGTGGTTAATACAGTTTAGTGAGAATTTCTCTAAACGCGGATGGCAAAAACTAATAACACACAGCCGTTTAAATAGGGCCCGAACTTTCACTTTAGTTACTTCTTCCCTCACTGGCTACCGTCGAGTAATGTAAACAATCCACCATCAGCCACAGTGATAACAGCTGTCAAGACGGGGTGCATTGGCAATAAATTATGTCTGCAGGTAAATCTCATCGCTTTGAATTTCTCTCAGGCAGAGAGTAATAGAAATTTCATAAAAATACTCAATTATCTCAGCCCGTTGTGGACGCAGCATCTTTTTCATAATTTTCAAACATATATGGATACAAAGGCCAATTTTTCCTCTACAAGACGCAATTATTTTTATTTACATCATTAAATGATAAGTTTGTGTTTTGCTCTTTTGAATAATCAGAATTTTTAAAAAAATAATTATTAAAATTATAAGTTTAAGAAATATTTTAAAATTCAAAATATCAAACCAACACTTTTTACCATCAAGTGTGAGGGATCAGAGAAAAGTAGATAAAATTATCTTTCATATGATATATACAGTAGAACTCGGAAATAGCGAGTTCGACGGGTCCACTCCTAATTACTCGCTATTTCCGAGTTCTCGCTATTCCCGAGTTTCCAGGAAAGGTCACTCGGCCGTACAAAGACAAAATGTGTGTGTGTGTGTGTGTGTGTGTGTGTGTGTGTATGTGTGTTTGTGCCGCGCGTGCGTGCAAATGACTATGTGTGGATAAAGTGGGGTGAGGGCGGGGTTGAACACGGCCTTCGTTAACTACGTAATGATGGCCACAGGTTGAAGTTGATCCACCCCTAAAACCCACCCCTTCCATTTCCATCAAGATTTCGTGTATGTGTGTGTGCGAGTGTTTGTATGCACTCGGCATGTTTGATGAGGTAAGCAACAAGATATGAAGTGAGTAGAAAAGTGCCAGAAGACAATAGAGAATAAAAATTATTTTCGCGGCGGTGGTGGGGTTTGAACCTGCGACCTTATTGGTACGACAACTCCGCCTGGCAGGTGAGAGCGTGGCTCTACCGTGTGAGCTATCCACGAACACAAAAATATTCGTTTCAAACTCAAAGTCATTACTAGATCCCTCTCTCACCCACTTCTTGAGACCACCGATTCGTTCGTACACCACCATCGCGAATAATTTGACCAGCAGTTAAGCTTAATAGCCAATATTCTCAACACAAACCTATAACATAGAAACGATTGAGACATTGAGTATGCTCCGGTGTATGGGGTGAATTTTTAATTCAGAAAAGTGAGTGGAGCAGGCACTTATGTTGGTAACAACAAGATATGAAGTGAATAGAAAAGTGCCAGAAGACAATAGAGAATAAAAATTTTTCGCGGCGGTGGTGGGGTTTGAACCTGCGACCTTATTGGTACGACAACTCCGCCTGGCAGGTGAGAGCGTGGCTCTACCGTGTGAGCTATCCACGAACACAAAAATATTCGTTTCAAACTCAAAGTCATTACTAGATCCCTCTCTCACCCACTTCTTGAGACCACCGATTCGTTCGTACACCACCATCGCGAATAATTTTGACCAGCAGTTAAGCTTAATAGCCAATATTCTCAACACAAACCTATAACATAGAAACGATTGAGACATTGAGTATGCTCCGGTGTATGGGGTGAATTTTTAATTCAGAAAAGTGAGTGGAGCAGGCACTTATGTTGGTAACAACAAGATATGAAGTGAATAGAAAAGTGCCAGAAGACAATAGAGAATAAAAATTTTTTTTTCGCGGCGGTGGTGGGGTTTGAACCTGCGACCTTATTGGTACGACAACTCCGCCTGGCAGGTGAGAGCGTGGCTCTACCGTGTGAGCTATCCACGAACACAAAAATATTCGTTTCAAACTCAAAGTCATTACTAGATCCCTCTCTCACCCACTTCTTGAGACCACCGATTCGTTCGTACACCACCATCGCGAATAATTTTGACCAGCAGTTAAGCTTAATAGCCAATATTCTCAACACAAACCTATAACATAGAAACGATTGAGACATTGAGTATGCTCCGGTGTATGGGGTGAATTTTTAATTCAGAAAAGTGAGTGGAGCAGGCACTTATGTTGGTAACAACAAGATATGAAGTGAATAGAAAAGTGCAGAAGACAATAGAGAATAAAAATTTTTCGCGGCGGTGGTGGGGTTTGAACCTGCGACCTTATTGGTACGACAACTCCGCCTGGCAGGTGAGAGCGTGGCTCTACCGTGTGAGCTATCCACGAACACAAAAATATTCGTTTCAAACTCAAAGTCATTACTAGATCCCTCTCTCACCCACTTCTTGAGACCACCGATTCGTTCGTACACCACCATCGCGAATAATTTTGACCAGCAGTTAAGCTTAATAGCCAATATTCTCAACACAAACCTATAACATAGAAACGATTGAGACATTGAGTATGCTCCGGTGTATGGGGTGAATTTTTAATTCAGAAAAGTGAGTGGAGCAGGCACTTATGTTGGTAACAACAAGATATGAAGTGAATAGAAAAGTGCCAGAAGACAATAGAGAATAAAAATTTTTCGCGGCGGTGGTGGGGTTTGAACCTGCGACCTTATTGGTACGACAACTCCGCCTGGCAGGTGAGAGCGTGGCTCTACCGTGTGAGCTATCCACGAACACAAAAATATTCGTTTCAAACTCAAAGTCATTACTAGATCCCTCTCTCACCCACTTCTTGAGACCACCGATTCGTTCGTACACCACCATCGCGAATAATTTTGACCAGCAGTTAAGCTTAATAGCCAATATTCTCAACACAAACCTATAACATAGAAACGATTGAGACATTGAGTATGCTCCGGTGTATGGGGTGAATTTTTAATTCAGAAAAGTGAGTGGAGCAGGCACTTATGTTGGTAACAACAAGATATGAAGTGAATAGAAAAGTGCCAGAAGACAATAGAGAATAAAAATTTTTCGCGGCGGTGGTGGGGTTTGAACCTGCGACCTTATTGGTACGACAACTCCGCCTGGCAGGTGAGAGCGTGGCTCTACCGTGTGAGCTATCCACGAACACAAAAATATTCGTTTCAAACTCAAAGTCATTACTAGATCCCTCTCTCACCCACTTCTTGAGACCACCGATTCGTTCGTACACCACCATCGCGAATAATTTTGACCAGCAGTTAAGCTTAATAGCCAATATTCTCAACACAAACCTATAACATAGAAACGATTGAGACATTGAGTATGCTCCGGTGTATGGGGTGAATTTTTAATTCAGAAAAGTGAGTGGAGCAGGCACTTATGTTGGTAACAACAAGATATGAAGTGAATAGAAAAGTGCCAGAAGACAATAGAGAATAAAAATTTTCGCGGCGGTGGTGGGGTTTGAACCTGCGACCTTATTGGTACGACAACTCCGCCTGGCAGGTGAGAGCGTGGCTCTACCGTGTGAGCTATCCACGAACACAAAAATATTCGTTTCAAACTCAAAGTCATTACTAGATCCCTCTCTCACCCACTTCTTGAGACCACCGATTCGTTCGTACACCACCATCGCGAATAATTTTGACCAGCAGTTAAGCTTAATAGCCAATATTCTCAACACAAACCTATAACATAGAAACGATTGAGACATTGAGTATGCTCCGGTGTATGGGGTGAATTTTTAATTCAGAAAAGTGAGTGGAGCAGGCACTTATGTTGGTAACAACAAGATATGAAGTGAATAGAAAAGTGCCAGAAGACAATAGAGAATAAAAATTTTTCGCGGCGGTGGTGGGTTTGAACCTGCGACCTTATTGGTACGACAACTCCGCCTGGCAGGTGAGAGCGTGGCTCTACCGTGTGAGCTATCCACGAACACAAAAATATTCGTTTCAAACTCAAAGTCATTACTAGATCCCTCTCTCACCCACTTCTTGAGACCACCGATTCGTTCGTACACCACCATCGCGAATAATTTTGACCAGCAGTTAAGCTTAATAGCCAATATTCTCAACACAAACCTATAACATAGAAACGATTGAGACATTGAGTATGCTCCGGTGTATGGGGTGAATTTTTAATTCAGAAAAGTGAGTGGAGCAGGCACTTATGTTGGTAACAACAAGATATGAAGTGAATAGAAAAGTGCCAGAAGACAATAGAGAATAAAAATTTTTCGCGGCGGTGGTGGGGTTTGAACCTGCGACCTTATTGGTACGACAAACTCCGCCTGGCAGGTGAGAGCGTGGCTCTACCGTGTGAGCTATCCACGAACACAAGGTAAGCAAGCGCATCACTCAATCACTGACCCACTGAAATGATGGTTCCACGCTCCCCTCTCTCGCTGATCGTGTCGTTCGTTAACGAATGCGACTCGCTGACCGATGCTGCGAAGTGAGGCATGTTGACTGGGCACCACATTGGGTGAATAATTGACTCCCACACGCACACAAACACACACACCCAACCCCCACCCAAATTTGTTTCCCCTACTATGTACTCTAGACTAGGCTACTATGTAATATTACTCGTAACGAAAAATAAGAAAAGAAAAGAAGCTAGGCTAAAAATATTTAAATCGCCCTTGTCTGGTGTTTTGCTTTACTTCGTTCGAAGTCCTAGGCTGGGGCAGGAAATGCTCGTTATTTCCGAGTTGACCTCTTTTTCATACTCGCTACTTGCATGCTTATTTTATTGACTCAAATAAGAGAAAAAAACGGGGATTTAGATTTTACTCGCTATTTCCGAGTACGTTACTTTTATGTTCTACTGTACTTTATTATGTAGATTCAGGGATTTAAGAATAGAGGGTGGGGAAAGGAATCTCAATAATTATTTTGTTACCAACAAAGAAGAAAATATTTCATGATCTTTTAGAAACCCAATAATAAAACTAGATAGTGATGATAAGAGACATTTATTTAATTTGATTTCATTGAATTTAAGCGGGAATTTTAGATATTTCTTACATTTACTTATTTAAGTTCTGTTCAGGTTATGAAGAGACACACTGAAGACGGTCATCACACCAGTACAAATGAAATATGTCGAATTTGTTGTGAAAGAGTACAGAGCCGTGCTGAGAGGATTAAAAGACTCTAGACGTTATCAACAATTGACTATAAATATAAATGTGAAATTCTGACATATTTTAATATTTCAATTTGCGAGAAATGTATCTCACTGATACATAATTTAAAGAAATGCGATGCGATTGGTTCAATGAGAAAACTCTGAACAAGAAACAATACTTAATGAGGTGAATATGATCCTAATCTTTCACCAGTGATGTGCTATATGCAGTCTATATGGCACACAAATTAAAAGAGGTGCAAGTCAAGTACATAAAAAAAAGTAATGGGCACGGATATCTCAAAAATAAGGTTATGAAAATTATAGGAACTCTTTAAGATTTTCTTAGTGGTTTAAATTGTCTTTAAATGAGTGTCCTTATATAACAATTTTTAATGGAATTCTTATAATTCGTTGATTCTGGGATAAATATAAGTGAATCACATTTGACTATGTTTCTGGTTTATTAAAAAATTTCTATTAAGACAATGCTGTGATTGGATTTTAATTTTACCGTACTCAAAATCCTTACTTTTACGTACAGGTGAACTGATATCTCAAAAACGCCTCAATCTACTGGTATATAATTTATATGTCTACATTCTACAGATATTCAACATCATTTCCATTACCTTTGTTTTAAGATATTAAGTGTTGAACATGTTAAAATATTCTCTTAAAAATTTTAATTCACTTAAATTTATGTATCAATTTCATGGGTTATCCCTCTTGCTTTTTAACAACATCATAATAATGATTAAATAATCAATGAAAACTCTGTTAATAAACTGTTTGGTAGTATAAAAATATTTTTGCTACACTTAATAACGGCAATACTACATTAGTTTGAAATTCAGAAAAAATCGATCAAAACGGCGAAAAAATTGTCTCCCTCTCTCAGTGTAAAGCTATGACTCATCATCACTAGACTGGCTAGATTTACCTGGCGAACTAAACTGAAAGCAATAAACGCCTGTGAACAAAGACCCGCGTGACGTCAACTTCGAACTATCTATTATATGGTAGATAAGAAAAGGACATGGATGGCCAGAGGGAATGTGTCGTGTTTTCCTACATCGTGTACACATCTGAGTCTGAGACCAACTATTCGACCAATGTCACCGCCACAAAGATTAATTCAGAGGATATTATTTTTTGACCGCGTGCAAACTTTCGTGTTTTTTTTGTTCTTGTTCTTTTTTTTTTTAAGATTAAAATCGTACTCATGTCAAATGCCACTTTGTAAGTCTTTGTGTATCAAGTTCTACTTGATCAGTGTTGCAACCATAGAGATTGATAATAAAGGTTGTTTTTATGTCTTTAATTTTATACCCGAGGCAACGTGTCGTGTGTTACTCAAGGCTACCACACACTCTGAATGCCCCGGTGTTACTACATCTCACCCAGCAGGAGGCCCAAGACCTTCTGTAATACCCATTGAATGTCACCTCCACCTTGAGTCGTCATGGGGATCCTCTATATTCTATATATACCTTTACATGTGCTCGAGGTCATTGGTCACGTTGCAAAATGTGTTCAAAGTGACTTACCTAGTGAAAAGTATTCACAGTTTTGGAAAGGTGTTACATCACGATTGGTCATTTTCAGTGGCATGGCATGCTTATAGTATAGGGTGGTGCCAGAATCAGAAGAAAATGACTAAAAACATGCTATATTTGTAAATACAAAAGAAAGAAAAAACTTTAAAGTAAAGACTTATCTACTCAAATAAATAAGAGGCGGGATATACCATTTCTCAGCCTTTTTTTTTTTTTAATACTGTAATCCATTTTTAAAAGATGGATGCGGTGCCAGGCACCAAATCAACCAATATAGCCACGCCCCTGGTCATTTTGACCAGCTTGACACGTGAGTATATTTACAACTCCCATTTTAAAAAAAAACAGCGTGTTTACAATCATTTACTAAGAAATATCCAATCCTTGGACAGCAACAAATCATGTGATCGATGACTTGGTTGGACGAAACCTGAATATAGATCGCTCCCATTGAAACGTTTTAGTAAGATTTGACGATTAGAATGAAATTTAAATTGGAAAACAGACTTATATTAAAAACAAGTCAGTTTATCACGGTTTGTGTAACGTTAAACATACAGCAACGATTACTTAAAGAAACCAAATATGGCTTTCGCTTGTTTGATGCATTCTCTCGAAAAGACTTGGGTTCGGTTTGAATCATGGCCTACTTAAGAGTACTATAGTAGGGCCCTGGTTTGAATGTATGCTAAAGTAAATGGCTTAAGATCTTTCAACTTATCCCAAGTGAACCTGCCATATAGTTCTTCAATTTTCTTTTCAGGCTCAAGAGGGAATTTTATAGATGTTGTTTTGTAACGATTCAAAAAACAAAAAACAAATAAAAAAACACAAGGGCATGGCATGGTGGTGTTGATGGTAGTGGTGACGGTGGGGGTGGGGGTGGGGTCACTAGCCATCACAGCCATCTGCTGCTGTTGACGCAGTTTACACAATCTTTCATCTGCTTGATCCTTTATCCATTAATCGATGTTTCGATCCCATCCCCACAAAATTAAACATCCCGTCGTCATTTCACCCAACTGAAACCGATATCTTCATCGGGATGTTTGGGGTTTCGTTTGTTGTTTTTTTTTTTTTGTCTTTCATCTGCTTGATCCTTTATCCATTAATCGATGTTTCGATCCCATCCCCACAAAATTAAACATCCCGTCGTCATTTCACCCAACTGAAACCGATATCTTCATCGGGATGTTTGGGGTTTCGTTTGTTGTTTTTTTGTCAGTTGGGTTATTTTGTTTTTGTTTTTTTTTTTTTTGCTTTTATTGTTCTCGTCTTTTTTTTCTGTTTTTTTTTAGGGGGGGGGGGGGGGGGTTCTTTCCTTGTTGTTATTTTTGGGTATAATAATAATAATAATAATAATATAATAATAATAATAATAATAATAATAATAATAATAATAATAATAATAATAATAATAATAATAATAATAATAATAATAATAATAATAATAATAATAATATCAATAATAATAATAACAATAATAATAATAATAATAATAATAATAATAATAATAATAATAATAATAATAATAATAATAATAATAATAATAATAATAACAAAGCATTTATAAAGCGCACACTTCCAATCAAATGTGCTCAGGGCGCTAATAAAAAAATGAGGACGCATTTGAATGCGTTTGCTTATTTATTTTGATCATGGGTATAACTAAACTCATTATCAAAAATAAGCATACACATTAAAAAAACATTTTTAAATAGATATGTATATTCTTTTTTTTTTAATCCGAAAGAACGAAATCACGGATGGGGGAGAGGCATGGCGTACTAAAAGAGTCATTATAGTAGGGCTATAGGGAGAGGGGAATATTCAGCACCTGGTAGAAATTTAACTTTGTGCGTGTCGTGTGGAGGGATGACTAAATCAATAAATTATACAATTCCGGTAAGGCTGTAATAATATGTGACACATTTTATCAAAACGATAATATTATTTTGGGGGGTAGACCTAAACTTCTATGGATGAACTGGATGCCAAAAATTGATATTAAGTTGAAATGAACAGAAATGCGTGATTGTTGTATTTGCTACACAAACTATATTTTTGATTTTTAGTTTATCCATTTCCTTATATTTTAAATATAACCTACTTTGAAAGGCACACTTCCTCTCTCTCTCTCTCTCTCTCTCTCTCTCTCTCTCTCTCTCTCTCTCTCTCTCTCTCTCTCTCCCCACCCCCCTTCCCGTCTTACTTTCTTTTCTTTTTTTAACTGCAATGTTTTGATAAGTTTCTTGTGACAGCTTAATGACATGGATGGCCAGGAGCAATGTGTTGTGTTTTCCTACATCGTGTACACATAATTGGTCAACTGGTTTGTTTGCCGAGAAAGACAAAATATTATTATTATTGTAAGGTATTTATGTCGTAAGAAAATGACATGGATGGCCAGGGGGAATGTGTTGTGTTTTCCTACATCGTGTACACATAATTGGTCAACTGGTTTGCGTTGCCGAGAAAGACATAATATTATTATTGTAAGGTATTTATGTCGTAAGAAAATGACATGGATGGCCAGGGGGAATGTGTTGTGTTATCCTACATCGTGTACAAATGATTGGTCAACTGGTTAATTGCGCTGCCGAGAAAGACATATTATTATTGCAAGGTATTTATGTCGTAAGAAAATGACATGGATGGCCAGAGGGAATGTGTTTTCCTGTTTTCCTACATCGTGTACACATCTGAGTCGGAGACCAACTACTCGACCAATGTCACCGCCACAAAGATTTGTATTTTTAAGCCGCATGTAAACTTTCGTGTTTTTGTTGTTCTTGTTCTGTTTTTGTTTTATTTAAACCCTACTCACGTCCAAGACCACTTTGTAAGTCTTTGTGTGTCAAGTTCAACTTGATCAGTGTCGCAACCATTGAGATTGATAATAAAGGTTGTTTTTATGTCTTTAATTTTATACCCGAGGCAACGTGTCGTGCGTTACTACATCTCACCCAGCAGGAGGTCCAAGACTGGCTGTTGTGCTAATTAATTGAATGTCACCTCCACCTTGAGTCGTAATGGGGATGGTCTATATTATTACCTTTACATGTGCTCGAGGTCATAAATTTAAAAAAAATTGGTCACGTTGCAAAATGTGTTCAAAGTGACCTACATAGTGAAAAGTATTCACCGTTTTTGAAATATCTAACATTACGATTGGTCATTTTGATCAGCTTGACACGTGTGTATGTTTACAGCTTTCATAAACAAAACAGCGTGTTTACATTTACAGGGAAATATCCAATCCTTGGACAGCAACAAATCATGTGATCGATGACTTGGTTAGACGAAAAGCTGAATATAGATCGCTCCCATTGAAACTTTTAAGTTAGAATTGACGGTCAGAATGAAATTTAAATTGGATAACAGATTTGTATTTTTTTAAAAACAAGTCAGTTTATCACGATTAAACATACAGTAACGATTACTTCAAAAAACCAAATTTGGCTTTTTGCTTGTATGATGCTTTCTCTCGAAAAGACTTGGGTTCAGTTTGAATTATGGCCTACTTAAGATTACTATAGTAGGTCCCTGGTTTGAATGTATGCTAAATTAAATGGCTTAAGATCTTTCAACCTATCTGAAGTGAACCTGCCATATAGTTTTTCAATTTTCTTTTCAGACTCAAGAAGGAATTTATAGATGTTGTTTTGTAACGATTCAAAAAAAAAAAAAACAAAAAAAAAAACAAACAAACAAACAAACAAACACAAGGGCATGGCATGGTGGTGTTGATGGTAGTGGTGGCCGGCGACTGTGGGGGTGGGGTCACTAGCCATCACAGCCATCTGCTGCTGTTGACGCAGTTTACACAATCTTTCATCTGCTTGATCCTTTATCCATTAATCGATGTTTCGATCCCATCCCCACAAAATTAAACATCCCGTCGTCATTTCACCCAACTGAAACCGATATCTTCATCGGGATGTTTGGGGTTTCGTTTGTTGTTTTTTTTTTTTTTTTTTGTCTTTCATCTGCTTGATCCTTTATCCATTAATCGATGTTTCGATCCCATCCCCACAAAGTTAAACACCCCATCGTCATTTCACCCAACTGAATCCAATATACATATCTTCGTCGATTTGCACCGTTTGAAACCAGTTATATGACAATATTTATGAATTTATTTATCTATTTATTTATTCTTCATTTATCAATTTATTTATTTATTTATTTATTTATTTATACTACGCAATTCTGAGAATTGGCAGACGGTTCTTGCCTCGATGTTGTACATACCTGATTTGATGGATTTGTTTTGAGTTTAAAATAGACGTCTATATAATCGTTGACCCAAAAGTGTCGACTGTGACAATTTAATTTCATTGATAACAACAGTTACAACAGAAGCCAGCTGTTACCTAACCTCGTATCGATATATCGACAAGATTATTTTTTGAAAATAGAGCATTTATATCTCGCAAAATTCACTAAACGTGCTCAAAGCGCTTTGCAACGGGTCTCAAGCCAACAGCAACACAACATGTAGGACGAGACATGAGTCTGTTAGGAGATATCACAATTTTTTTCCGACGGAGACAATGCTGTTAACGCCCAGGTACTCATTTTACACCTGACTGCGGTGAGAGAATGTGAGTAAAGAGCCTTTTCTTGGGACTCAACCATGCCCCGCTCTGAGTAGGTCTCGAACCCTGGATCTTCCTATCCGAAGGCGAGAGTCATACTACTAGACCACATAGCCGCGCGTAGGCGTGTTATCTTAGATTAATTTGTCAGTATGTCCGTTAGGCATCGTTAATACGTGTATTTATGTGCGCCATACGGTCATACGGCCCCCGCCCCCACCCCTTCCACTGTGTGTGTGTGTGTGTTCGTGAGGGTGCGAGTGTGCGTATTGTATGTGTTTATTTAAAGTCGGGATGTATGTATGAAAAGATTAGGATGATTATCTTACCATGAAGTACGGGCTAAGGTAAAAATGAAAACATTGCACCCTTAATAGAATTTCATTGCCTCACTCAAAGAGAAGCCACGAGATCAATACTAAATGAATGACATCTAAGTAAAATACAAACTAGGCAGTTGGGATATCAAATTTGAAATATTCCTTCATCTGTTATTGACAGTCATTTATACTTTTATATATATTTATTGATACTATTTACCCACTTCCTCTCCTCCTCCTCCTCCTCCTCCTCCTCCTCCTCCTCCTCCTCCTGCTTCTTCTTCTTCTTCTTCTTCTTCTTCTTCTTCTTCTTCTTCTTCTTCTTCTTCTTCTTCTTCTTCTTCTTCTTCTTCTTCTTCTTCTTCTTCTTCTTCTTCTTCTTCTTCTTCTTCTCCTTATCCTCCTCCTTCTTCTTCTTCTTCTCCTCCTCCTTCTCCTCCTCCTCCTCCTCCTCCTCCTCCTCCTCCTCCTCCTCCTTCTTCTTCTTCTTCTTCTTCTTCTTCTTCTTCTTCTTCTTCTTCTTCTTCTTCTTCTTCTTCTTCTTCTTCTTCTTCTTCTTCTTCTCTAATACACTATGGATAAGAGAGAAATACCTAAGAACACATTATTATTCATATGAATGAATGAACACATGGATGGATAAACCAAGATATGAACCAACGAATGAGTAAATCAATAAATATGATTTAATTAATTATTCAATTTACATAAATGAATTAATAAGAAAAAGCATATATATGTATGTATGTATGTATGTATGTATGTATGTATGTATGTATGTATGTATGTATGTATGTATGTATGTATGTATGTATGTATGTATGTATCTATGTATGTATACATAGTCGATATCATGTATATATCTGACCCCGCGGTTTTTTGAAAAAAAATATTTCAAAATTTACTCAAGAAAATGATGAATTCTGCAGAAAAAAATAGAGTAATCGTACAAGCTTCGAACGACTCATATTGGGCCAAATCCTGATCTTCAGACATGACTGAATTAGAACGGCAGTAGGCGGGAGTTCCACAGGGAAGGGACAAATCTGCACATACTGTTTTGAAGCCCATTGATTGCTCTATACAGAATGCGACTACTTTCTACCAGAAAAGTGAGTGGAGCAGGCACTTATGTTGGTAACAACAAGAGATGAAGTGAGTAGAAAAGTGCCAGAAGACAATAGAGAATAATTTTTTTTCGCGGCGGTGATGAGGGTTTGAACCCGGGACCTTATTGGTACGACAACTCCGCCTGGCCAGTGAGAGCGTGACTCTACCATATGAATTATCCACGATCCCTAAAAAAAATCGTATCTAACTCAGGTCATTCATTACTAGAGCTCTCTCTCACCGACTACAGGAGATCGTGGGTCCAACACACACACAACCTTCGCGGAGTTGTACCAATAAGGTCGCGGGTTCAAACCCCCATCACTGCCGCGAAAATTTTTTATTCTCTATTTATTGTCTTCTGGTACTTTTCTAATCACTTCATCTCTTGTTGTTACCAACATAAGTGCCTGCTCCACTCACTTTTCTGAATTAAAAATTCACCCCATATACCGGAGCATACTCAATGTCTCAATTGTTTCTATGTTATATGTTTGTGTTGAGAATATTGGCTATTAAGCTTAATTGCTGGCCAACTAACTTCTACATGCAACCCATGTAATAAAATATCTCCGCGGAATTACGCAATTTCAAACTCAAAATTATGGGACAAAAAATGCAAATTTTGCCAGAAATTATGCTGATTTGGAATTAGGCACAAAGTTGGGAAAACAAAATTACAATATAAAATTACTGTCAATGCGGGAACGCAAATTTCGCAACAACCCCCCCCCCCCCCCCCCCTCCCCCCCAAAAAAATCAAAGAGAGATTTATTTTTTTTTTGTCAAAAATTTGCAAAACGTGCAGATTTTGCGGTTGCAATGCAAATCAGAAAATTTTCCCTAATTTTGCGGCCGCAAGCTGTGCAAAAAACCGCGGGGCCAGATTTATGTATGTATATATATATGTACGTACAAAATATGGAATAGCCATGATATCTGGAATGCGATCATAAGTGCCAATGACACTCAAACGCTGCCGTACTCTGATTAAAAAAACGTGTATCTTAAATTTGGGTCAGAGAATTTGTCCCTCTAATATCGATGGATTAAAATGATGGCAAAGATTATCAAACCTGGGAATTCTGCAGGAGTCCCAGGTTTGAAAGTTTTTATCAAAATGAGGGTCATTTTAATTGAACGATACTGGAAAGACGAGTTTTCTGATCCAAATTTAAATTTTTAAATTTAATTTTTATTGTGGCGATGACGTTGATGGAATTGTGTCCAGACCTGTCAAGAGCCAATAGAAATTCGTAGTTAAGTACCACGAAATTAGGCGGAATGTCCCGACAGTTCAGTTGGTAGAGCACTCGCTTCACAAACAATGGGATTGGTATCTAGTATTTTTTATGTTTTTTGGGGGACCTCCCCTCCCCCTCTCTCCCCTCCTGTCACCCCAAATGTGATTGGAAAGCTTAGACTTAGGCTTAGGTCTGGCGGAAAGTACCCACTTTGTGATAGTCAAGCTAGCGTCTTACGCATCCATGACATCATAGCGCTGAATGTAGCGTAGCCTTCGTAAACTCATAGCCTGCCACGGTCAAAGGAAAAAAAACCAAGGCGACAACCACCAAAAGAAAGTGAACAGTGACTTGTATTCGATACTACAACCGATGAGATCCTTATTTTTTTTAAGCAAACAAACAAACAACAATTTACTTTCCTTTGTTTTAAGATCTTATTCTTGAATTGTAACAATGAACTTTTTAGTAGGCTAAATGCCAGGCCACAAACCCTCAAACACAGAAGCCACACATCGACCTCCAAAGTTTTCTTACTGACGTTCTGTAATGAAATAATCCCTCTAGGAGTGAATTAATATTTCCCTCGCGAAACTCGATGCTGAATAAATATGCCCCACCACGTCAATCAGGTAGTATGTCTGTGTGGCTATGTGGCCTAGTGTATGACACTCGCTTTCGGATCGGAAGGTCCTGGGTTCGAGCCTCGCTCGGCCCACAGTAGAGTTCTTGGAAAAGGCTGTTTACTCACATACTCTCACCGTACTCAGATGTAAAATGAGTACCTGACCGTTAACAGCGTTATTTCTGTCCGAAAAAAAATGTAATATAACTAGAAAAAAAAGGCGCCATACCCCGTCCTATATGTTAAGTGTTGCTGTTGGCCAGGGACCCCTTGTAAAGCGCTTCGAGCACGTTTAGTGGATATTGCGGTATATAAAGATCCATTTGTTTAATACATATGTCGAAATGGAGCGGAAGAAAAAACGTGAATTTAATCTAAATATGGCCAACAAAAACTTGCCGAATATAATTAAAAATGAAAGACTGCTAGATCAGTGTGGAATAGAAGTTGCCGCCTTCGGAGGGAGGGTCAAGATTCGAGTACAGATCTGAGGGCGCCTAGTTGAATCCTTGGAGAAGACTCTTTACTCACATTCGCTCACTGTACTCAGGTGAAAATTAGTACCTTGCCGTTAACAGCGTTGTTTCTGTCGGGAGAAAAATAGTAATATTGCCTAACTTGCGTTATGCCTCATCCTGTATGTTGATTGTTGTTGTTGGCTAGTATGTATGTATAAAAGTAGTCTTTCATAGCCGTTAGGCTCATCGAGATGGAGTGTATCCCGGTTTCTATATCGTGAAATGGACAATAGCAGTTGCTCGCTACCCTTTGGATAGGACGCTAGCCTGTTGTAAAGTACTTTCTTTAACAGATCCAGCTACCCAATCACTACTGGGTGGACAGAGGGGGGTCAGAAAGAAATCTCGACTGCATCCGAGATCGATTAGATCCATTTGTTTGTGAAGCCAGTGCTCTACCAGCTGAGCTATCGGGACCCCCGCTGTTGGCTTGTAAAGCGCTTTGAGCATGTTTAATGGATATTGCGATAGAGATAGAATAACATTGACTCACTCAGGTCTTTGTTATTGTTTTTTTTTTTTTTTTTGGCCACCCACGTTTATGAGTAATTCTCACTGGAGTGTATTATCCAGACTATAAAAGTTCATGGTTACACAAAGTTTTGTGTGTTGGTCTGTTATACGTCGGGATGGCAATTTTGTGAGCTTGTTAGCCAAGCGCATACTATCTATATCCATATTATTCGAATTCTCTAGTTTACAAAGTGTGGCCACATGCTATAACCAACTTTATTCTTAGTATTTTGTCCGTGCCCGACGTCTTTATCCGGAAGACGGCAGAGGACGGCAGTGTCCGGTTGTCGGAGTCAGACTCCGGTGTGGGTTAGCCCTTAGGCTATAATATAGTGGAACATAATAATATGTGATGTTGAATATATTTAACATATGAAATGTACCACTATGATTTTTTTTCCGACTTCATGGATCATTACCACCACCACTACTACCACCACCATCACATATCAGCCTTCTTGCATCTATATATAGTTTGCTATGCATCACACCCATCACCGTTATAATCAAATTACAAGAATGATAACAACTGTGTGTACACGGAGGAGGAGGAGGAGAAGGAGGATGTATATCAGGAGGAAGAGGAGGTGCTGCTGCTGCTGCTGCTGCTGCTGCTGCTGATGATGATGATGATGATGATGATGATGATGATGATGATATGATGATGATGATGATGATGATGATGATGATGATGATGATGATGTGATAATGATGAGGATGAGGAGGAGGAGGATGATTATGATTTGGAAGAGGGAGAAGAGGAGGAGGAGGAGGTAGAACAGAAAGAAGAGAGGGTGATGATGATGATGATGATGATGATGATGATGATGATGATGATGATGATGATGATGATGATGGTAGTTGGAAGGATGGGCAGACGGCTGTGGATAACTATGAGAGTGATTAATGCGTTAAAAATAAAAACAAAAACAAATCAAGTAACTACTAATTAATATCCAATAATAATAATAATAATAATAATAATAATAATAATAATAATAATAATAATAATAATAATAATAATAATAATAATAATAATAATAATAATAATAATATCTTACGGGATACACAGGCCATGTGACATGTTCATAGGACGGTGACCTTACGTAGGTCACCATGGCCCAGCCAAACGCCTTCAACTGGCCACGGTGGTACAGAAGAAACATTGGAAAAAGTTCGTCACATTTTTTGTCCGGACTCAATTCGTACCAATAATGGACGCCTGCAAGGAAATAATTAATTAATTAATAACGATAATAATAATAATAATGATAATAATAATAATAATAATAATAATAATAATAATAATAATAATAATAATAATAATAATAATAATAATAATAATAATAATAATAATCGTTGTCGTTATCGTCGTTATCATCTTCATTGTCACCATCTGCATCATCACCCTCTTCCCCCTCCAAAAGAAAAGAATAAAAGGAAAAATGAGATGATCGACCTCGTCGATGTGCCTATATTATTATTTGCAGGTTTGATAACCGAAACATTGTTGCAATGGACCATATTTGGAATTGGTTTGAGAGTATATCCATCACAAGAATGCGCCCATAATGATTTGGGTTATCAGATTTGGGTTATATAAGTACACATATGACTCACCCATAGTGTAGAAACATTTGCCCCTTCCCCATCCTGTTCCCTCCAGATTGCTCTCCTGTTTTGGAATCAACACAGAGTCTCTATCCGGGTCGGTTCCATTTTGGATGTACAGATTATTTCCGGTTCCGTCGCTATCAAATTCAAAGGCGGAACGTCCCGTTGTACATATGTTTGCTGAGGAAACAGAATTATAATATAAATAGTGAATTGCAAAACATTTTTTACTATAAATGATTTCCATGCTTCTACCTCGCAATTCTCCGAAGTAGTTAACCACAGGAATAATACATAAACTGCTTCAAAAATAAAATTAAAAAAACAAAACAAAACAAAGAAAACGTCAAATATTAAAAAAGAAAACAACAACAATTAAAACACAACAAAAAAACAAATAAAGAACAACTATGAAATGGATAAATGAATGACTCGCCTGGTGATACAAAGTACGCCGATACAACCCATCTGTCAGTTAATTCATCATAAACAAAAGGGGGTCTCAGGTTCTCTGGGTAGCCGGTCCTTTTGTCTTTTGTAATCTGTGAACGTTATTGTAATATTATACATTTCCTATAATACAAGGGGACGCAATCTTGTCACTTTAAATTTGTATCCATTGTCTTCAACAAAACAAATTAAAAACTTTGTTCAAATTGCATATAAATTATGAAAATTGATATTATATATATATATATATATATAATATATATATATATATATATATATATATATATATAATATATATAATATATATATATATATATATATATATATAGTATGTATATGTATATATATATATATATATATATATATATATATATATATATATATATACATATTAATGAGTGTGTGTGTGTGTGTCAGTGTAGCCGGTGGCTGTGTGTGTCGTGAGTGAACAGTTGGTCGGTGTCCAGTTATTGTTTGTATTGGCCTTTGTTTATTTTTACCTCCGCAGTTTAATTTGACAGAGTTGGGTTTTTTTTTCTTTTCTTTGTTTCTGTATTTGTTTCTTCCACATTTCTTTCCTCTTCTTTTTTTTCTCTGCGTGCCTTGATTAATTCAAAAGATTTCAAAGTGTTCACAATTTCTAAATTTGGTGCATTATTAATTGAGTGTCATAGTGTGTGTAGGTGCTGGGGTGAATACTTATAACAATAATAAGGTGTTGTCATTTTCGATGTTCATCGTCGACCGTTGTAATTAGATTAAATTAACTCCTTAAAATCAAAAAACGTAAATAAAAATGGTCTTTAAAGTTGATAAAATCTTTGCAAAATTTACAAAACTTCGCTAAATCAATTGTTTAAAATCCACAACATTTTTTAAAAAGCAGTACAAAGTCATCAATCCTCTGAATATGAAATAAAAATCATTCGTCTTATTATAGAAATAACACTAAAAACAGCCGTAAAATGCAATAATTTTAAGAGTTCTGTGAATAGCAGCCTTCCAGCGCTGAACACATTACACATCTATCTAGACTATATAAAAGCTCACAGTTTTGTTGTTTTAACGTTTTTTAGATCTAATTTTTTCATTAAATTTTTTTCTGTAGTTGCCTTGCGAAATGTTGGCAGTTTTTTTCGGTTGCGACACTTCCACTTTGAATTTGAACTACCGCTATCACTAACACAATCACAAGCACAAATACAACAAGAAGTTACTACTACTACTACTACTACTACTACTACTACTACTACTACTACTACTACTACTACTACTACTACTACTACTACTACTACTACTACTACTACTACTACTACTACTACTACTACTACTACTACTACTACTACTACTACTACTACTACTACTACTACTACTACTACTACTACTACTACTACTACTACTACTACTACTACTACTACTACTAATACTACTACTATTGCTGCTGCTGCTACTGCTGCTGCTACTGCTGCTAATGTTGCCGACACTGTTGCTGATGCTATTGCTGCTATTATTATTATACTACTGCTACTACTAATACCACTTCTACTACTACTACTACTACTACTACTACTACTACTACTACTACTACTACTACTACTACTACTAAACTATTACCTCTGCTAGCACTAGTACTGGATTACTGCCACCATCGCCAACTACATCAGCAGACTTGTACCATAGCCACCAACAAAACCACCACCACAACCACCACCATTACCACCATCCATCACCACCACCACCATTACTACCACCACTAATACTACTACCACCACCACCACCACCATTACTACAGCCACCACCACCAACAAACAAAAATAATAACAATAATAATAAAATTAAAATAAATAAAAACAGCACCACCACTAACAAAACTACTATAGCCACCACAACTCCAACCACCACTACCTCCAACACTACCACCTTCACCACCACCAGCACTACCGCCAACACTACCACCTTCACCACCACCACCACTATTACTAAAACCACCACTACCACCGCCATTACAATCGCCGCCACGACAGCTAAGTGCCAATCAAGTTTACCGCCGTCTGAATCCCAGCGATGTATCCGTTGGCATCAAACAAGAGAATCGGGGCAAAGTCGTTGTCTTTGATGTAACGGTCACCTTTCCAAAGAGCTTCCGGTGTTACTGGGAAGGATAAAATAAGTGTGTAATTTATACATTTTGAAGCAAATTTATTTATTTATTTATTTATTTATTTGATATCTTAATGTTGTTGTTCTTTTTTGGGGGATTTTTTTTTTTTTTTTGGGGGGGGGGGGGGGGGGTAGGATGGGGATGGTGGTTTTATAAAACTTGTTTTGCTTTGTTTGCTTATTGTGTTTTGTTTTGTGGTTTGTTTTATTATCATTACTATTATTATCATTCTTAATAGTAGGGGGAATTAGGTTGCTCAAAGATAACGACCATCCCAACGCTTTATCATATAGGTAGACATATTATCGGGTCTGATAACCCAATGCAAAAATGGGCTTGATTGAACTGTGTTGTGATGGATATACCTTGGGGATGGTTTGATAGTATTTCCATTATAACAATTTGGGTTATCAGACCTGTATACTGAAGGGCAGGGTACCACTGGCGGTCGGTCAATAGAGCGAAGTTGTTTTGTGCCGCCCTATATTTTCCGTAGATTAGCATGTCAACCAAACAAAAAACTTCAATTTTAAAATTTTGATAAAATTAAAAATTTAGCATATACTGCTTTTTGTTTTGAATTTAATATTTGATGACTCGTGCGTCGCTCCACGAAGGTAGCGTCAAATCGGCACGTTTCATCTTTCCCCCGTTGCCTGCGCGGGGTGACAATGAGCGAGGGTGTGGTGTGGTGGGGAAGTTTTTTTTGTTTATATGAGCCAGTATTCGTTTGGCCGTCCTGTCCTTATCCTATACTCTGTTGTACCTTGAAGAAAGTTAGTTACCACTCCCCAATCTCCCTCCACCCACCCTCCCCAACTAACTATTGTCTTTCACTGCTAAAATAATTAGGCCAAGACGGCCAATCTAGCGATGCACGCCCTGAGGTCCTACTTGGGTAAATTAAAACCCTATCAGTTTTATCACTGAAAGAAGAGGCTTTGCTTCACTTAGATATACGGATGAAGAGAATGGCAATAAATATATATTTTATCATTGTTGGTTTTGCTTAAATATATACTAAATATAAAAAGAACAGTAAACAAAGTATGCACCGAGAAGAGCCCCATGGTACTATAAATAAAAATCCCTGACCCCACGGAGTCCTTCATCCCCGCACACTCCCAACGATCCCTACTCAACTTGTATTGTGTGCATTGTCTAATAATAGTATAATCATAAAGATGTCGCTGATTGTGTGTGAAGTTAACAAGTGCTTTGCTTTTGGAATTAAATGTGGATTTTTAAATTCAATTATTCTAAAGTTGTGTGTCATACCGTTAGTATTCAGAGAAAATGTATTATCGCTGTTGTCATTGTTTATGAAACCTACCTGTTTTTATCTTGAATCATTTTATTTTAAAAAGTTAATTCTGTAATTTGTAACCAATCATGAATCATGTTGATTTTTTAATTGAAGATCGATTCCGACACTTATCCCCTCAAGAGAAAACAGTGGTGAAAGATTTAGGTCCACACAAACCAGTGAATTTTAACTTAGTTTCTAACACACCGAGGAGACAGCGCCGATTTAATAATGATTATTTTTAAAATGTTGAATGGCTTACTGCCAGTGAAACCCGTAAAACGCTTCATTGTTTTTATTGCTTGATTTTTGGTGATGTATGATATAACGGACAACAGGAGGATTCAGTGATATTTCGCACATCCCTCAGGCACTGAAGAAACATTCTGAATCAAATCGCCATGTCACAGATGCTGTTAAATATAAACTTTTCAACGTTGTAGATATAAGAAATCAGTTGGAAACAGGACATGCTGCGTCTGTGAGTCGTTATAATGAACAGGTGAAAGTTAACAGACAAGTTTTGTCCAAGATAATTGATGCTCTTTTGTGAGTACGTCTCGTTAATATTCTAACACACACACACACCACACACACACACACACATACACGCACACACAAATACACGCACATATGCAAACAATTGCAATACCCCCCTCCACACACACATACACACACACACATACAAAGTAGGTCAAATTAAGATAAATTAACTAGACCAATAAAATTTGATTCTGTATTTCGGATTTGTGCCGCCTTAAATACAATGTGACCAACCGCCCCTGCAGGGTACAGATCGGTATTTAGTTAATAACTCACCCCCACCCCATTCATCATCATTGCCTTTTTCACCCTAGGTCAGGATATAGGCCACAGGCAAACAGTTTCCATCCTTCTCTATCCTGAGCTAACTTTTTTTTTTTTTTATCTCGTTCCATGTCTTGTCACTTCTCTCTATATCAGCTTGTTTAATTATTCTCCATGTTCCCCGTGGCCTTCACCTTGATCTTCTACCCCGTGGGTTCCAGTCTAATACATTCTTTGTTATAGTGGAGCCATTATTTCTAATATAAGGGTGTGTCCAATCCACCTCCATCGCCTTCTTCCTATTTCCTCTCCCACTGGTTTCTGCTGTGTTCTTTTCCATACTTCTTCATTTTTAATCTCTGCTGTGTTCTTTTCCATACTTCTTCATTTTTAATTCTATCCATCCATTTTATTCTGAGTAGCTTACGAAATTACTGCTGTCAACATGCCACAGTTGAGATACAGAAAAAAATGGGAGGGAATTTGCACGTTTGTTGCACTAATCACGGATTATCAGCATAGTATATAGCTAGCACTATCTCAAAATTAAGGGATAATAAAGTAAAGTTTCTACCGTTAGACATAAGGGACGTAGCTTCGTAATTATATACGATTGGTAATGTCTAGCATGAGTAGCATCCCTTGATTTTCGGTGGTTATGCATCAAACCGAAATAATGATAATAATACCTAATTTTTTAAAATAATGGCGTTTATATAACACATTGAGGAAGGTGTAATAAAGT
>NC_088371.1:28052675-28135175 GCF_034508935.2 Berghia stephanieae
GCTGCTGAAAATTGAATATTATGTAGTCTAAATATTATAATAGGAAACTTTGGCTAAATTTATACTCTTAATTTAAGACAAAAGATGAGGATGGTGATGGTGTTATAGGGGAATTGTGAAAGTGAAGGATTGTAACGTAAATATTAGGAATGTTGTTGTGATGATGATGATAATGATGTTGTTGATGCCGATGATGGTGCCGATGACTACGATGTTACTAGTGTGCACATGTGTGAGTGTGTCTATGTCAATATATTACTGTATTGTTATAAATGTGTAACCAAATGATAAATTGCCACTTTTTTTAGGACAGTAAAGATATATCATTGTTATTATTATTATTATTATTATTAAAAGCATGAGAATTGACCCAATGGTTAAGACATTGCACTGTAACCCGGAAGGTCCCAAGTTCGAGCCCCGCTTCAGGCAGTTTATTTGTTTTTTTTTGTTTTTTTTGGACACCATGGATGATTCCTGTTGACTTCAGACTTTTGTTGGATGGTTTATCGATATTATTCCTTCATTAAAAGTAAAAGCCTAGGCGATGGATGATTTCTGTTGACTTCAGACTTTTGTTGGATGGGTTATCGATATTATTCCTTCATTAAAAGCCTAGGTGATGGCATCTCCTCATGATGCCCGCGGAAGAACGTCAGATTTAAAAAAAATTCCAAAACAAAACAAAAATAAATCAAAACAAAAAAAACAAAACAAACAAAACAAGGAACCCCCCCCCCCCCCCCAAAACAAAAAAAAAAAAAAAACAAAAAACAAAGCATATGTAGTCTAGTGGTATGACACTCGCTTTCGGATCGGAAAGTCCTGAGTTCTAGCTTCGGTCGGCGCATAGTTGAGTCCTTAGAAAAGGCTCTTTACTCACGTTCTCTGCTCACCGTAATCAGGTGTAAAATGAGTACCTGGTCCTCAACAGCGTTGGCTTGTCGAAAAAAAATTGTATTATCGCCTAACAGGCGTCATGTTTCGTTCTACATGTTACGTGTTGCTGTTGGTCAGGGACCTTTTGTAAAGCGCTTTGAGCATTTATCCACGTTTAGTTGATATTGCTCTATATAAAAGCTCAAGTTTTTTTATTATTATTATTTTTACGTTTTACTTTTTGGCATAATATGTTTTGCTCCACCATAAAACACGTTTGAGGTGGTGGGTCATATATCTCAATATAATATATCCCGATATTTTGTCCTTGGGTAAGGTACTTTACAAACATTAACCCACTCGACTAAGGTGTGATTGAGTACCTGGCTATAAGCAGTGGCTAATATTGAATGAAAATGATGTTCATGTATTGCCTGCTGGGGAAATAAATGAAGCACTGTGAAGCGCGTTGAGCGTGGTAATTCGTGGAAATGCCCTATTAAAATATTCATATATACTTTTTTTTAAATGTGTGTATAAAGTAAACATTTTCTGTGAAATGATGTATTTTTATAATATTGTATGACTTGTTCGTTGAAGTCACGCACGGAGTAATTGTGAAGGTATGACGAAATGTAGCTTTTATAACATTCGTTCGTATTATTGTCATCACCAATCAGGTATGCACAAACATATTATTATAATTTCTATTAATTTATCGGTTCATTGGTTTTTCTTAAGCTGCGTCTGTTGAAGGATGGATGTATTATGTAAACAAAACGTGACGCACAGTGGAACACACTTAAAACAAATATGGTTGAAAAGGATTGATTGAAATATCGAAGGCATGTTTGTGCCCAATTCTAATTCCCCCCCCCCCCCCCCCCCCCAACTGTCATTTCTTCCAATTCAATATGGTCTAGTGGTGTGACTCTCGCCTTCGGACCGGAAGGTCCAAGGTTCGAGACCCGCTCAGAGTGGCGCAGTGTTGAATCCTTGAAAAAGGCTCTTCACTCAGATTGTCTCATCGTACTCAGGTGTAAAATGAGTACCTGGCCTCCAACAGCGTTGCTTTTGTCAGAAAACAAAAATGCACGATTGCCTAGTAGGCGTTATGTATAGTCCTACATGCTAAGTGTTGTTGTTTGCTATTGACCCCTTGTAAAGCCATTTGAGCACGTTTATTTGTTGTTTGATTATGACTGAAGAAAATTTGTTTTGCTTGTTTTTAAGGGTTTTACGGCGCTTGCAACACAAAAAGGTCAAATCAGCGCCAGTAAAAAGGAAGAAAATGGGATAGTATAACGTTCTAGAATTACAATTAAAGGACCCAAGACAAGGTAAGACAAGGGGGAATTGGTTCAGATAGGAAACAGATGTAGATTCCAAATGTTTACATAACATATTTTCAAAACAAATTTAACATTAGACAACAGAGAGAGAGAGAGAGAGAGAGAGAGAGAGAGAGAGAGAGAGAGAGAGAGAGAGAGAGAGAGAGAGAGAGAGAGAGAGAGAGAGAGAGAGAGAGAGAGCTGATTTACAAAGAAAAAAATATCGTCTCCTCAAAAGTATAACGATACATTTGACTGTTTCCCTCCCAGTCAAGGTCTCCGGCCAGAGAAAGGATGAAACCAAGTAAGCTTATTCCAAGACAAAGACAGAAAGCAAATCAGAACAAAGACATAAGGGGGTCGAAGACGTATATGATAGGTTGTCCGATACGAAAAACCATAAATAACTTATTTTTCTGTCCGATGTTGTTCTTTATACCAGGGTTCTACTGCATTAGCCTATCAGATGTGAAAGACCTTGAATAAGATCCGGTTAAATGAGTTTTATGTGACTTCCTGCATTAAAAATAACCTAGATTTAGACCAAGTGGGTGGAAAAGGGGAGGGGAGTGGGGGTTCTTTATTTCGTTACATAAGAAACCAAAAAGAAAATAATAATAAAACAACCCCCCCCCCCCCCCCCCCCCCCCCCAAAGAAAGACGATTCTAAAACAAAACATAACCAAAAATAAAAATAAAATACACACACCCACAACCTCATACAGAGAAAGAAGAAGAAGAAGAAGAAGAAGAAGAAGAAGAAGAAGAAGAAGAAGAAGAAGAAGAAGAAACAACAACTGCAACAATATTCATATCAAACATTTTATTTATGAATATACTTTTTTTTTTCAAATTTTGAATTGTACATTTTTTACAAGGTTAAAAAAGGAAAACAAGGGTAAATTATTATTGACTATCAACGAATTATGTCAGAAATGCACAAAGTAACTGAAAAAAACATAGATTTACAATTAAAAGCACACAAGAAAAGAAAGACAAAGGGGAATTGCTACAACGAGGGAACAGACGTAGATTCCAAGAGCATTCTATCATTGCGCTTAGTTTGAGATCACAAAAAAGTCTCATCCAGACACACGCACAGGATCCCACAAAGAGGAATACACTCAACTGCTTATAATATTCATTCAGAACAACAAATATAACAATACACAACAGATGATTTACAAGGAAAAAAAAATATCATCTCCCAAAACAATAATTATACATTTGACTGTTTCCCTCTTAGCCAAGGACCAGGACAAAACCAAGTAATCTCATTCCAAGACAAAGACAGAAAGCAAATTATTGAAAAGCAGATATAGGGGGGTAGAAGACACAGTAAGGTAAGTGCCTCCCTGTCCACTGTGGGAGTAGGCCAAGACACAAAAGTATTTATGTAATGGAATGCAGAATGAATATATCGACATCACACCAAAGTCGTATGTTTTTTTTTTAATACATAAAATTAGTGAAACAAGGGTGATTCACTAAAACTAAAATGTAAGACTTCATGGGTACTCCCGACGTGTGCCTATTTGCTTAACAGAAAAAAAACAAACTAAGATAATATTCAATCATTTTATATATTTCTTGTTCCACTGCATTAATTCAATGACAAGCTGTCTCAATTTATCAGTGCTTCCTCCAAGAAATTGTCAAAAAGGAGGATTTTTTTAGAAACCCGCCGAAGCGACCGCCAAAGGCGGGAACCCATCTTGGGGGGTCCAGGGGCATGCGCCCCCGGAAAATTTTAAAAATTGACATGCAATTTAGAGCCATTTCGAGCCACTTTGGCATCAAAATTATGATTTTTGTTAAGCACTCCAATAACCTTCTGAGGAGCAAAAAATTGAAAGAACATTTTAAAAAAATCTTCTTGACATGACAGGAATTACCGGTCAACAAGAAAACCTTAATTAGCTTCAAACAAACAAATGTAATCACCCTCAGACACAATTAACTTTGTTATTGCATCTTCATCATGGGAATTTTACTAAGTTTCAGAAGAGTGATTTTCTAAAAGTCCCAACATCTGACATTAGTTCATGGTAAAAATTGAAAACATTGGTATAGAGACACTTTATTATACTCCATAGATTTGGAAGTACAGATAATCATAAGCAGTTGCTATGCAATGGAATATCACTCTTTCAATCTATTCAATTAAGTGTACTCACATGAAAAGCTTCTTTCTCATAATGTTGGACGTTGATCAGACAGACTGTCTGCTAGGACTCTCGAGCTCTGTCTACCCGAAGAAAGTGTCTGTTAAAGGCACCTCCTCTTCTGGGCCACTGATGACCCAGCTGTAGGCAAAGGTTTCCTTTAAAGAACTTTCCTCTTATGTTCTATATTTCCGCTCTTGATAGCCTTTTCCTTCAGCCTCTTGGCCTCTGCAGCAGTTTGGCAGCTGACCCTGGAAGCCTGATGAGCGGCTATCTCAGTCTCCAGCTCTTCCTTTTGTGAACACGGGGAAGCTTTGTACTGTTTTGTGGCTTGCTGCATATTTCTGACCAAGTCCCTAGAGAGTGGTTGATAGATGAGCGCTGAAAATATATGTCTTGAGGTAGTACTTGACTGTCTGAATAGAACTGAATGTTGAAATTGACATCGAGCCAGATTTCTTGCTCATGACGTCTTTCATGAGGCTGAAGGATGATTCCACTTGAGGGCCATGGAAGATGGAGAGTGCAGCCTTCGCAATCTTTCTCAGGTTTTTGACAAGTGCAGATTTTTCACGGATCATTAAAAATGCGGAAATCCGCATGAAAGCGGAAAAGAGGAAGCACTGATTTATAATCCTACACTCTTTTGTCAATCACCATGTACAATAATGCGTTAATTGAAATATTCACATTCTAATGATTTTTCTTTGAAGGATTTTACAGCGCTTGCGACATATTTAAATCATATCAGCGCCAGTGAAAATGAAAAAATAATGGGGTAGTAATAAAGTTCTAGAATGATACAATAAAATGTTTACTGAGTACAATACATTCAGAACAAAATTGTAATAGTACATAACAGAGAAATGATTTACAAGATTAAAAAAATATCTTTAAAACAAAGGTTCATTTGACTGTCCTCCTCTCAGCTAAGAACCCCAAGGACCAGCCAAAACAAAACAAAACCCCAGAGCAATCTCAACCCAGAACAAAAGACAGAGAGAAACAAGGAAAGGGACAAAAATATGGGTGATAAAAGACATAGCATGAGATTCCCCCCCCCCCCATGTTATATGTTTGTGTTGAGAATATTGGCTATTAAGCTTTAATGCTGGCCAACTAACTTCGTGACGTTTGTGTTGAACCCGTGGTTAGAAGGCTCAAATAAAAGCTGGGGTTAAAAGCGATCTTTTTTGGGATCGTGGATAGCTTATGAGGTAGAGTCACGCTCTCCCCGGCCAGGCATTGTCGTACCCGTAAGGTTGTTGGTTCGAGCCCCCATCGCTGCCCCAAAATTTTTATTCTCTATTGTCTTCTGGCACTTTCCTACTCCCTTCATTTCTTTCTGCCCACCAGGGGAGGTCAGAAGAACCAACCCGGTTTGAAGACAAATGAATGGAGTTTCTGAAATTGCAAAATGATAACATTTTATATTTCTGACAATTCCCTCAATCACAAATCTATTTCAACCAAGTTCAAACATTTGAAAAGATTAATCATATTTTTACAAATATATCGTCAACTTTTCTCATATTTTTTCCACAAAAATCATATTTTCAACATGTGCAACCATTAAAAATTTCAAATTTAGCATTCACTGAATTTATGAAGATATCAAGCTAGCAGAGGGAAGAAAAATCCTGCAATTCCTGTGACAATCAACTGTCTGGCTTCTCAGATTCTTATCTAGGTGGAAACGATATTTTAATGACCTTCAACTTTTACCATCCCCCCCCCCCTTTTTTTTTTGTTACGTACTGTGACCTTTTGCATTTTGCATATTTTAGTCAATATTACCATATTACGGACCTCAAAGCGTATTGAAATATGAGAAATCATACTGGTTGCCAAGCCAGTATTTAGTAAGTGTGAGGGCAATGTTAATAAAAACCAAAATCTGTTTTTGTTTTGTTTTTAAGGGTTTTACGGCGCTTGCAACACATTATGGTCATATCAGGGCCAGTAAAAAGGAAGAAAATGGGATAGTAAAAAGTTCTAGAATTACAATTAAAGCACAAAAGAAAAGGTAAGACAAAGGGGAATTGGTTCAAACAGGGAACAGATGTAGATTCCAAGAGCACACCGTCAAAGTACTTGGTTTGAGATACCTAACAGTCTCATCCAGAGACAAGCACAGGTCCCAACTAAGAGGAATACACTCAAATGTTTACCAATCATATAATATATGTAAACTAAACATTATACAATGCATAACAGAGAGATGATTTACAAGGAAAAAAAAATAATCTCCCAAAACTACAACTATACATTCGACTGTTTCCCTTCCAGCCAAGGAATTCCAGCCAGGGTCAGGACAAAACCAAGTAATCTCATTCCAAGACAATGACAGGAAACAATTGGAAAACGGGTATGGGGGGATAGAATACACAGCATGTATCTCCCTGCCCACTATGGGAGGTCAGGATCCCCACCCAAAAAAAACTAAAATCAAAACATAAAAATGGTGACATATAAATACAACTGCATAGTTCTCTGTTTACATTATTTACACTTGAAAAAAAAGATTATAACAAATCCATAAAATCAACATGTGCATTATGGCATCGTCGTCATAAAAAATAAAAACACAATTCAAGGCAACTTCTCATCCAACTTTTAAATAATTAAAGAAACAGAATCTATTTACATCACCCCAAAATTAAACCTATACACATATAAACACTTTCAGAGACACACACACAGCAACAAGCTATCAATACACTCCTTTCCACTCATTAATATCCTATTTCCGAACCTACCTACTGCTATCAGCATGAATAAAAAAAAATAATTTTTTGCCAAAGCGCTTACTCCATTTACAAAACCAGATTTATTTTGAAGAGAAGAAAACTAAACAATAGCTGACTAAAATAGAGGAGAGTTAAATTTTAATCAAACTAAGAATTTTTAACTCTTCAGGTTAACCAGAACCCCCCCCCCCCCCCCCCCCCCCCCAACCCCCCAAAAAATGTTTTTAATAAAAAAAAAAGGAAAAGTAAAAAAGGTTGACTTGTTTAAAGAATAAAAGGAAAAAATACCTGCTGTTAAAAAGATCTACCTCTGTGTACAATCTAAAATTACCCCAAGTTCTCACACAAACATCATTGCAAAGACTCAAACAGATCATCCTCTGATTATAGTTTATGTACATTCTATAAACATTATGTACACGTGAAGGAACTATTAAAACATAGTAGGCCTTGTTTCTATCTACACAATGAAAAAACAACAGGATTTATAAAGAAACACAAGATGTACAATGCATACAAAAAAAACACAAAAATAAACAATTGTTATTTAAATAAATAAAACAAAAATAAAGACAAGAAAACTAAAGAAAAACAACTTGATACAAAATTGAACAAACTGAAATCCCTCCAATTCACGAGTTAAATATCAAGTGTTGAGATTAAAATAATAAAATATGTTTGAAACACATTAAAGCTACATTCTTCCTAAAAAAAAATAGAAAAAATACGCAGGTTTAATTGATAGTGGTCGTATTTACCTAAATCTGTCATTCTTTTAAGCCAGAGGCACCAGTGAAAAACTAACAGCTGACTAGAGGTAGACCCAAGCAATAGTAAAATGCAATGGTTGATTGACCAGACTGCCAAAAACGAAGTCTTTACAATGATTAGTCTTCATATGTGACAAATCCAACGATTTATAATTAATTAGACTTTATAAAACCAAAGTGAAGTGAACTATTTTGAACTTAAAAAAACTCAAACCCTATAGAAAATAATGTAACTTTATTGTATGTAGTTTTGTTTTTGGATATATATTGTTTCTTGTCTGTTAATATCATTATTATCTAGCTCCTCCTTAACTGTTGCCTTTGCATAATCGATGCTTTCATGTTTTAAAAAATCAACTCACCAATACCAAACAAGTTCAACCAGATATTATAAAAAGCTGGTTTAATAGGTTTCGTCATTATCAGTATCATTACCTTTACCATGTTATTGTAATTGTTTAGTATTACTAATATTATTATCATTAATATGATCATAATACATTATTGCTCTGGATTTCAAATTTCCACAATAGTTGCGTCATAAAAACAAATTTAAAAATCAACATCTTACTGTCTCTCCGCCTTACTGTCCCACAATTTGTTATGTCATTCAAAAATGTCCAGATAAAAAGAAGGTGTGGATGGGTGAATGAATGGATGGATGGAAATTTATATCACAGGGGGTTCTTTAAGGCATTGCTTCCAGGACTATGTCGACACACACCAGCAAAATATGGATGCTGTAAGGACGCTTTGGCAGAGATTCTTCTACTTGGCTCATAGGTCAACATTTTCTGTCATTGATTTAAAGGGAGAGAAAGAAATTGTAAATGTAATGTCAGAGTTTAGAAGTTAAATATAACGTTTAAAAATAAGTAAAATTACCGAGTAAAAAAGTGCAAGTGTCATAACAAAAGTAGTCTCTACAGAGAACTATTTTTCAGTCATAGTTAATTTTTTCCAAATCCTGGACATTGTGGCATAGTAATGATTCCAGTTTCCCCGAGAGAAGCATGCTGGTCTATCGAAAAGAATTTGACACCACATCTAAATTAGACCAAGCTACCTAGTAAATGGAAGGTGAAAAAGAGGGACTTGATAAAGACTTCCTGGCTTATTGTAGTGTTGAATCTTGCCATTTGCTGATGCTCAACAATTGAGTAGTAAGCTGGGTCATAAGTGTGATGAGACTAAAAGTTTCAACTTCAATTTATTTTAAGGGCTTGAAGGAGATTAAATTTCTAAATACCTTATCTTTCAAATTTACAAAAAAAATGGACAGTTTGATAACAACAACAACAACAACAATAATAATAATAATAATAATAATAATAATAATAATAACAATAATAATAATAATAATGATGAGATGATGATGATGTTACGTCGTAAAATAAATAACAACAACATCGGCAGCAACAACAACAAAAGCATCAACACGGATAAATCAATAATAACAGAAAGACAAAATGAGAAACAAGGACGTTTTGAAATGATTAGACCAAGAAGAAATGGAAGTTAAAATAGAAAAGATGAAATGATGATTGTATGCATTGGACTATGAAAAAACACACATGTAGTTGTATCACAAGATAAGCCCCAACTTGGAACTTACAAAGAGCACAAAAATGAGGTGGGTCTGAGGAAGAGTGTGTGAATGGAAATAGTGGAATTTAGAAAAAAACAACTACTTCTTAAAAGAGAAGAAATGGCAGATATGGAGCCTCCAAAGAAAAAGGGTAGACTATATGTGAGCTGAATGAGAGATTTGACGGAGAAACACAGAAGATCTGAATGACTTGGAAATACATACAGTGCAACCTCTGGAAAAGGACATTGTCCAGGACCAGAAAATTTTGTCATTCTGTGATTTTCAAGATGACAGAAAAAAGGGTTGTGGTGAGACTGGTGATAATAATGGGGAAGACATGCAGACCAGTGCCTGTGATAAAACACGTCCCAACCACACCAAAATGTGTGATTTCTCATGTTGTCATGAGGTTTACCAGATATGCTTTCACTCTCTCATGTGTTTTGTCATTGTTTTGATCGTAAACAGTGCTTGAACACCATTTTTTTTCAGTAGTTTATCTGGGCTTGGGACCGACATTTATTTGATTAAATGACATATATTAATACAACAGAATATATCTTAATTCTTGATTCCCTCTTGCCTCGTCAGAGAGGTTGTTAACGACCGGTAATGACACCATTAATAGCAACAGAACTGACGGATGGCCAGAGTTCCTTGTGGTCAATTTCGACTTAAAAGTGGCCAAACACTACAAACATTTTGTCCCTCTAAAATAACTCATGGTTTTGATAAACAGAGAATTTTTTTTTTTTAATTAAAAATTAAAACACGATTCTCATTTTGGTAAATTTTGGCCAGTAGTCATCTGGTAACCCTAGATAGCGTCGCATTTCTATGACAACAGCGATTGGTAGGTAAGAAGTGGTCGGTAACAAAGTGATCTCATTGGCTGTGAGTAGGCTTTTTATTGTCTAAGATTAAGACATGACAATGGTCAGAAACAATGTTGCCTATTTGACTAGATTTTTTTTGTCGTCGTCAACTGCCAATTATCGCCATATCGATGTCCCTAAACAGGGGTTTTACTAAAATGAATGTTGCTATTCTGGGGTTATTTATTACTCTCATAATAAGAGCAAAAAAATTGGGACAAGCTGCCACTGTTGCTATCCAAAGGTTGTCGATATTCAGGGGTGTTGTTATCTAGAGGTTGTACTGCACTTGAAGCAATCGAGCAGTGATGGAGAGAATCTATTGGCAACCAATACCAATATTGGATAAAGATAAGATCAGAAAGTGCGATAGTAAGTAAAGGAATTTGTTTATGAAATATACATGAACTCAAGAGGATGAAGAGCTTTATTGGGTAAAGTTAGTAAATTGGGAACCCAAAAACAATTTTATGAACTGCATCTGTATGTGAGACATGCAAACATACGTCAATCAAAGGGGAAACTCCACAGTACCTGTAACAAGTCAATTCCTTCAGGACACAATGAAGGGGTTAGGTATCCAACTTCCTTCGTCTGCCATTTTGGAAAGGATGATTTGTAATCAGGCAGACTGGTCACCCCTGGCCAAGTGCTCTCCTCTGGGGTTCCTGTTCAATAATTATAAAAAGGTATCAACTGTTATTTCATGAGCAGTGTTATGAATTGATTTGAAAGGGTAATAATAAAGTGGTTTCTTCTTATGTTTTGGTCTCTCCCCCTTTGTCTAACTGTTCATTAATCCTTCTATCCCTAAGAATATGATCATTATCTAATACAGAGCACTTTTTGACAGAGCAAATTAAACTCAAATATGTAGAATGTGTTTACTGATGATATAGGGTCAGAAAGAGAACAGTAAGGATTGCAGACTAAAATGGGAGACCTAACATACACATACAGAATGGCTATAGGTAGCTCAATAAATACTGAAATATATTTATGCCACAAATTTTAAAAAAATAAACATAAATAAATTAATGAAAATAAAAACATGTGTATACAGTACAGCTCGCGTACAATGGCCTTGGTTGCAACAGGATCTCAGCTACAACGGGAAATTAAAAAAACCCTGTTCTACAGCCTATATAATGCATATAAATCATGCATGGCTACAACGGGAAAATATTTCTTGGAACGCGGCTACAACAGGGGTGTGAGTTGCAAGTTTAGTAACCAGTTGAGAAAAACTACTTAAAATATATAGCGCAATATCCACTAAACAAAGTAAAGGGCTTTACAAGGGGCCCCCGACTAACAGCAACACATAACATGTAGGACGTGACATGACGCATGTTAGGGGATATTACAATTTTTTTTTGAACAGAGACAACACTTACTGCTAACAGCCAGGTACTCATTTTACACCTGAGTACAGTGAGAGAATGTGAGTAAAGAGCCTTTTCCAAGAATTCAACTACTCAAACCCAGGACCTTCCGATCTGAAAGCGAGTTTAATACCACAAGACTACATAGCCACTTTTACTTACTCAAGAAGAAAAGAGGAAGGCACACTTAACTTATAGGAACGGAGATGAGGTGGGAGTGGCCGAATTACAGTTATTGTGTGTACTATTGGCATCCCTCCGTGTACTTTATGTATCCATGACGACGCAATAAAAGGCCAGTGAGAGGCGCGTGACTGACCGATCACCATGTTGATACACTTAGGCATAATGTGTTAAGTAAAGCGAGGGATGTGCGTCTAGTGACCGATTAGGCAACTATGCCCAATGAGAAGTTTGTTTGTTTTTAAGGGTTTTACGGCGCTAGTGGCACATTTTAAGTCGTGTCAGCGACAGTAAAAAGGAGAAAATGGAATAGTCAAATATTTTACATTTACAATCAAAGCACCCAAGAAAAAGTAAGACAAGGGGAATTGGTTCAAATAAGGAACAGATGTTGATTCCAAGAGCACACCATCAATGTACTTAGTTTGAGACCACCCTAAAGTCTCAACCAGTCACCAGCACAGGACCCCACTAAGAGGAACACACTCAAAATGTTTTCAAAATACAAGAATGGAAGTCACAGTCACTTTATCTGATTTATTTAATTAGGGAGGTAATTCGATATTCACTTAGGGAGGAAACTCGAAATTTGTTCCTTGTGTTTTGATTAGTTTTTAAAAATTTCTCCCAGTATTTCTTCCCTTCAAATTCCATATGCATGGATATAACGGGACTCTGCTACAACAGGGATTTTTTGCTAGTCCCACTATCCCCTCAAAGTGGCTGCTCAACAGATATGCAAAGGAAAATAAATAAAAATAAATGAATTATGCAAAGCTATCTGAGGAAAGTGAAATTCAGCACTGGCTATCTCAAAAGATAGGTTGTCTTTTGGAGCAGGTCACACTTTTGAGTTAGTTGAGAAAAGACTGATTTTTAAAAAAGGAAAACATTTAAATTCTTCAGCTATTTCAAACAACAATGAAGCAGACTCAATTTTATCTTACCTAATGTTCGAAATATCCTAAATAATTGATCAATCTCTGAATCTCCAGGAAATAAGGCTTGCTTTTTAACCTGAAAATAAACAAATATATATCAATGATACTGATTGCCTTGAAATTGAAAGACCTTCGCTTCCATCATTCAAGATGCAGCACGATCTATTATTGTAAGATGATATGTGTGCTGCAGGTTTTGGGTAATGCAAATTCAATGCTACACGTTTTGCTCTAATTCGAAGATGAATTTTAATCAATACTTTAGTCAACAGCTTAAGATTGTTTTTATTCAAACAAAAAATAGGTCAGTTTTATATCGATTTCATTTTCATTATCAGGCATGCCTACCATAAATTTCAAATGTCAGGGACATTTTTTATTTATGGACAAACCTCAAATTTCAGGAAAAATATGTTGCATAATAGCAACGTCTTAAAAGACACGTCAAACGTCTGATATCAAGAGTATAATATGATTACAATGGTGCTAAAGGTTATGATAAGTATGTGTAGTTATTAATCTGCTAGTCACAAAAGGGGTATCCTCACTCACTGTTTTAATAATATAATATTACTTTGGATAACTCATCAAAATAACACTGCCACTGGTGAGAATGACTTGATCACAAAAAAGGAGGACATTTTTCTCCAACCATTGTGAGAGAGAAAAGCTTACAAAAATCCAAATTATATGGTTTGTTGATGGCTAATGATCTGGTGGTGGGGATGGTTGTAGTATTGGTGGTAGGGTGATGATGTGGTTGTGGTGAAGATTGTGGGAGTGGTGGTAGAATTGATGACGTGGCGGTAGCTATAGTAGTGGTGGTATGGAAGATGATATGGTGGTAGCTGTTGTAGTAATGGTGGTATAGAAGATGATGTGGTGGTAGTAGTTGTAGTGGTGGTGGTAGGGATGATGATTTGTTGTAATAGTGGTGGAAGCGACGATGAGTTGTACTAGCAGTAGTGGTAGGGATTATGATGTGGTAGTAGAAGTTGTAGTAGTGGTGGTAGGGATGATGATGTGGTGGTGGTAATTGTAATAGTTGTGGTAGGGATGATGATATGCTGGTAGCTGATGTAGTAGTGGTAGTAGGGATGATGATGTGGTAGTAGTAGTTGTAGTAGTGGTGGTAAGAATGTTGATAGGTGATAATTGTTGTAGTAGTGATAGCAGAGATGATAATGCAGTAGTAGTAGTTGTCGTAGTGGTGGTAAGGATGATGATGTGGTAGTACAATGGTCGATTTTTTAAATTTCAGGGACAAAAAGTAAACTTCCACATTTTCCAGGACAGCCATTATTTTTTTTCAAATTTCTGGGACAAATCCGGAAATTCCTGGTCGGTAGGCATGCCTGCATTATTCAAAGTTTGCAACATTTTAAGTCTTGAAAATAACCTTCATGCACAAATTAAAAGAAGATGTAATACCTACTCTTTTAACTTATAAAGAAAAAAAGAGAACAAACCATTTCAACAAAGATACAACCCAGACTCCAAACATCCACGGGTGTAGAGTAGAACCGACTCCCTAGCAATATCTCAGGCGCTCTGTACCATAAAGTAACCACCTAGGAAGAGCAAATAAAATCTGTATTGGTAGCAGCAACAGCTTTTGATGTATACAACTCATTTCCACAAGTGTTCCATTACTTGGTTATTCAAGACTTATTCAAAACCGTGGAAAAAGATGAGACAAATTCAGTTCTAGAGTTTACATTTGGCCTCGTCAATTTCCATAAGATATTTCTGAACAAATTATTCCAATAATAATGGAGGATTGTTGTAATAATCATTACTTGTTAAAACTTGTTAACAATAATAATAATAATGATAATAATAATAATAATAATAATAATAATCATAGTAATAATAATAATAGTATAATAATAGTATAATAATAATATAATAATAATAATATAATAATAATAATAATAATAATAATAATAATAATAATAATAATAATAATAATAATAATAATAAACCATGAATTTTGTTTATAGCTGTTGCCTTTCAAATCATGAGTCCAAAAAAAATCCAAAATAAAACCAAAAAAAAGACCTAAAGCTCTGCCTCTTAAGGCTTAAAAAAAAATGTATTGAAAACCCATTAAAGATTTATCTTGGAACTGTCCAACTTCTCTGTTGCTAATTCTCCTTCAAAATATATGATGAGGTTGAAATTTGACTTCGAGATCTATCTACAGTGCAGTCCTGATAATTCGAATTTGGTGGGAAAAGTAAATGACTTCTATTTATCAGAATTCGATTTGTCTCCAAACAAGGGAAATAACTAAACCTGACTTGTTGTACCCTTGTTGTACACGTATGCTTTGGCCCTGGCCAAGCCGTGCCCTGGCCCTTACACTTACAAGCTACACAATAGCACAGAGTAGTAGTTAACACTGCATGCTGTGTAGGCCCTCTACTTCTAGATCTAGATCCATCAATCAATAAAGAAAGACAGCACAGAAGAGAAAGAGAAACGCGTGGAGTGGGGTGTGGCCTATGATTGTTCGTGCCGTGTATTGGTCAGCTTGTGGTTATCACTGTGTGTTAGATCTATTTATTACCAACCCCCTTTGTTAGCCAGCGGCCAGCAGACCACAAGTTAGTCTTAGTGATGAGAGCGCGAGAAGGAGAGAGGGATGACGCGAGACAGCTGGTCAATTTGGAGAAAGAAGAGAGAGGGCGGGTGGGACGGAGAGGGAACAACACGCCATTACATGCCTCAGGGGTCTAGTTATTATTATTATTAGTCAGCTCAGTCATTAAAACGCGTGGGAGGGTGGATACGGAGAACAGGCAGTTCGTTATGACCTTCCAGAGTTTTTTTTTTTAGTGATGGGCAAGCACTTGCACTTCGAATAACGAGAATAACGACTGTTCGAATTCGAATTAACCATGAATATTTTATATAGAAAAAGAAGAAAATAATTCATTACATCATATTTTCTTCGATTTAAAAGAAATTCGGTTAATCAGATTTCGAATTATCTGGACTGGACTGTATAAAAAATGACAATCCATGATAAAAAAATGATAATCCATGTCTCAACTACAACACAATACCATAATTTTTTTATTGAGGAAAAGAGGCTTAGTTTTTTGCTCCAGGAAAAAAAATGAGGTGCTGATAGTATGACTCCAACCAGGGTCCTCTTTATGCTGGTAAATTGCCTAACCTACTTCTCAAACTCATCCCAAGTAAATAAATCAATCAAAAATTGAAATCATAGCACAAGGTAATACTAAAGGGCCATACCTCATGAGTGTAAGTTCTAACTGGAACACCAAAAGCTCTTGCCAGACCAAAGTCAGCTAATTTGATACTTCCATCCATGTCAATGAGCAGGTTTTGTGGTTTCAAGTCTCTATGTAACACTCGATGAGAATGACAGTAAGAGATGCCACTGAGCAACTGATACATGTAACTCTGAGGAAAGGAAACGGTTGAAGAATTTAAAGAAAATAATTCAAAGTCAATTTACTTTACTTTGCAGACCCCCGATCCTTTGTCAGCTGCAAATCTATTCAGACAGGCTGTCACTGCCAAGGACTGCTTAGTCTCATTTGGGGGATTCAGATAGTTCAGTTGGCAGAGGACATGAACAAGCTAAGGGATCTGTAAGATACTAGGTGCAGACGAGATTTAATCTGACCCCCTCTCCACCCAGTTGGAAAGGCATAGAAGGCAGTCAACAAATTGTCCAAAATTTGGAATATTGGGTAACTGCAAAAATGAACAGGAAGTTATTTAAAAAATAAAAAGGAATTTCAAATAAAAAAGTGCTCTCAGTACTATCATATATGAGTCTGAGACATGGAGAATAATACAAGGAGATGAGAGAAAACTGGATCCAATTCTTCATAAAGCTTTGAGACTTGAAAAAAATAAGATGGCAGATGATTGTGTCAAATGAGGAGATCAGGAATTAAGTAAACATCAACACCTCCTATAAGTAAACTGGTGGAGGAGAATAAGATATTTATTGAGAATGCCAATGTTGACAGGTCAGCTAACTGACTACAAGTTTGTAGAGAAAAAAGGTAACAATAGTCTTTTGATCCTGGGTCTATAATCCGTTTGTCAGTGGCTGTACTCTAATATAAAATTTAATGAGACTACATTTAACTGGCACCATTTAATGATTAGTCTATTACGAACAAAACTTCCTTCAAAACTATCATAAATATTGCCAGTCATGTGATGTGACATACTTTGATAAGGCCGGGCTTGATGTGTTCTGCGCTGGGAAAACAATCCATGTATTTCTTCAAATCCTTGTTGAGATATTCAAATACCAAATAAAGCTTGAGCTCACAGTGAATGACATCAAGAAGTCTGTCAATAGATTGATTAGACAGAATTAGCTTAAAATGTTAAAGATATTAAAATTGTCTTTGTCTGCAAATCAAATTTCTTAGAAACAACAATTGTCAGTTATTTCCTTGGTTTATACAATATATCATAAGAAAAAAAATCAGTAAAAGGTAAAATAAATTAGAATAAAGGAGTAAGAGAATATATGATACAAGAATCACATCAATCAATATCTTCCTCCATGTGCAATAAGGCCCAAGTTAAATATATCAAATTATGCATGTAATTAAATTGTGGCTCAGCGGTACAGTTTTTGCTTCATACCCAAAAGCTACCAAGTTTGATCACCTGCCGCGCTGTGTGGCCTTGAGCAAGTCACATCGCCCTAGCTCACTTTGTGGCGCTGCATTGCAGCTGATTCCTGAGCTAATCCAGTCTTCCCTTGGAAGAGACACGAGAGACAAATTTCCCCTTCGCGATGTTTAAAGGGAATTTTATTTTATTCATTAAAAGATTGTGTATGTCTTCAATTTCATGTTATAATACTTTAAATTCAACAAAATTTTAAAATTTAATTATCATTTACTACACAAAGGATTTTATTTCAACTGGTTATTTTTAAATTCATTTTTCTTTTTAAAAAATGCAGTTCAATAATTTTGAAAATCAGAAGAAAATCCAAGATAGACGATTCAATAACACGAAAATGTTAGTAGGCAGCTTCTTACTTAACAACATTTGGATGATCCAATTCCTTTAATAGAGATATTTCTCGAATGGCTGTACTCGGGACTCCTTCACTCTCTCTGTAAAAAGTAAATATATATTTTTGTACATAGTTTGAAACGAATATTTTTGTGTTCGTGGATAGCTCACACGGTAGAGCCACGCTCTCACCTGCCAGGCGGAGTTGTCGTACCAATAAGGTCGCAGGTTCAAACCCCACCACCGCCGCGAAAAAATTTTTATTCTCTATTGTCTTCTGGCACTTTTCTATTCACTTCATATCTTGTTGTTACCAACATAAGTGCCTGCTCCACTCACTTTTCTGAATTAAAATTCACCCCATACACCGGAGCATACTCAATGTCTCAATCGTTTCTATGTTATATGTTTGTGTTGAGAATATTGGCTATTAAGCTTAACTGCTGGTCAAAATTATTCGCTGGATCTAGTAATGACTTTGAGTTTGAAATGAATATTTTTGTGTTCGTGGATAGCTCACACGGTAGAGCCACGCTCTCACCTGCCAGGCGGAGTTGTCGTACCAATAAGGTCGCAGGTTCAAACCCCACCACCGCCGCGAAAAAATTTTTATTCTCTATTGTCTTCTGGCACTTTTCTATTCACTTCATATCTTGTTGTTACCAACATAAGTGCCTGCTCCACTCACTTTTCTGAATTAAAATTCACCCCATACACCGGAGCATACTCAATGTCTCAATCGTTTCTATGTTATATGTTTGTGTTGAGAATATTGGCTATTAAGCTTAACTGCTGGTCAAAATTATTCGCGATGGTGGTGTACGAACGAATCGGCGATCTCAAGAAGTGGGTGAGAGAGGGATCTAGTAATGACTTTGAGTTTGAAACGAATATTTTTGTGTTCGTGGATAGCTCACACGGTAGAGCCACGCTCTCACCTGCCAGGCGGAGTTGTCGTACCAATAAGGTCGCAGGTTCAAACCCCACCACCGCCGCGAAAAAATTTTTATTCTCTATTGTCTTCTGGCACTTTTCTATTCACTTCATATCTTGTTGTTACCAACATAAGTGCCTGCTCCACTCACTTTTCTGAATTAAAATTCACCCCATACACCGGAGCATACTCAATGTCTCAATCGTTTCTATGTTATATGTTTGTGTTGAGAATATTGGCTATTAAGCTTAACTGCTGGTCAAAATTATTCGCGATGGTGGTGTACGAACGAATCGGCGATCTCAAGAAGTGGGTGAGAGAGGGATCTAGTAATGACTTTGAGTTTGAAACGAATATTTTTGTGTTCGTGGATAGCTCACACGGTAGAGCCACGCTCTCACCTGCCAGGCGGAGTTGTCGTACCAATAAGGTCGCAGGTTCAAACCCCACCACCGCCGCGAAAAATTTTTTATTCTCTATTGTCTTCTGGCACTTTTCTATTCACTTCATATCTTGTTGTTACCAACATAAGTGCCTGCTCCACTCACTTTTCTGAATTAAAATTCACCCCATACACCGGAGCATACTCAATGTCTCAATCGTTTCTATGTTATATGTTTGTGTTGAGAATATTGGCTATTAAGCTTAACTGCTGGTCAAAATTATTCGCGATGGTGGTGTACGAACGAATCGGCGATCTCAAGAAGTGGGTGAGAGAGGGATCTAGTAATGACTTTGAGTTTGAAACGAATATTTTTGTGTTCGTGGATAGCTCACACGGTAGAGCCACGCTCTCACCTGCCAGGCGGAGTTGTCGTACCAATAAGGTCGCAGGTTCAAACCCCACCACCGCCGCGAAAAATTTTTTATTCTCTATTGTCTTCTGGCACTTTTCTATTCACTTCATATCTTGTTGTTACCAACATAAGTGCCTGCTCCACTCACTTTTCTGAATTAAAATTCACCCCATACACCGGAGCATACTCAATGTCTCAATCGTTTCTATGTTATATGTTTGTGTTGAGAATATTGGCTATTAAGCTTAACTGCTGGTCAAAATTATTCGCGATGGTGGTGTACGAACGAATCGGCGATCTCAAGAAGTGGGTGAGAGAGGGATCTAGTAATGACTTTGAGTTTGAAACGAATATTTTTGTGTTCGTGGATAGCTCACACGGTAGAGCCACGCTCTCACCTGCCAGGCGGAGTTGTCGTACCAATAAGGTCGCAGGTTCAAACCCCACCACCGCCGCGAAAAAATTTTTATTCTCTATTGTCTTCTGGCACTTTTCTATTCACTTCATATCTTGTTGTTACCAACATAAGTGCCTGCTCCACTCACTTTTCTGAATTAAAAAGTAAAACAATGCACAATGTAGCATAAAGAAGAGGGTTTAAAAAAAAATTATTTTGTTATTATTGATCTTATTAATTTGACACAATAATGGAGAAAGTCAACACATAATTGTATAAAATCTGCAAAGATGCGTAATTCGTCGTTTGCAGATAAAGACGTTGAACTTGGACGTCATTGTTGCAAAATAAATGGCAAATTCTACAGTAAATTACACCCACTGTTTCAGATCTAAGGTAATAAATATCTCATGGAGGGACTTCCCTAGTCTCACAGCACCATAAATAGGTGATAAAAAAAAATAAAAATTAACAGCACCCTAAATAGGTGATTTTAAGGATGTCCCCCTGAACCCCTTCCCCCTTTTTTTTTTATCAGGGAGACACACCCAAAACCCCACCCCCCTCAACCCTAACTAAAGATACAATATCCCAGTAATGTTTGTCATCACTTACAATATCGAAATTGATGGGAAACACAGTAAGTCATTTTTTTAATTAGAAAAATCATGTCACGTATAAAAATGAAACTTATCTTAAATTTTAAATCGTAATATTTATTGGACACAATTGAAAGTCCATGATGGCTAAAAGTAAAAGTAAAAGAATAAGTTTAAATAACATAATAAAAGTGTTGTAAAGCTTCGGAAGTCCTCCCTATCTCATTTTATAGAAGTTTTTTTTCAAACATTTTGGCATAATGAATTTTTCTGAATGCAATGTAAGCAGATGCGGAAAATGAGCATCTATCTACTCTTTTGATTCGGTCTGGAACTGGGACAAATTGAACAGACTATGAGACAGAGGGGCTAATTATGAGCAAAACCAAGCATCATAAAGTATTTCTTTTTTTCTTATCAGTATACAGATTTTATAATCAGATCTAGATTCGAGTTCTGTCATTGGATAGATTAGGCCTTCAGCCTCCAACAGTGAAAAAACTTTCTAGCAGACAAAAAACTCATGTCATTCATAAGGCCTTACCTTAGCCTTAGCTTTCTAGTTGGGGATAAGATGATGGGAAGAATGAACGAATAAAACAGCCGGTTTTATACTGATAGTTTACTTTGAAATTATGAAGTATAGATAGATATCTATCTAGAAATTAAATGACTTACGCGTCTAGTCTTATCTTTTTCAGAGCAACATATTTGCCGGTTACTCTCTCCCTTGCTTTGTAAACGACGCCATAAGTACCTTCTCCGATCTTTTCGATCTTCTGAAAGTTCTCCATGGAACTCTCTTGCATGGTTGCAAATGTAAATTGTCCACTGTTTTTAAAGCAATTAAATTGTCCTAATATTTCATCCCTTCGCTCACTGATGTTGTAATTTATGATTCATCTGTTTTTCCGTGACAAAAAGTCAACGATGCAACTGACGAAAGCTTCCCGCGTTGTCAGGAACGGACACAGATGGTGTATTATTGTCATTGGTCAAAAACTGCTTAATCTGGTGTCAAAGTTGAAAGGTAATGCCGTTGTGTTTACAAACAAATACACGTGGCTTAGATTAAAGTACTTCTGTAATTTCGGACATGATAACATGTCATTTTGACAATAACAACATCAATTAAATAGTCGTTAAGTTTGAAGCGAGGCCTGTGACTTTTGCCATTTTATTTTTCAAAGGGAATTATTTGAAACATCATCTAGATCTATTATTAACCGTGACCTACTTTGACAAAAATGAAAATAACGACAAATTTTTTTTTCACTAGCTAGCCAAATTTTTCTCTTGTTGATGAATTTTAAAAAAAATAAATTTCTATCTTGTTTTCTCCTTTCTTCTCTCAAAGAAATCGGATAAAGTTAACTAGTCTGTTTGTGTAACCAATAACACATTCTTATGAAGTTCACACGCTTTGTGCAAAACCAATTTTAAAAACTGAAATCTATATTAATTATATAATATTTATTTATTCATTTCCGCGCGCGCGCGTGTGTGTGTGTGTGTGTGTGTGTGTGTGTGTGAGTGTGTGTATGTATGTATGTATGTGTGTGTGCGTGTGTGTGTTTGTTTGTTTGTAAATGAGAGAAAGAGAGAGAGAGAGAGAGAGAGAGAGAGAGAGAGAGAGAGAGAATGTATTCATTTGATTACGATATGTTTTACAATTATAATATTGATTCTATAAAATTGTAAAACATCTCGGTCAACCAAAATAGTGTTATTCAGCACACAAAAATGTGTATTATAACCTTCACCCATAGCACTCCATTGGGTAAATTCCTTGCCTTCACCATATTGATACTCCAATCAATAAAATTAATTGAGATTTAATCTCCTCTCTGGCGTTCTAGAAGTTTAGCAAATAACGTAAACTTCATTCATTGAATAAAGATATCGTCAAACAAATATATGACTGAGGTCGACGTGCGCGTACTTTCGATGTACATTTATGTATGTACACGTCGGCTGGGGTCATTTTCTGTCCACTTCAATTGTTTATTCAATCAAACCTAAACGGCATTATACGCCCATACGATCGTGTCTTACTCATATCATTTAGTGAGCAGCAGCCCTTCAAGAATAAAGCCAAAGCGCTATACGGAAAAAAAAATTGATTGTTACCCTCTAAACAAAACGCAAATCTATCAGAAAGTACTTTCAGTCAGATCTAGTACTGCATGGACATGATTCAAGATTAAAAGTTTATATTAATAAACGGTTTGCCAATACAAAGCACAAGTCCAAACATAATTACTTATTAACAAGGCCAATATCATCGTATCATTGTAAATAAACAAGGATTAAATCAATTACTTATTACTGTGGATGATGATGAGGATCACGACGATGACGATGAGGACAACGAAGATGATGATGACGACGACGACGACAATGATGATGAAGATTTTTATGTTACATTGTACCATACCTTAGTATATATATATATATATATGATTAATTTAATCATGAAGGTAAGCAAATGCTAGGTTCAAATCGGAGACAAAACTAAGGTCTGTTTTTGTTTAAAATGTTATTTCTTATTTCTTTAAGATGAGTGAGTTCCTGATTTATCGAGAATGTACATGTATGCAGGTCTGACATTTATGCAATTAACGAAATTATGGCCCAAGTTTAACATTGTTGTAATGGACAATATTTAGCGTAATTTGTTTTAGAGTTACATTACAACAATGAGCCCATAATAAATTAATTGCGTTATCAGACCTGCAACAAGTGCACTTCGATTTATCGGGATTCCATTTGTTGTGATTGTTGGTGAAAAGGGGGAATGGCTATATGGAGATCAAAAGATCCTTTTCATTCATTGTTATGCGCAATAATTTTTCACTAAAACCAATCATATTTCATCATATCTGCCCCCATACAGCTAAGAAACAACATGGTTTAGATCGACGTGTACGTATATGCAGATCTGACATCCGAACTCAATTATGGACAAAGTTTAACATTGTTGTAATGGACAATATTTTGAGGACATTTCCATTACAATAATGATCCTATAAGGAATTGGGTTATCAGACCTGTAAATAAGTGCACGTCGGTTTAGATGCTAAAAATTGAATTTATATTCATAAGTATGAACTTTTGATTGTTTATATAGACTCTGTTTTATCGAGTGCAATACTAGATGTTTTTTTTCAAATTGACAAAAATATCTAAACCAAAAAAAAAAAAAAAAAAAAAAAAAAACAACAACAACAACAAAAACAAACAAAACATTTTAATGCACAACTACATTAAAATTATCTTTAGCATCGACTCATCCCGACACAAAACGGTTTGAGGCGTTATGCCATATATTGCAGTGAGCTTAATATAGATCGCTCGAAGTTGACGTCACTTAGGTCTTTGTTATTTTTTTTTAATTTTTGCCATCCGCATTTATGAGTAATTCTCACTAAACTGTATTAATCAGACTATAAACGTTCATGGTAACACAAAGTTTTGTGTGTTGGTCCGTTATATTTCCGGTTGGCAATGTTGTGAGCTTCTTAGCCAAGCGCATACTATCTATAGCGCAATATCCAATTCACAAGAAGTTCTATGTGTGTTGAATTCCACGTTTATATAATCTATTTTCCTTCCTCTTGGTGACTGTTCGATTGAGTTTTGAGTAGCTTACTTATATATATATTATATATTATATATATATATATATATATATATATATATATATATATATATATATATATATAATCATTATAAATGGGGAAGAAAGCGTATGACGTCACAGTCATTTATTAAAGATGTTTTAACTCTATAATTTAACCATATACGCCCTTCTAAACAGCTCGGTTTTAAGTTAAACCTTTCGAACGACTGACTATTTCTAGTTTTCAATGTGATGGAATTCCAAATACGAGGTGCAGCGTTTGCAAAAAAAGAATCGAAAAGCTTTGTCCGTAAGAGTTTGGACTCAAGAAGAACTGAAGAAGGAGATCTCAAGGTACAGATAGTATGCGCTTGGCTAAGAAGCTCACAACATTGCCATCCGGAAGTATAACAGACCAACACACACAACTCTCTGTTACCATGAACTTTTATAGTCGTGATAATACGGTTAAATGACAATTACTCATAAACATGGATGGCAAAAAACAATAACAAAACCCGAGTGACGTCAACTTCATTCTACTTATGGTGAGGATTGTACAGTTTCACCAATGATATTATATGCTCGTTGGTTTCACAAAGGACTTTAAATAATCAGGTTATAGATCATAATAGATCATATGATGTAATGTTATTTAATGGGAAATTTATATAGCGCCATTATCCATTTACAATGCTCAATTGCGCTACACAATGGCAATAACAAATAATAAGTAAACAAATTGATAAATATACATATATACACACACAAACATAATTACAATTACTGTAAGCAAAATATACAATTTTGAACTCAATTCTCTTCTCCATTTGCAGCCAATGCAAGACTTTAAGAACTGGGATGATGATTTCCTTAAGAGGAGTTTTGGTGATGAGCCTGACAGCTTTATTTTGTATTTTCCGAAGTCTTTTAGAACAGGGTTTTCATGTACTAAAGAGAAGAGTATTTAAGTAATTTTGTTGTTTTGGTGTCTAAAAGGTTGCTAATTATAGTCTGTTTGATATAATTTAATGAGAACTAATCACCAGAATGGCTCTCTAAAAACAATAAAAAGAGTTGAGTGGCGTCAATTACGTTCCATATAAAGTGTCTATAGAAAAATGAACCACAAAGAACTTTAAGATCATCAGAAGCTCAACTGTTTAAAACTACATCATGTAAGACGAACTAGTCTTAAAGCTTGAATAGTACAACATTGCTCCACGTTTGCAGAAAAATCTGAGCTATAAACTCGTTCCTGTGATGAATATGATGCCTTAAACTTAAAGAAACTCTTGAAAACACAGCTATTAAAAAAAAAATGCTAGCTGAATATAAATGTAGTATAATTGGTCAGTTATGTTAAGTGCACGCGCGCGTACGTGTGTATATGTTTGTGTGTAAGTGTGTGTGTGTGTGTGTGTGTGTGTGTTTGAGAGAGAGAGAGAGAGAGAGAGAGAGGGGGGGGGGGGAGAGACTGAGAGAGGGGGGGGGGGGAGAGACTGAGAGAGAGAGAGAGAGAGAGAGAGAGAGAGAGAGAGAGAGAGAGAGAGAGAGAGAGAGAGAGAGAGAGTTTGTAAGTGTGTATGTGTGTGTGTGTGTGTGTGTGTGCTTGATTTGTTGAGCACTTTACTTGTGGACAGTAAAGCGCTATATAGATAGAACGAAGATGACGTCACTCAGAACTTTGTTATTGATTTTTTGCCATCGATGTTTGTGAATAATTCTCATTAAACTTTATTAACCAGACTATAGATAGTTCGAAGATGACGTCACTCAGGCCTTTGTTATTGTTTTTGCCATCCGCGTTTGTGAGTTGTTCTCACTAAACTGTATTAACCAGACTATAAAAGTTCATGGTTACACAGAGTTTGTGTGTTGGTCCGTTATACTTCCGGATGGCAATGTTATGAGCTTCTTAGCCAAGCGCATACTATCTATAAAACTTGCAAGGTGACACATAGTGTTGTGTGTTGATCCGTTATACTTCCGGATGGCAATGTTGTGAATTTCTTAGCCAAGTGCACACTATCTATAAATAAATAAATAAATCATAATGATAATAATGATGATGATGATGATGATGATGATGGTGATGATGATAATAATAATGATAATAATAATAATAATAATAATAATAATAATATGACTGACCCGTAGACCAATACCACTGGATGGAAGGGGGAGGGGTTAAAAACCCCGACACAAACACGGACTCGACAAGCGCCTCAGGTATGCAAGAACTGTCTTTTCCTAAAAAAAACTAAAAACACAAAAACAAAAGAAAAATGAACACAATTCATCGCTCTCGGGAGTTGTGGCCACATTTTATGACGTTTTAATCCTTTGAAGTTAGCAGACGACGTACGCTCACTTTCACCTTTATTACTGTGAGAAAGTTCCCCCTCCCCCCTTGGAATAATAATATTTTTATTCCAAGCCTCCCCCACTCTCCCTCGCGGGTCGCGAACACCTAAAAATAGCGAACCAACCAACGCTCTTGGTCATGACATGTGACATCTGTGACTCAGGTGTCCTCAAATTCGATCAATTGATAATCGTTTAAGAGAAGTTATGAGAGTCCAAACATTTTAGTTTATGAAATATAAATAAAACGGGTTGTGAAATCAATTGTAAAACAAGCAAACATATACCTACTTAAAAAATAATTATTGAAGATAAGAGAAAAAACAAAACAAAAACACATTCATTTACTTCATGTTCATCTTTATCGATATTTTGCTATATTGAAATGTTAGGGTGTCGGGATAAATTGTCTTTGAATCCCCCCTTGTTTTTAATCGAAACAATGGTCTTATCTTTCTATGATACACTCACTAAGTGACATATCATGTTTTATGCAAAATCATAAAGTTTGAGTTTACTGAAGAGGTGAACTTTCGCAGCTTTGTAGATATCTGTAGAACATCGATATAATCGAAAATCAGAAATGCTTGTAAGTGATTTGATTGTGAAAGAAAAAGTTTATTTCCGGAAGTAAAGCTGAGATGTGCTGAGACTGTCAACAGAGCCTCAGGCACCGACTATGGATTATAATATAATATTTTCACTTTGTCTCTTGTTAATTCTATACATCAGCGCGTCACAAGCAGAATTTAGAAGTAAGTCAATCGTTTTTTAATAGGTGTTTGGCGAAGTTAAATTCTTACCGGTCCTCATACGGACAATACACACCTGTACCTGTGCTATTCTTACCTGTGTCGCCAAAACATGGCGGACAGGTGAGAACGCGGAAATAGAAGTTCGGACAAGGTTTTTTTTCTTCCGAATACTGCGTCATTTTATGATTAAGGCGATGCATTTGATGTGTCTCTCTCGTGTTATATTAACCTTAACGTTGATTTATAACCGATAACTTTTTACTGGAAGTTTGGACTTTCTTTAAACCTTTACTATCTAGACTATGTCATGGCCTTGGGCCTGGGCCGGGGGCTACTCAATCCCAAACTACTTATACTCATATTCCCTCCCATATTTACACATTAAATTGATAGTGTGTTTTTCAGTTAAACGCTTATTTAGTCTGGCAGATAAAATCAAACTAAAATGGTAAAGTTATCTCATCACAGATACTCACGTCAGTGTAAGTGTAAGGGTATTTGTTATAATAATATGTACCTACGAGAACTTCCCCATTTGCCAATTGGAGAGAAAGTGACTAGTGACCTGACGAACAAACAATATAACGGAATCCATTGCACTTTATCCATAATATAAGTAAAAGAACCAATCAATATAACAATAGTAGCACAGCGGTCTTTTAAATCAAGGTTGCCAATTTTCCGTATATTTACGGAATTCAGTACTTATATGATAAACCTACTGTATATTTTCCAATCACCTGCTAAACAGAAAAAAAAGTAACTACATAATGTCTTTTTACTGGAGTTCAACACACAGAAATGGGTCGGCCTATGTGTTTGCCTCCTGAATTGGCAACCGTGTTAAATGTAATAGTAATAGTAATGCTTCATCATCTTGTTTAAGTGGACTCAACATTGGCATTGAGTGCTTCTGAGAAAGTGAACGGTTTATTATCTTAGTTTTTATTTTCACAATATTTTAGATTCATGAATTTGATCTGTGTTATCACCCTATCTAAATCAAATTAAAACAACAACAACAACAACAATAATAATAATAATAATAATAATAATAATAATAATAATGATAAAATAATAATAATAATAATAATAATAATAATAATAATAATAATGATAAAATAATAATAAAAAGGGCTCTTACAAGAACTTCTCCTCTTGGCTTCCTTTCTTCCATTGTATTCTGGTGTTTATGTAACAGAAAGATACACGGCACAGAGTTGAAAAGGGGGGGGTGAAGGAATATTTGCAGAGAGAGAGAGAGAGAGAGAGAGAGAGAGAGAGAGAGAGAGAGAGAGAGAGAGAGAGAGAGCATCATATGTTTTTAAAAAACTGAGGTTAAATTATCATTTCGGTCACAAATCTTGAGCTTTTATATAGAGCAATACCCACTAAACATGTTCAAAGCACTTGACAAGGGGTCCCTTGCCAACAGCACCACTTAAAATGTAAGTAGGACGTGACAAAATGGCTGATTGGGGGATTTCCATAGCTTCCTTGGCAACGCATTGGTATTAGAAAAAAAAAAGGCTGTAGCACCCACATAACTATAACCCGAGCATGTTATATATTGTTGTGTTTATAATTGAATAAAGAAAGCAGATACATTGATTGTGTGTGTGTGTGTGTGTGAAATGTTTATGTTGTGCCTTACATCATGTTATGTAACAATTGTGTGGCAGAGTGTATGAAATGTTGTTTACATTATTATCACTTATCCAGCGAGTAAAAATTAATTTACTTGATCTCAGATTGTTGAAATTAGTTGAAATTGTCATAGTTTTGAGGCATAGTCGTTGGCAAATGTAGAAAAAGAAGATGCAGAGGGGTAGAGGTGCATATTATCCAAAAAATAGTCAAATATTTTAACAGGGGGTGGCAGTGGCAAAAAACCCCAACAAAAATGAGGATACATCTAAACAACACAAATAAACTAACAATAAACTCACATTCATCTAAAACACTAATTCTACACACATATTTACATTGAAAGTGGTTCAAATTTTGTGAATGGCAAGCTAAAAAACATTATCTTGGCATCACTGCTACCCACCTGCTAAGGCTAAGTCATGATCACTGTTTGATTCAGAAAAGTGAGTGGAGCAGGCACTTATGTTGGTAACAACAAGATATGAAGTGAATAGAAAAGTGCCAGAAGACAATAGAGAATAAAAATTTTTCGCGGCGGTGGTGGGGTTTGAACCTGCGACCTTATTGGTACGACAACTCCGCCTGGCAGGTGAGAGCGTGGCTCTACCGTGTGAGCTATCCACGAACACAAAAATATTCGTTTCAAACTTTGAGTTTGAAACGAATATTTTTGTGTTCGTGGATAGCTCACACGGTAGAGCCACGCTCTCACCTGCCAGGCGGAGTTGTCGTACCAATAAGGTCGCAGGTTCAAACCCCACCACCGCCGCGAAAAATTTTTATTCTCTATTGTCTTCTGGCACTTTTCTATTCACTTCATATCTTGTGATCACTGTTTGAATTACTTTTTCAAATTCACTGTCTCGATCATTATCCTTATGAAAATCACAAATAAATTCATCCTCTAAATCATAATCACAAAATTCATCATTACTATCAAAACATCCCGAAATAAAGTAAAAACTTGTTCAGCAGACAATCGCTTGGTGGTCATTCACCTGCCATGTCAACAAACGAAACGAAAGAAGACAAAGTATGGGTTGGATCACTTTAGAATTCGGTGCCAATTGAATGTTCTAAACATAGAAATGATGATTGCAGTTTAATTTCATCCTGCTATGAAGAAATTCGGCTTTGTTTACATTACATTATTATTTATTTCACATAAGACTGGCCACACTCTGCAGCCTCTCAGCATTTATGGTGGTGCATCCCTGGCCGTACATTGCAGCCAATCGCACTGAAGGAGTTAAAAGAAGTTTTGGATCAATTTGATGATTCACCTTTTAATTATTTTGTTGTTTTTTTCTTTCCACCTTTTCATTTTCAATTTCCTGTTCTGTAATCCACAGAGGACCCATATCAATATGCAGAATGTCAATCTGGCAAACAAAAGCGTCTTGGTATACAGGATGGCCGCATCAAAGACTCGGCCATGAAGGCAAGTTCCTTCAAACCAAAACGACAGCCTTATATAGGACGGTTGGGGGATGATTCAGGTAATTTATTATTACTTTTTCTATCTTTTTTTGTTGTTGTCATAGTTATAATTTATATTTTTAAACTTTCGTTAGGCAATTTTTCTTGTGACAGTTTTAATGAGATAAAGAATATATCAATTTCGTATCGGAAGGTCCTAGGTTCGAGCCTCGCTTGGCGCATAGTTGAGTCCTTGGAAAAGAAGGCTCTTTTAAAGTTCTAAATTTAAGTACTAACAAACCACAGTCGTTTTGTATTTAAGCATGATGTATTGGTGATCAAAAACAAAATCAGGCAATGTTGAACATCACTGTTTATTTTTGATCCTGCATTGTGTCCTTGGGTAAGGCACTTTGCTCCCCAGTCATTACAGGTGCATATGAGAACTTTTCTTTCACCATAGGCAGTAGTGACTCAATTTAAGATTGCAAGAACAATAAAGAGTGCATACCAACTGATTTCTACTGTATGAAATGAAATTTTGGTTCCATATGGCCTGCTGGAGATATTAAAAAAAAGTTTGAGGAACGTTGAGTGTAGTGAAATGATGTTGATTGAGGATATGTATCTTTGTCTTGTAGTAAAGGTATAGTTAAAAAAAAACTTTTTTGGCCAGGGGGGGGGGGGGGGGACTCCAATTAGGATAAATATTATTTTAACCTCTTACCAATAAGTATGACCATAAAGAGATTTAATTGTTTTCATTTCAGGTGCTTGGTCGCCATCTGTCCAAAATGCATACCAGTGGCTTCAGATAGATTTGGGCAAATCCTATATCGTGACTGCTGTCTACATCCAGGGTAGGCAGGGCAGTGACGAATATGTCAGAGAATTCTTTCTGGAATATTCTGATGATGAAAAGACGTGGAGAGTTTACACCAATCAGCTGGGTATTCCAGAGGTAAAAGAGGGTTTAAAAAAAAAGACATTCAATTCCGTAGTTGAGTTGTTTTTTCAAAATGAAAAATATAAACAAACCAAAAGAGAATCAACTACAAAAAAACCCCAAAAGACAAAAGCAAATCTAACATAGTTTGATATCAGCATTGATTTAAAAAAAAAAAAATCTATATGGAAAATTAGGCTACATAGAATTTATCTTCCAATTTCTCACAGAACTTCATCCTCTATCATATATTTCCATTTTTTTAAATGTGAATATTTTTATTTATGTGAATGAAGTTTAACAATTCAATAACTGCACTAAAAATAAAATGCAAACTTGACTCCTGGTTAACTAACTGCTATCTGATGACTTATGTTTGTTTTTATTTATTTATTTTTTAAAATAGAAAAACATTTTTTATGTCAGCATGAAAAGGGATTTTAAAATAAAATTGAAAATTCTAGATTGTCCAACTTTTTAGTAAAAACTATAATAAAAATAACAGAGTTTGTCATTTATAATAATTTGAGTACTGAATATAATATATTATACCCAAGTCCTGGTCTGTATTTTCTGCTGTTGATTTAGAGAAGACTCCCTGAAATTTTATACAATGCCTTTCTTTCAACCCTGTGATTCTGGAGGAAGAATTGAAAATCCCTTTTCGCAGGTCTTGAAAGATTGCATTTTGTCACCAAACATTTTTTTGATCCCTTAGAGAATTTTTTCAGAAATTGAATATTTTTTAGATCTTTATAGACTAGGCAGGTTCCTCTGCTCATTGACTTGTTTTTTTTTGTTTTTTTTTTTTGGTTCTAGCTCTCATTTTTTTGGATATAATTTTGATTTTTCCATTAGGTGTTTGAGGGTAACAAGGATGACTCAACGCCTATCATGAGGGAGTTAGTGTACCCTGTTGTCACGCGATATGTTAGGTTCAGTCCACAGCGGTGGAACATGGTCATTTCTCTCAGAGTTGAAGTTGTTGGATGTCCTTTTGGTAAGTTGTGGTCCATTAATTTTCCGTTGTTCATGCACAGTGTTCTGGATTTCATATTTTTAGGACTGAAGGGTGATTTAAATGCAGACATTATTATTATTATTATTATTATTATTATTATTATTATTATTATTATTATTATTATTATTATTATTATTATTATTGTTATTATTATTATTATTATTATGATTATGATTATTTTTATTGTTATTGTTGTTATATTCTGATAGTTATTATTATTATTATTATTATCATCATTATTATTATTATTATTATTATTATTATTAGTATGAGCATTTGATACTCAAAAGTTTTCAGCTGTGTCATCCACTGAGCCTCTCTGATCTCCAAACACATGTTTATTTATTTTTTTTGTTATCCGCTACTAGTACCAAACACTGCCTCATTTGATGGTGAGAGTCGCGTTGATTATGACATGAGCCTTCAGGCCTGGCAGAGGACGGAAGACAAGCTGGAGCTGAGGTTCCGCACTGATCGACCTGACGGAGTTATCATGTATGCCAGTGGAACCCAGGGTGACTTGATCATGCTGGAATTGAAAAGGGGATATCTCCACTTTAGGATTAATTTAGGTAAGGATCGTAACTTCATTTTGGCTTCAATTGACTTCAATTGTAGTTACTCAGATCTATAATGGACTTATTGTCATTTGGAATTACTCTCAAACGAACCCATTCTAAATTCCATTTCACCAATGTTAAACAAGCTCATAATTCCATTCATTTTGAAGTCCTTCAAATATGTGCACATGATTTAGCTCAGTTATAATTATCATGTTTATCATCATTATCATTCCTTTTCTTCTTCTTCTTCTTCTTCTTCTTCTTCTTCTTCTTCTTCTTCTTCTTCTTCTTCTTCTTCTTCTTCTTCTTCTTCTTCTTCTTCTTCTTCTTCTTCTTCTTCTTCTTCTTCCTTCTTCTTCTTCTTCTTCTTCTTCTTCTTCTTCTTCTTCTTCTTCTCCTTCTTTTTTTTTTTTATTATTATTATTATTATTATTATTATTATTATTATTATTATTATTATTATTATTATTATTATTATTATTATTATTATTATTATTATTATATTATTATTATTATTATTATTATTATCATTATTATTATTATTATTCATTTATTCATTCATTATTTTATTCCAATGGACAGGTTCCACCCTGACAACACCAGGATTGACTGAAGTTGTTGCTGGCAGTTTGTTGGATGACAACTTGTGGCACGACGTTGTCATTGTCAGGAGGAAGCAGAAGTTGACAGTTGTGGTGGATAGGCTGATGAATGAGTTGGAGACGAAAGGACTTTTTTACAGGCTGGATTTGGACAAGAAGGTGATTTATGTATTTATGGTGTTTTCATCTACTAATGGGAAGGATAGGTTGTTTGTGATTTTTATCATTGACGTTGTCATTACCATCATCATCATTAAGATAATATATGGTAATAATGATAAGAATGGTAATCATTGTGGTAATGACGATGATCATGTTATTGATTATAATAGTTATGAAAATGATAATCATTTTGTCTGATTTTGCTCTGGGACGGTTTTTTTTTTCTTTTTCTGCTTATCTCACATTTGGGGGGGAGGGGGGGGGGGGGGGCGAAATGGTCGAGTGCTTAAGGCATTGCACTGTAACCCGGAAGGACCCGAATTCGAACCCTGCTTCAGGCACTTTTGTTTTTTTCCTTGAGCAAGATTATTAACCCCCAATTTGCTCACTTGGACAACATGGGTGATTCCTGTTGACATCAGACATCTTGTTTGATGAGTTATCTATATTCCTTCGTCGAATGCCTAGGTGATGATGTCTTATGATGTCGTGGCGAAAAAGGCATATTTTTTTTTATATCTCACATTTACTAATTTGTCCTTCGCTTTTTAAAAATTTCAACTTCTCTATCACTTCACAGCTGTACCTGGGAGGCGTGCCTTTCTTTAACCAAGAGGGTATCACAGTTAAAACCAACTTCTATGGTTGTATACAAAATGTCAACTTTAACGGTGCTTTGCTAATCAAAGATGCAATGTCACAGAACATCCCTAGTATCGAGCTTGTGGCAAATGTCAATCCCTACTGCAATGTAAGTGGTTGTCTCCTATGTCAGTACTCCTCCTCCTCCTCCTCCTCCTCCTCTTCCTTCTTCTTTTCTTCTTCTTTTCTTCTTCTTCTTCTTCTTCTTCTTCTTCTTCTTCTTCTTCTTCTTCTTCTTCTTCTTCTTCTTCTCTCTTCTTCTTCTTTCTTCTTCTTTTTCTCTTCTTTCTTCCTTCTTCTTCTTTCTTCTTCTTCTTCTTCTTCTTCTTCTTCTTCTTCTTCTTCTTCTTCTTCTTCTTCTTCTTCTTCTTCTTCTTCTTCTTCTTCTTCTTCTTCTTTCTTCTTCTTCTTCTTCTTCTTCTTCTTCTTCTTCTTCTTCTTCTTCTTCTTCTTCTTCTTCTTTCTTCTTTCTTCTTCTCTTCTTCTTCTTCTTCTTCTTCTTCTTCTTTCTTTCTTCCTTCTTCTCCTCTTCTCCTTCTTGTCTTCTTCTCCTCCTGCAGTTCCCTTTTTCTATGGGCCCCTCTGAGATTTTTATCTTTCACGCTGATATGACCCAACATTTCCACAAATACCATAATTCAAATGGCATCATTCTCCTTCTACTACTTGCTTCTACTCTATTCTTTAGAATGTTTTTTAAAACCATTGTAAAAAAATCTTTTTCTTTCAATTATTAATATTATAATGCATTTTGAAAATAAGCCAAAACATTAATCATCTCATCCTCACCTGATGCTTCCAATTTATCAGGTGAATGCCAAGATCCCAGTCACCTTCCCGTCCGTCCATTCTTATCTGTTGATTTCTGCCCAGTCAGGCACTGTTGTCCACGTGTCTTTTGACTTCAGGACTTTCAACGCCGATTCCCTGCTTGTATTACACACTATGAGAGATGACCAGAGTGTTGAGGTTAGTTGGATAAAAAATAAAAAATTGATGATATACAAAAATATAATATTTATAGACCTATCTAAAGAGTAGCAAGCAATTGTTTTACGCTATAGAAACTGGGGGTAAACTCTGGCTCCATCGGTCTAACGCTGCCCTAACCAACAAAAGGACAGTATCTCTCAAAAAATCATAAAATCACTTTTTTTACTAAATCGAATCTCTGGGACATAGGAAAGCTTACAAAGTTGTCAGAATGATCATAACTCAAATATTTTTGAAATTAGAGGCAATTAAAAATTTGCTTGAAACAGTATCCTATTTCAACCCCATCGTTAACCAACAAAAGGACAGTATCTCCGACGGCCGTATTCCGCCCTGTAAAGATCGACGGTGTCCGTGAGCATGCGGTGGCGTCAACGAGTGGCGTGACGAAGATGCCGCCGTATGGCGAGCAATACCATGCGAAACTGTTGGTGACGATTTGATTGGTTGACGCATAAGTCGCCAACGCCAATGACGTCATCCGTAACATGACATCATAGAGGAGCACTGTAACTTTTTCTATCGCGTTGTTGTTTTACATGAGAGAGAGAGAGAGAGAGAGAGAGAGAGAGGAGAGAGAGAGAGAGAGAGAGAGAGAGAGAAAAGAGAGAAAACACACACACACACAGAGAGAGAGAGAGAGAGAGAGAGAGAGAGGAGAGAGAGAGGAGAGAGGAGAGAGAGAGAGGGAGAGGAGAGAGAGAGAGAGAGAGCGTTTTAAAGTGTATTCATTGGGAATGGGAGGGAGGGTGTGGTCTTTTGAGACAATAAACAATGTGAGTCAACCTAGGACTTCATAATAATATATAGATGTCACTGGAGTGAACCCAAAGAAAAAAGGGAGGAGAGATTAATAGCTGACATTGACCACAAGGGGTTGTGATAACGAGTGGCAGGTCCTAAATAACTCGACGTTGCAGCTAAAACAAGAAGATTCAATTATATGATTTCAGGTAAGTCATTACAAATTAAGCCCCACACGCTCCTCTTCAAGCTGTCATCTGACTCAAAATGGTAACAATGCAACAAATGATTTGACCAGTCCCATTTTTAAAAAATGCAATCTCATTGGTCAATATATTTCCCATTGATTGACTTTGACTTCTTTTGAAACGAAGGGCTTTTTTATACTATCCCTACCTATTCTTTGCTCCACCCCCTCCCTCCTTTCCTCCCTTTTTTATCTACCAGTCTCGCTCGCTCTCTTTGTCTCCCTCGTGTTTCTTTCACACATACAAACACACACATAAACACACACACACACACACACACACGCACACATATTTATATCTTACTCGATCCCTTAGTCTAACCGCATACTGTCTATAGAATCGAACGCATGACCTTCACATCCGACAGCAGTCGTGACATACCACAACGCGTGTGTTTGACCCAGCGACATCTAAGTTTGACCTCGTCCGTTGGATGTTAAAAGTGGAAATACCTGCTTTTAACAACTGTTTGGATTGCAGTTCTTATATCTTTGACTAAATTATGCGCCCGTGATTAAAGACTAAATTGCTGCAGACACTGAGTTCAAAATCAATCTAATCTATGACATAAGTTGAAATGTTCACGTATTACTTTCCACCAGATCAACATATCAAGCTAGCTATTTAGTGGCTGGTTAGTGGGCAGAGGGGCTTTATAAACAAGTAATAAAAATGAAAAAAAAAACAAAAAACAGAAAGCAAAACCATTACAAAACTTTATACAACTGGCAATAAAAAACGGATCCCCTTGCTTGTTGGTCGGATGCTCAACCAAACGTCTAACTTAAGTATACTTATTTTTCATTTATTTCAACTAATTAGTGTGTGTGTGTGTGTGTGTGCGCGTTTGTGTGTGTGTGTATGGGTGTCGGTGTGACTGTCTGTCCAGGCGTTTTTTTGTTTAGTTGTTTTTTGGGGGTTTTTGTGTTTTTCTTTTTCATCGTCTTCATATCTCTCACTTTCCACACATCCTTCTATTTTTTGTCCAAACTTTTGGAGAAAGTAGTACTGACACAATTATTATCTCCGAACTTAAGAACAACAGTTCAGTCAGCCTACAAACAGCAACACAGAACTGAAACGGCGCTTCTTAAAATCTTTTGTTATATAATGCGGATGCTAACAATATCAATTTATTATGCCTTTAAGATCTTTCAGCTGCCTTTGACACCATTGACCATTACATTTTGTTAAGAAGACTAGAAAATACGTAGTCGTAAAGGAATTGCCCTTAAAACGGTTTACATCATACAAAAATGTATTTACAGGATCGATGGCAGACTGTCGTGGTGAATGGTATTCAGTCAGAACAAGTTTTACTAAACTTTGGAGTGCGTTCTTGGCCCTGTCCTTTTTTCTGTATATAAGCACCCCCTTTCTAGTGTGATATCCAGATTCAATCTGAGTTATCATTTTAATGCTGGTGATACGCAAATTTATGATTCAGTACCCCTAAGTAATTTACAATTCTTAATACAACGAATTTCGAACTGTTTTAATGAGATTAAATCTTGAATGTACCATAACAAGTTAAAATTAAATGATAGTAAATGATAGTAAAACTGAGATTTTAAAGTGTGGAAGGCAAATAATTTACCTATTTCTCTCGGAAATAGCACAATAGAATTTTCAAATAAAGCAAAAAACCTTAGCGTCATCATTGATAAACATCTTTCCATAACAAGCTGCTACGTGAATAACACCATACAATCTATGTACATAGAAATGAATAAAATAAGCAAAATTCGTAATCTAATATAGCAGAACTTTTAATTAATTCCCTTGTTTTATCTAAATTGTACTATTGTAACTCCCTGTGGGCGAAATTAGCTAAAGACAAAATAATTTTTCTGTTCATCTTATTTGCTTATAATTTATGCACCTTTTAAATTTAGTAAGAATGGTGTCGCCTATTTCATTCAGTATAACTGTACCAACAGATTTCGTTCCATTTCATGCTTTTCGTTTCCTATGACAATGAAGATATTGATTTTAAAACAAAAAGGGATGTGTGTGTACGTGTGGAGGCGGGGGGGGGGGGGGGGGGGGGGGGGGGGCATACCCCATTTTCCAGCTATTATTAGGTTTAATTCACTATCACTCACTCCTCACCCCATATCGTTGTACTTGACAAAACCCTGATCCACAATTAAAGTCTAATTTACAAGATAGCCAAAATCATCAATAAGCGTAAATTAAAGCTATGATGCTTAATAAAAATAGACTCATCTTGAAAAAGGAGTCAGGGTCTAAAAGATTGAGGAATAGTCTAATGTAGTAATATTATATCAGAGTCACGCCTACAAACTTGACGGAGATAATTTATTCATTCCCCTCACGCCAGGTCAAACACACTTAGCCTTGCCTCTCACTCATCCGTGATGGCGAGTGCTCGCCCTCGCTGACGTGAAACGTTTGTCGATCGAGTTATTCGTATTTTGCTATATTCTTAACTTAGATACTGTTCTTTTGGTGAATACGGACGAGGCATTTTGCATTGCGGTTAACCAGGGGTGAACAGTATGTGAGACGGTCGTATAACATACTGTCCTTTTGTTGGTTACAGGTAGAGTTATTTGCTTGGCTTTAACCAAGAAAGAACAGTATCTCAAAATATTACGCAACATATTACGTCAATGAAATCGCCGACAAACAGAAAAACGCAATTTATCATCAGCTATTATTTAATGTTAGAAGACTTCCACTGTGTAATAGAATTAAAGAGTTATGAATGAAAAAACTAAATGTGTCGATTGCGGCAAAACTGGCTGGACCTGGGTCAGCCCAGATACTGTCCTTTTGTTGGTTAGGGCAGAACGACTTTGAAGGACCACCAGCTTTTGTTTTGTTTCAGTTCTAGTTTCCTTTCATTATTATATGATTACCGTGGGTGTGAAACATAAGCATAGATAAAGATTTGCTACCAAACACTTTGCCAAACTTACTACTGGTTTAAAATATAAACACCATCCTCTCAACAGAGATTTATTTGATCTTTACTCTCTCCTGTTTATCGTTACAGATCAGACTTGATAGAGATGGTCACATCTCTTACAAGTTCACCATTGGAAAGGACATTGTCGAAGATGTTATCAGGAACAGTGAGTTTGTGTATCTCTTTATCATTGACATTAAGATTGCCTTTAGGGAAACACACGTACACATACACACACAAAAACCCCCCCTCCCCCTCTAATTTACCGGGATCACAGTTTTTCTTTTAGGAAAAATATCTAGGTTCATTTTTATTTTTATTGAGTCTAATTGAAGGGTTTTTGGTATGATCGTATGAAAATATCTCATGGTGTTTTTTATCTGCCAAATGTATTCTTGTGAAAACCATGGGATATGTTTCAACATTAAATGTTAACCAATAATTGATTATTCTTATGATAACAGTAACAAAATTATGTTTCTAACTGTAGAAAACCTGATAAGATTGATTGCAGTGACTGAGAAACTTATGGAATTCTATAAATACACCTAACCCAACCAAGCTGAAATGGAGAATGTAATATTGATTATGAAGTAATGACTCTGTGTTTTATATAGTTTCTCTTTTCTTTTGGGAGGAGGGCGGTTTTTGATAGGTTAAGTGATTTGATCTGAATTTATTTACTAGTGCGGATGGTTTTCTGCGGAAAACTGAGACTTTGAAGACGGAGGAGTTTCCTCCTTTTTGACATCTTCTGCGATTTTTGCGACATCCAGCTTTGCCGCAATTTTTGGGAAATTTTCATTCCTTTTTCATTTCAGCTACTCTTTCTATTAATGATCGGTGAAGAATCTGGACTGCGTGATTATTAATGATAGTTTATCATCTTTATTGCTGTAAAAATGAGGGTTAATGCCATTAATATGGGGCCGAAAGGCAATAATTAGAAATTTACCTCCTTTTTCACTTTTTGTCCTCATCAGCACTGATTTACTCTAATTCTCAAATTCCTATGCTGGAGGTGAATTCTAGCTTATAGATATGTGCATAACCTTGTTTCTTTACAGCATATTGAATAAATAATTATCATTGTACATCTATATACTTTCAGCTGACATCTTGAGTGACACAACAGCATTCACAGATGGCCTGTGGCATTCGTTCTTCCTCCAAGCAGACAGGAATAAGATAAATTGTACAGTGGACCATAATGCCAAAGTATCCTCTCGGCAGCTTGGATTTAAGGCTGCCAATGAATTTTACATTGGTAACCTCGCCTTTTTTCATATCTCTCTCTCTCCTCCTCCTCCTCCTCCTCCTCCTCCCCTCTCGTTTTCTTCATCAGTCTTGTTAAACTGTCTCTTTTGAAATGAGATATTTGCTTATCTAATGCTATTTCAAATCTATGAATGATATTAGCATTGATAAAATACTTTGATTCGTTTCATTTTAATAGTATTTGATAGACATTTTGTATAATTCAGACATCATCATCCAGTGCCAGATCTTTTGCACACGTTCATGATCACAACATTCCAAAATATATGTCTTCTGTATACCAATGGTTCTTATCCGTTCTTCATCTGGGATATTGTGAAGAGCTAATGAAACAATTGTTTGCTTTGGCTCAGATAGTGTCTATTACAAAGTGCATTGAGGGGTCAAGACAGTAAAAGACACTGGGTTTTAAACTGATTTGCTTGTGAATTAGTTGAATGCTCTAGCAATTGGGCTGTATATGAGCTTTAAGAACCCAGTTGAGTTCTTTTAAAATCTTATTATTGCCATTCACAGGAGGTCACCCTGAACACAGCGGCTTTACGGGATGTCTACGAAACCTCTACGTTGCTCAAAAGGCCATCAATCTCTTGGAACTTCTGAGTAACCCTGATGATATAGTGGAGGCACAGATTGGGACATGCGGCATTAGAGACAGGTCTGTTTTGATCAAAATAAGAAGTCACAACTTTAATCCTCTCCTTACCACCTATTGGAAAATTGCCACATTTGTTACAATGTAACCGCCACTTTTCTCATACAGATTTCATTTCTTTTTGCTCTAGCTATTAAAACTTGACATTCTGTAATAGAGTTCAAATTGTCGAACAATATTATGTATAGAATGTGCTTGTTGCTTTTCTGTTTGAGTAAGAAATGTCTGTTTTTGTGTTGGGTGGGTGTGAAGTTTTGGGGGATATTATGAAAATGGTTGGTAAGGAGAGTGTTAAGGCCCATTCTTTGCAGTGTAAGATGCAGTTTTGGGAAGGATGCTAGTCTATCGCAAAATAGGTCTTTCTGTTGGATTATACAGACCCACCTACCCAATCACAGCTGGGTGGACAGGGGTTCAGAGAGAGACAAAAACAATCAGCTGCAAATGGGATTGATGCTAGTCCCATTGCTTGTGGGGTTAGTGCTTTTCCAAATGAGCTGTCGGTACTCCCAAGTGTATTTAATAATTATTTAATATTTTACATACTGACGGCTAGTCCGTATGCTCTAAGTTAAATGAATTAACTGTAAAGTGGTGAGGCACTCGCCTTTGGATCAAAAAGTCATGGGTTCTGATCTCAGTGATGGCACTTGATTTTTTTCCTCATGATTCTAGAGTTTTGAAGGCTCTGTCTATATAGTCTTATCTCAATATACTTTACAAAAAATGTAGCACTTTTAAAATAACTGAACTTATGTTGAAATAAGATGCATAAGATTCATACCCCACTTTGGAAGGAAATCACAACGTAATTTTATGAGACTCACTAAGATGCAACGTTATTTTGTTGAATGAATTGAAGCTTTCTTCTTCTTCACTTTCACTCAGATGGAAAGTCTCCACCAGATATCTGCTGTCCTCTGGAGATCCTCCAGGCTCCCGTGGAATTTTCTCCTCAGGCTGATGGGGCAATCGGTGGCCAGTATTTTCTCCTAAGGGCAGTAAGGTTTGGGCAGTCCTGTGGTTTGCCTGTCATACAGGGCTGGGTGTGTCTCATTTCTTCCTTTACCTGTTTCTTCCTGTCGTTTGGGATGAAGATGTCACTGACCTCTGCATAATTATCCATGAAGTAGTTGGCTGCCTGTTTCCCTGATAGCATTATGGATTCCTTTTCCAGAGTAATTGGTGTAGATTTTGTTGATTCACTGTTTAATACCTTTGCCAATTTCCAGAGTTTCTTTCCATCTCTATCCAAATTGAGCTTTTCCATTTTCTCTCCAGCTGGCCCTTGCAGATTGCTTATAAGCTCTTTTCTACTTTGCTTCACATACCTTGTAGGCAATATTGTTTCCAATCGATGGGTTTCCTTCTACCTTTTCTCTTGAAGTTGACACTTCTTTTTGTCCTCTTTCCGGATGGACTCCATTGCAGAGCTGTCCTTGTGATATTGTCTTTTCAATTTGGTTATTGTTATATTTTATTTCTTTGAGTTTGTATTAAGGTTTTAAGTGGATAAATTAAAAAGAGCAATGTTGTGTTCTCCCGATGAGTGAAAAAAAAATAATATAAAAAATAATTTCCACCATTGTTGTTATCCAAACCAGGTGCACTCCCAATCCATGTGAACACAATGGCATCTGTCGTCAAACATGGAGGACTTTCACCTGTAACTGTGACAATACGGGATACAAAGGGGAGCTCTGTCACACATGTAAGTCGTTCTCTTCTCTCTCTCTCTCTCTCTCTCTCTCTCTCTCTCTCTCTCTCTCTCTCTCTCTCTCTCTCTCTCTCTCTCTCTCTCTCTCTCGCATTGGTATTGGCTTGGGATTCCTTGTAAAGCACTTTGAACCCCCTTAGTGGATGTTGCGATGATAAATGCTCTAGATTTTTTTTTTTGTTAATGATGAAAATATCACACTACACAGCATGGGATCAGTGACCAAGCGAAATCAGAGACAAGTTAAATGACAATGGCCACAAAACTTAGGCCTCAGCATTGTGTCTTTGGTAAAGACACTTTACACCCATTACCCTTTTAACACTCGTCCGAAGGGGAAGCTAGCTCATTGCACTGTATGGAATGGAATTTCGGTCCCACGGTCCTGTTGATTGAAGGACTAAACAAAGTGTTTTGAAGCACATTAGAATGGTGCACTTGGGATTTGTGCACTGGAGGAATATTAATATTTATTATTTTTCTAATATCTTATATTGCAAGTCTTTATTTCTCTCTTCATACAGCGGCTTATCACATTTCTTGCGAGATGCACAAACAATATTCCAATGTGGATGGTAAAGAGAAAACCACATTGGATCCCGATGGATCAGGCCCTATGGCGCCTTATGAGGCAACTTGTGAACGAGGTAATAAGTCTTGTGGGATTTTTTATTTCTGCTTTTTTTTTTTAAAAATTAAAAATTCACATTTTATTTTATTAAATTTTTTTTATTTTTTTGTTTTTTGATTCATAAATTATTTAAAGCTTGTTTTATATTACTTTCAAGACTTCGGGAAGTGATAAAATTGAATTATTGATGGCAGTTTTCCCCGCCTCCTTCTGAATTTTGATGAAAGAAGCAAGGTTATAAAGGTGTACATTCAGTGTTTAGGTACTAAAGCTCGTGGATAGTCGTAAATTTGTATCTCTGGTATTAATCAAATAGAATAATAATAATAATAATAATAATAATAATAATAATAATATTATTATTATTATTATTATTATTATTATTATTATTATTATTATTATTATTATTATTATTATTATTATTATTATTATTATTATTATTATTATTACAATTATTGTCTCCATTACTATAGTTATTATTATTATTATTATTATTATTATTATTATTATTATTATTATTATTATTATTATTATTATTTTTATTATTATTATTATTAATTTTATCATTATTATTATTATTATTATTGAAATTAATTTTTATTGATTAATTAAAAATTTTTTTTTTATTGTGGTTTTATTCAGATTGATTTTAAAATTACCACTTCCACAGATCAAAATGGGGAGATTGCCACCTCTATTGGTCACGATGCGATGGGAACACATAGAGTGACTGGCTATCCAGGGCCTGGGTCCTATGTGCGTAAAATCACGTATGCAGCATCTGACATCCTAGAGCTGGAGGAAATTATCGACAGGGCAAGACGCTGTGAACAGTCGGTCCTTTACAGATGTCGAAACGCTAAACTGTTATCAACCAGTGGTAAGTGTCACATTTATTATTGTTATTATTACTATTATTATTATTATTATTATTATTATTATTATTATTATTATTATTATTATTATTATTATTATTATTATTATTATTATCATTAATATAATTATTATTATTATTATTATTATTATTATTACATAGCTGCCAACCGTTCCGTAAAAAACAGATTTATTCCATATTTGGCTTCCCGAGTCCGTTAGTCTGTCTTTTTAGTTTGAAATCTGTATTTTGTAAATTTTTTTTTTGATTTGCAGTACTCACTGCATGGGAGCCTAATGAATTATTACTATTACTATTATTATTATTATTAATATTATTACTATTATTATTATTATTATTAATATTATTACTATATTATTATTATTATTATTATTACTATTTATTATTATTATTATTATTATTATTATTATTATTATTATTATTATTATTATTATTATTATTATTATTATTATTACTATTATTATCATTATTATCATTATTATTATTATTATTATTATTATTATTATTATTATTATTATTATTATTATTATTATTATTTTCATTATTATAGTTCACTCTGCTTAATTGCACACTTCGCAAAAAAATGGAATTTTTTCAATATAATCGCTCCACTTAATCACACACATTCTCTGCTTATTCTCTACACCTTGATTCTATCTGTTCCCATTTCAAACAACTTTTCGGCCCTATTTTCAGTTTGAAATCTGTATTTTGTAGTTTTTGTTTGATTTGTGGGTTATCACGGTATGTGAGCCTAATGAATTATTATTATTATTATTACAGTTCACTCCTCTTAATCGATTGGAAGGAATTCAATCAGAAAATTAAATGCTTATAAATATTAAATGTCCAGGGCAGGGTTCCTGACCTCCCATAGTGGGCAGGGAGGTACTTTGTCTTCTAACTCCCTATATCTATTTTCCAACATGCTTTCTGTCTTTGTCTTGGAATGCGATTACTTGGTTTTGTCCTGGCCCTGGCCGGATACCCTGGTTGTGAGGGAAACAGTCAAATGTATAGTTAGTTTTGGGAGATGATATTTTTTTTTGTAAATCATCTCTGTGTTATGCACTGTATTATGTTTTGTTTACATATATATGTGATGTGATCTCAAACTAAGTACTTTGATAGTGTGTTCTTGGAATCTAAATTTGTTTCCTATTTGAACCAATTCCCCTTTGTCTTACTTTTTCTTGGGTGTTTGAATTGTAATTATAGAACTTATTACTATCCCATTTTCTTCCTTTTTACTTGCTCTGATATGACCTTAAAAACAAGATTAAACATTAAAATGATTATTTCCCTTTGTTAATTTATGAAATATAAACTCGATCCCTTAAAAATTTTTTTTTTTTTTTTCTTTCTTTTTCAAGCAAGCTTTTATAATGGTTTAGTTCAAGAGAAATAAGTATATTCCATTTTAAGGGTTTAATCTTGTCAAAATATAGAGGTAGAAAGTCTCCAAGAGGTTCAATTTACTACAACTACTATTACTACTTATATACCATTATCAGAGCTGCCAACCTACTGCAAAAAATGCGGAATTGTACGCATTTTCAGCGATTGTACGCTTGTACGCATTTCCCCCAAGATTGTACCCATTTTCAGTGTACAGAGTCACTTCAGTTTTCTTTAGTTGTAATTCATATTATTACTAGCCTATTGAGAAACCTGTGACCAAGTGGATGTTCATATATTTTTTGACCAATTATGATCTACATGCTGGGAGGTAGAATTCTGAAAGGATTGGATTATAGTCTTGGGAACATCATTGTTGCTGCAATTGAGCTTGTGCGGTGCGACTTTATGTAACTAAACCTTCCTCTTGCTTTTTTAGTTTTCGTCGATTTCAGGATTTATTTTTATGAAATCTCCCCCATTTTGAGGTCCCATTGTACACATTCTCATCAGATGGGGTTGGCAGCTCTGCATTATATTACATCAAAGAAAGAATATGCAATCGCCTCCATTTTAGCTGATCTCCCTAATTTTTATCCCAAAACTCCCTCTCAAGTGATGTATCAGGTTGACTGTTACGGATTTCTAAACATCCCAAGTTATTTCATGTATTTTACAATTGAGCTTGTCTTAATAGTCCTCATTAGTTAAGGCAGTTGGATTATTTCTTTATTTTGTCTGTTCTGAAGTGTTGATCTCATTGTGGAAAGTGTTATTTCATAACGATTCAAATATGCTGGAACTAAACCTGATAATTTAGCAACATTTGGACAAGCCTCTGTCATCTTCAACTTGTTAGAAGGCTGACTTTTATATGTTGTGATCCGATGAAAGTGACAGCGATGATTTCCAAATGGATGCATATGTGCGTTTTTTACCTATTCGGGTGACTTTATGCTTAGATTGCTAGGTAGGATTTTTCTTCTAAAGATAGGAATTTTCATGCATCGCCCTGCATCCCCGGTGAAATGGGCGTTCCTCATTTTATTTTTGAAAAGTTGACAGCTATGTTATTATTATTATTATTATTATTATATTATTTATTATATTATTATTATTATTATTATTATTATTATTATTATTATTATTATTATTGTTATTATTAATTATTATTATTATTATTATTATTATTATTATTATTATTATTATTATTATTATTATTATTATTATTATTGTTGTTGTTATTATCATTAATTATTTTTGTAGTTTTTATTATCATTTTTGTTATTATTATTTTTTTTTTGTATTTAAAATTAAAATGTGACTTTATTCTTCACTCTGGTAATGTGAAGGGATAAAAAAGACACCAAAAGGAGTTCAAAAAATCATGTTCATTCTCCTCAATAAATCGTAAAAACTTAACCCACTTTGTTATAAAAGGGGACAAGTGCAAGCATTAGAAGGACCACAGATAGATGTCTTTGGACTCACATCATTAAATTATGATGAGCCAAGATAGAGAGAGGGAGAGGAAGATAAGGTGATAGAAATTTTGTCCGTTTGATAGGAAAACTTAGGAAAAGGTACACCAAGGAAAATACGAGAAGTAGATAGGATGAACATGTCATTTAATTTAACCAAAGGAATAACACAAGTGTGTTATAACAATTAAAGATTTATTACAAAACAATACTTACACTACCTGACGACATACACTTACAAACATTCAAACACAGGATTACATTTTAATACAAACATCAACCGGTGATCTCCATACCCGGACACACGTCCACATGCTCACAAGACTAAACAGGGATTGATATGAAATCCTCTCAGGCCAAGGTCCATGCGTTAGGCACGTGACCACAGGTTGAAGACAACTCAAAAATACGGGGGAGGGGATAAAATTATAATTATCTCTCTTAGACCATAACACCAGGTCTCATATTTTTTACTACAAATTCCAATTTTAGCACCTAATTTCAAAGCAAGCCAACATAATACTGATTTGAAGTGATAAGGACATAAATAGCTTCAGTCTCAATTATTTGACACCATGTTTTAATCAACCCACGCCAGGTCTTGAGCAGGATGATGAGAAAGAGGCGCAGACGTGGGGGTGGTGGGTCGGTAGAACCTTCCAGCCAATGAGATACTGGGGCGGGGCACCCCCCGGGTCTGGCAAGTGTAAATGTGGCCTGATGGAAGATAACAGCTGTGATGGAAACAGCAAAACTTGTCGATGTGACGCAGAGATTCCACCTGGGGTGAGGACTACTTTTTTTTCCTTTTTTTTCTTTCTTCCTCCCTTCTGTTTTTCTTTTTTTTTTCTTTTTTTCTATTTCCTCTCCTCTTCCAATCTTTTTTTTTTTCTTTTTGCATTCCTTTCTTTCTTTTTATTCTTTCTGTTTTTCTTTTTTTCTCTCTTTTTTTTCTTCCTTCCTCACTTTCTTTCTTTCTTTCATTCTTTTTTATCTTTTTTTTCCTTTCCTTTCTTTCCTGTCTCTCATTTGCTAGTTCATCGTGTTTATATATTTTTTTCTTTATTTTAATTAATTAATTTAGTTATGTTGTGTTTTTTAAAGAGAAAAACTGCAGACTTGCTAGTTACACAGATTATGAATGGATATCTTTGGAGGTACCAATTTTGACCAAATATGGATTGATCTCTGTTATATTTAGAAGTAGAACCAAACCATTACAATGTGGGGTCCTTGAAGCAACGGTCAATGGCTTTGATTGGGTCAAACTTTGTACTGTCAACTGGGGTGACTTTGCCATGGATTCCCGGTGCTCAATGAGCTTTACATTGCTTTATATATTCCCCAAGCAGGCCATTAGATACTGAATAATTATTTTATACAGTGTGGGTTGTCTTTTAGACGTCTGCAGCTGATGTCTGAGTTATTTTTATTTCTTTCTCTTAGATAGACGGCACAGAAAGATTACCCCTGATAATGAATGAAGTTAAATTTTTTTGTTTTGTAAAATTTCAGCAAAAAACAACACAAAATAAGACTGATCAAGGTCTGTTGCGCCACAAGGAGTACCTGCCTGTCTTGGAGCTTCATCTCGGTGACACAGACTCGACAGGTTCAAAATGGTCTGAATACAACATTGAAGAACTCGTATGTTATGGGGATAGTAAGTAAAAAATTTAAAATTGAGCTTTTATATGGCGCAATATTCACTAATTGTGCTCAAAGCACTTTACAAGGGGCCCCTGACCAACAGCAACACGTAACATGTAGAACGAGACATGACGCCTGTCAGGCGATATTACAATTTTTTTCTGGACAGAGACAACGCTGTTAACGGCCAGGTACTCGTTTTACACCCGAGTACAGTGAGAGAATGTGAGCAAAGAGTCTTTTCCAAGGACACAACTATGTGCCGAGCAAGGCTTGAACTTAGGACCTTCTGATCCGAAAGTGAGTGTCATACGACTTGACCACATAGCCGCACAAAGTAAAGATAAATATAATTCAGTGATGATAAGCTTCCGTGAATCCGCAGAATTCTGGGGTTTTGGTATTTTCTCAGAAATGTTCTGCTGTTTTTGCCATGTCAAACATTTTCCTGTTATAAGTACTCAGGCCACTAAGTTGAAGATCTGTGGAAAAATCGTCATTATGTCTTTTGTCATATTCTGACACCTGTTCTGAGTTGCATGAAATTTGGTGACACTCTCATTTTTGTGATGTCAGGTTAGGCATACTGGCTTCATTGAGGCAAGATCAGTGGTGGTCTTTGATGAGTTGATGGTCGCAAGGGAAAGGGACGGGGCTAATGTTGTTTCTATTTTTAAAAATTTTCTTTTTCTTTCTTTTTAGCTGCAGCGTAACAGTAGAGTTGTTGAACAATGGGTGCATAAAAAAAAAGATAATAAGAAATTAAAAAGAAAAATCTATTCATCGACTATTCTAGCAGAGTAGTCTCTCTCTCTCTCTCTCTCTCTCTCTCTCTCTCTCTCTCTCTCTCTCTCTCCCCTTCTCTCTCTCTCTCTCTCTCTCTTCTCTCTCTCTTCTCTCTTCTCTCTCTCTCTATCTCTCTCTCTCTCTCTCTCTCTCTCTTCTCTCTCTCTCTCTCTCTCTCTCTCTCTTCTCTTCTCTCTCTCTCTCTCTCTCTCTCTCTCTCTCTCCTCCTCCCTGCCCCCCCCCCCCCCCCCCGTCTTTATCTCAAAATAAAAGATCAATATTCACGACTGTTTGCATTTTAAAACACCAAAATGGGGCTTTATAGAATCTTATGTTATGCTCTTTATATCAAGACTAGCGTCGAGTGAAGAAAAAAAAGCAATGCTTCTGTCTTCAATTCATGTTATTAGAAGCCTCTGTTATAGAGAGGTAATGTCATATTATAATTTGTAAACGTGATCAATTAGTGACTTCTTTTTGTACCAATATTTTACGATTCATTAGTCTCATGTATAAACTGCATTACCAAAATGACCGCAAGCTTTCATTAACAATGAAACTGCAGCCTGCTTTGTAAAGAAAAAAAAATACTTGTAGGCCTTTTGGTCAAAAGTTAATCATAATCTTTTGATGCAGGTGATATTCATAAGTCTTAAGTAATATTGTAGGCCTTTAAAATCTTGTTAAGGATTGGGCAATATTCAATATTTACATAACATTTAATTATAGCTCTTATGTGTCGATATATGCACTTGTAGTTGCAATAAATTTTAATAATAATACATATTTACGTAACTATGATATTCTTTGATTTCGTTTGACTTTGACGGATGGACTGATTCACGTTCCTTCTATCTGACATTTTGCTATTATCATCACTGATAATTAGTATAAATTGTTTAAATTAGTCCTGCATGAGGACTGCATGTATATACACATAGTGTCAGTTGAATAACTTAAGTAAGTAGTCCTTCAGAGCCATTGGGCCCATGGAGCTGGAGATTATCCAAGTTTCTATAGCATGAAACAGACAATAGCAATTGCTTGCTATCCTTTGGAAAATAGCTCGACTGCACCGGGGATCAATCTCGGTCCCTTTGCGTGTGAAGCAAGTGCTCCACCAACTGAGCTATTGGAAACCCCTCAGTTGAATAACCCTTCACATTATAGGATTTATGTATCATCATCATCATCATACAAAATGATGTCACACTCCTCTCCATTTCAATTCCAGACCTCTTTGACAACACTGTCACCTTTGACAAGCGCGATGGAACATTGGAGTTCCCGACATTCGAGGCAGAAAATGCTGGTGACATCTGGTTCCAATTCAAGACAACAGCATCAGATGGCGTGTTGATGCATTGCACCGGAGAAGGAGTCTCGGACTTTTTGGAGATCCGACTTTTCCGTAAGTCTTCTTGTATAGGTAGTGAAATGTTAGTGTTTCTAGGTTTAATAAATTTCTTTTTAGTCACTTGTACATACTACTCAAACAGTACTAGGATAATGATGCAAATCTCTCTCTCTCTCTCTCTCTCTCTCTCTCTATCTCCCTCCCATCTCCCCAACACTCCCCCTCCCCTCTGTGTCTCTTTTTCTCTCATACAGTTCAAGCAGTACCAGGGCTTCAAGGATATCATATATTCGAATACTTTCACCCCCCCCCCCTTCTCTCTGTCTCACCTTCTCATCTTTCTCTCTCTCTCCCAACACCATCTCCCCGCCCTCTGTGTCTCTCTCTCCTCTCATACAGTTAAATGATATAATTTTGAATACTTCCACCCCCAACCTCCCCCCCCCCCTCTCTCTCTCTCTCTCTCTCTCTCTCTCTCTCTCTCTCTCTTTCTCTTTCTCTCTCTCTCTCTCTCTCTCTCTCTCTCTCTCTCTAAAAAATAATTGTTTGTGTGATTTTTTTTGTGTATCTAACATTTTAAAAATTTAATTCATATCTACAGCTTGTATATACATTTTTTATTCTTAATATATCGATAAACAGAGGCAGACACAATTCAATTCCGATATGATGTTGGCAATGGTGTGAAGGTTCTGTCTTACAGGAGGCCTGGACCTTTCAACGACGATCAGTGGCACACAGTGCATGTGGAGAAGAACAGGAAACAAGCGTGGCTGAAGATCGACGACCAGAAAGAGACGACGATGAACGAAGACGCTGATCTCATTAGACGACTGGATCTTTCTAAACCTCTGACAGTCGGTGAGGAGTTTAGCCCTTGTCCCTATTTGTTTCAGACATGCCCCTAAGACAGATTGATTTATTTTGGAGCCAAAATTGGCAATTGTTTTCTCACAATTTTGGATTTTGTACTCTAGATTCGAAATTTTAAACCAAAATTTAAAAGGAAAATAGAATTGGTTTTAAAAAAATATATATATAATTTTTTAAAAATTTGTTTTTGTTTTAAAAAATAAATAAAATGTAATAAATGGGTATGATACCAAACTAAATCAAACACATCAATTTTAGAACATTTAAAATTTTAGAAATCTTGCATTTTGGGTTGACACACATTTTTATTTTCTTTTGAAATTCAGAATTTTTTTCGTCCAGAAATATACAGATAAATAAAAATATTTAGTGAGTTGTCTGTGTCAAGTCTGTGTTGTTATTGTTGGAAAAGAAAAAAAAACAACATTTTTTTTGGTGTTGTTATTTTGAGATTGTTCCGCTATGTGGATTAATGACATGATGGCATTCAACTCATGACCTGCAGGTACCTCTTTTGAGTTCTGCTGTTGTCGATTCAAAGTGGGTCCTTAGAAAAGGATTCTTTACTCACATTTTCTTAACATACTCAGGTGTACAATGAGTACCTAGTCAATGCAGTTCACTCTCCACCATTGTTTACCCTGAGTGGAAGTGCAAAAGCCTTTTCTCCCATATACTCGGATTTTACTTGAAGCATTAATGTTTTAATTTTTTCCTTTTTTGTTTTTTTTTTGTCAAACGATTTTGAATACTAAACATTCTGTGTTAAACTTTCATTTCCTTTTTTTTTTTTTGGGGGGGGGGGGGGGGGGGGGGATAGGGGGAGTTGTTATTTTGTTCAATATTTATCTTTTATAGTCCACAGCTTTTAGCAGTTTGGTATTCACAAAGAATTATTGTCTTTACGCTAAGTGACAGGCCTGCTGCTTACAAAATGGATATGATCATTTATATAGCACATTTCCATGGATTTTACTATGCTCAGTGGACTTTACAATGTGTCATTTATTCCCCCGGCAGGCCATATGGAACCATATTTCCAATCCATACTGTACCATTCGCATTTCAGGCGTCCTTTTTATATAAACACTCTTACAATATTAGTTGCTGCCTATATCCAGGCACTCATGTCTTACCCAAGGATGCAACCCCGGGACTGTAATTTTCCACGGTCATTATCACCCATCCGATTGACCATTCTTGACATTTTTAAAACTTTTATGACAAGACTTGACAGCATACCTCTGAGTCACCGAACCATGCTAAGTGCTGTCACACTGTTCACAATGGTTTCCCCCCTCCCTCCCTCCCTCCCTGAACAAATATTAATATTGTATTTCCTCGTGCCATCACAGGTGCCTTGATTGGTGGTCAGGATGGGTTTGTCGGGTGCATGCGTGGTTTGAGAGTCAACGGGAAGCTGATGGACTTGATGGGAAAACTACGCAATGGAAACGTGTATGGAGTCAAGCCTGGTAAGAAATGATCCTGCCCATAGTGTGTAATGTCCAATATATTGTTCCTTATATTTTAAGTAATAGATAATAATGTGAAATTGAATGTAAGCTTCAATTTAACCCTATTTTCATACTAAAATAGAAAGTCCTCTTTCCTGATTTGGGGTCCATTTGGCCCCATGACTTGCAAAGAGAAAAATACTAGAAAGTCCTATTTTCTGATTTGGGGTCCATTTGGCCCCCATGACATGTAAAGAGAAAAATACTAGAAAGTCCTATTTTCTGATTTGGGGTCCATTTGGCCCCCATGACTTGCACATAGTAAAATACTAGAAAGTCCTATTTATTTCTTATTTGAGGGCCATTTATCCCCATGATTTTACTATGGAAAATGCAGTTAAAATCATATCTTCTCATTAAATGTATATAGGCAATATAAGTTTGCATTATTTTGTTGTTTTTGTTGTGACATTATGCATCTATTTATTTAGTGACATAGACTTGTCAATATGATCCACAACTTACTAGTAGATGGCATCTACAATAATTGACTTGGTAATTTTGTTTCCTGTTTGCTGTCCAATATGATGAGCGCCAGTTTCAGTTACCTACTTTTTCATCAACTCTAATCAAGAAAAATCCAAGTAAGTACTAACTCATTACTTTTTTTCATTAGATATGATGTATGAAGATTATTCTGACACTTATCCTATGTAACGAAAAATGAATCGATAGTATTGTTAATTTTATGATTGTAGTACCAGCTAGAATCGCCAAATATGAAATGATGAAACAATAATGGATAAATGAAAGCGCTAATATTCAATTTAAGGTTTCTTCAAATACTTCCTTACTTTCGCTTCTCGATTATCTTTTCTTCTTGTGTGTACCCTACCTAACCACAGAGTTGTTTGTAACTTATTATGACAAGTGATTTATTTTCTTGTACCGTTATTCAATCTCTAGGTGAACTAAATTAGCTTAAATGTCTACATTATGTTTCAGTCATATTGTATTGATTATTGCTTTTGAATTTGCTAACTAAATGATTTGTATGTTGCTGGGTGTTTTTATTTATTTTCAGCCATCCGTTGTGTGGTCTAAATTATGTTGCATCGGACCTAAAACACGACGAATGGAGAAAGTGTAAAATCCTTGGTAGTTTGAATGCTCAAATATACATTGAGTTGCAGTCTGCTGGGGCAACCCAGTGCATGGGGAAGGTATGTCACCTACTATTTATTTAAAACTGAATGGTACCTATTACATTTATCTGTGTAATGGTTGTTAGCTCGGAGTTAATAGCAGGCATCATATGAAATCTAATATGTTTGCATTGTTGGCTAGTTACAAAGGGATAAAGTGTTTTTTTTTGGGGGGGGGGGGGGGTTGTTTTTGTTGTGTGTTTAAAGTTATTTCTCTTCACTCCCATGATACCTTTTATGAAAAATATTATGCTGATCTCCAATGAGAATCTGAGTTTCAATTCTGATTATTAGAATGTCATTTCTCCAAACAATAACAGCATTATCAAGTATGTTTCTATTGTATGAAATAGTAAAATAAATATTAAGTTGGTGTAAGATTAGCTTATCTTTAACCAGTGAATTGACAGAATATCAGCAATTAATAATGCAAGATAAAGATGACCTGTTGCAAATCGAGTTCCAGGTAATGGATGATTTTCCCCCATGATGATAACGATGAAGGTATAAATTAATAATATTAACAACTAATCAATTTTTGCAAAGACTTCAGAGTAAAAGCCGTTTTTTAAGATGAAAAATCGAACAGTTATACCTCTTTTATCTGACTTGTTGGATGTGACTTTCAGCATATCACAGCAAATCCATGAAGACAACGAAAAAATTACATTGTTTTGTAATCACATTACTCTCAGATACTTTCATAGTTGATGTTTTCTTTTATTTCTACATGACAATAATTGTCAATTGGGGATTCCAGTAAAATAAAAGTTTTCAAAATAATAATAATATACTCACATCCCCAAAATACTCTCCCCCCCCCCTCTCTCTCTCTCTCTCTCTCTCTCTCTCTCTCTCTCTCTCTCTCTCTCTCTCTCTCTCTCTCTCTCTTTCATCGCCATTTCCAGTTGTGTGTTCCTTCCCAATATAATTTTTTTTCTTCTAATCCTTCAGACACTGGCGGTATTTCACCATTTCATTGGAATGGGAATGATACAAGCTCTTCAAATGAAAGCATCACTGATGAAGAAATGCCACTGATTCTGCTGCAGCCAGATCCAGAAATAGATGCCACCGATTCTGAATCTGAGGTAGATGAAGCTGAAGAAACAATAAAAGTCGGCAACTTCCAAAATAAATTGTTTGTGGAGGAATGCACTGCTTGGAATAAGAACAAAATTCCACATATAGGAAGAATTCTATCAAAGTTCATAAAATCCAAAAGAACCATGTCATGCATTCAAAGAAAATTGAAAAAGCCTGCCTCCGGAGTATTCTATTTTTTTCACTAAGAAAATGAAAAGTACTCTTGTGGTGATATGTACGAAGAAGGGACAAGAACAAAATGTACAAGTGCAAGATGGGAGAATAAGATCAACAGCACAACAGGAAGAGGAAGAATGCGACAAGGGGAAGATCCATAAAATGTCCAAGAAAAAAATGATGTAAAATTCAGAAAGACTTGCCGCAGATGTGGAGAATTTATATGTTCACAGCGTAGCAGAATAATATGTACTTCTCTTGTAAATGAATATGTTCACATGCTTTGATCAGAAAAAATCATATTTCTAAAACAATATTTCAGTGATAGTGGAACTTTTTTCTTGCCTTTTAATTCATAAAATTAACTATAGCTGAGCCTCGGATTAATTTAAATAAGTTTTGAATTATGTTTTGTTATTGTTTTTTTTGTTTGTTTGTTTGTTTCTAATGTTTTTCTACACGTAAAAGGTATTATTGCATCAATGAGAATCAGCATAATTATAGTCAATTGTTACCATTATCAAATTGTATTGGATGAACCAAGGTATTGTTGGCACATGTTTTTCTTCGACTCCACTCACTTGTAAAAGTGTTGTGCATGTCTGAATTGCAATTACTTCATAAAAACAACATCATTCACGGAATGGAGTTGATGATGATAATGATGATGATGATGATGACGATGATGATGATAATCACAGCAATAATAATAAGAAGAATGATAATAATAATAATAATAATAAAATAATAATAATAATAATAATAATAATAATAATAATAATAATAGTAATAATAATAATAATAATAATAATAATAATAATAATAATAATAATAATAATAATAATAATAATAATAATAAAAATAATAATAATAATAATAATAATAATAATAATCATAACAACATCAACAATAATACTAATAATAATACTTATACTAATAATAATAATAATAATAATAATAATAATAATAATAATAATAATAATAATAATAAAAATTATAATGATAATAACAATAATAAAAATTATCTATTATTATTATTATTATTATTATTATTATTATTATTATTATTATTATTATTATTATTATTATAGAAAATTGTGGAATAAAATGAAAGAAATAGCATTCCTTTGTTGAAATCTTTAGTATTTTCCTATATAAAGTCATGGGGGCCAAATGGACCCCAAATCAGGAAATCGTACTTTCTAGTATTTTTCTCTATAAAAGTCATGGGGTCCATTTGGACCCCAAATCAGAAAATCTCAAATTCCAGATGAGCATGCTCAGTGTGAGTAAACTATGCACGTGAGAAACATGAAATTTGGCATGATCACGGACCTCATCATTTTAGGAAAAGTCACCAAATTTCAGGTCTCTGTGTCAAAAATTGACTGTTTCATGATTAAAAAACACCCCCCTGGGGTCTTTTTGGCCCCCAAGTATGGAAACAGATCAAATGAACGTTTCGGATTTCCCCTTTATCAACAAAACAGGATGAATGAAACACCACTGAAGCTTCGAGCAGCAACATTTACATTACCTTATATTATTGGGGCATTTTGGTCCATTCTAAAGCCCTCTGACTGATATGATATGATATGAAGTATGACGTGTTTATGGTCTTTCTTTTCAGGTTGTGTCGGCAAGTGTGCCAGCAGTCCATGCTTCAATTCAGGGACGTGTACTGAGGGTTATGATCGCTACACGTGTGACTGTTCTTACACGCCTTGGAGAGGTTGGAACTGTGGCAGAGGTGAGTCCTGACCCTTGACATTTTTTTTTACCTATCACCTCACAATTGTGTTTTGTCAGGGTGGGCCAAATTCTGACAAGTGATTCAATAAGTAAATTGACCATAATAAATTTACCCAATCACTGCTCGGTGGAAGGGTGGGGGTGGGGTTCAGAACAAGCTCGACTGCACCTGGAATCGATCTCGGTTGCTTTGTGTGTGAAGCGAGTGCTCTACCAACTGAGCTGTCGGGACCCTAGCAAGGTAAGTGGAAATGGATTATGATTTTTGCCGCTCTCAATTCAAAATTTTCTCAAGATATTAAACACCATATTTGTATTTTCACTTGATTTTAAAAAAAAGAAGGAATAAAGGTAATGACAGAGGGAACGGGTGGGTGAGAAGAATGAATGCAAGGAGTGTGTATGTATGTATGTATGTATGTGTGTGTTTATGTTTGTATAATTGTCTGCGGAATTGGGAGGGGGAGGGGGTTCACTGATGACGAGAAGCTTAAGTCGTGGAATGGACGATGCCCGTTCTTTCAATCCATCCCATCTAAAGCTAATAAACCTTTTGATACGTGACTCAGACAACATTGTGAACTCTAAAATTCAGAAATGTGAGTGGAGCAGGCACTTATGTTGGTAACAAGAGATGAAGTGAGTAGGAAAGTGCTAGAAGACAATAGAGAATAAAAATTTCGTAGCAGTGATAAGGGTTTGAACTCGCGACCATACGTACCATCGTGGATAGCTCATATGGTAGTCACGCTTTCACTGGCCAGGCGGAGTTGTCATACCAGTAAGATCGCGGGTTCAAACCCCCATCACTGCCGCGAAAATTTTTTATTCTCTATTGTCTTCTGGCACTTTCCTACTCACTTCATCTCTTGTTGTTACCATTGTGAAGGGAGGGAGGTCCCCAGAAACTGATGTTGATGGCACACTGCCATTTGGCTGACCGAGAACATTTTTGAAAAAATCTTGTGCATGCGATTGTTTAAGACGTACGAATAGGGTTAGGAAGAAAAAAAGAAATGATACAAAATTTTTTAGTAAATGAATCTTAATTAAATTTATAAATTGTGTTTTCTATTTAGTCAAGCTGATGACTTATTTATTTGTTGACTTATTTATTTGTTCTTTCTTTCTTTCTTTTTTTTTTTATTCATTTATTCATTTGTTTATAAATTGGGATATTTATTTATTTATCTTGTGTCCTCCAGAGGTGGGAGTCAATCTGAAAGAGAACTACATGATCCGATATGAGTTCGACAAAGACCAAGGCCTGTCTGCCTCAGACTTCCAGCACGCGACCATCGGGTTTTCCACACAGATCAAGAGAGGAATCCTCATGCAGATCAGAAATGCTGAGAATACCCAGTACATTAGTGTAGAGATTAATAATAATGGTGAGAATAATATTATATTATAAAATGATGTTATCAGGTGAAGAAGGATTTTGAGTCTGAAATGTTCTGTGTTTAGTATTTTGTTCTTATTTTGAAGCTGTTATATTCATTTTTGTTTATTTGTTTTAAATTGTTCTCTTTTCTTTCTATTTCTTTGTTGCTGTAAGTGCAGGTGCACTTTACATGCAAAACTGTTTGGATGTGACTCTCATCAAATTCCTGTTTTACCAGCTCAGAAACGATCCAAAACTGTCACAAGTTAAGCCAAATGATGAACAAAAATGAAATCACATCCATCCATTCTTGAGTTTTTAATTCGTATGAAAAGTTTAGAAATAATGTATTTTACTGAACATTAACTTTTAACTGAAAATTATTTTGATGATTGCCAGTAGTAGACATGGGTGAATAGTTTTTTTTTTAAATGAAGTAAAGATGTGTGATTACATTTAATAGTAATAGATTTGTCTTTGTATTTTTTCACCTCATTAAACCTTAATTTTTGTTTTCACATGTGGAATAAAAGTGGCCATGGATGTTGGTTTCTCCAGAGTGGAGGAGAATACAAACCCAGAACTTGGCACCGACTATGCAAACAGTCAAGTTCACGTTGTCACCATCAGTCGATTTGATTTTGGAAGGGGATTAGAGTTCCAAGTTAGTTTGTCTTAGCCTGATGTCACACGTTGATCATTCATGAATAGTTTATCCTCTTTATCTAGGTGGTTGGTGGGGGATAATGAAAGGCTGGGTGGGGTTCCCGATCTCCCATAGTGGAAGGGAGGTACTTGTTGCGTCTTCTATCCCCTTGTATCTGTTTACCAATTGCTTTCTGCCTTTGTTTTGGAATGAGATTACCAAGTTTTGTCCTGACCCTAGCAGAATCCTTGGCTGGAAGGGAAGGGAAAGAGTTGAATGTAGACTTTCCTTGTAAATCATCTCTCTGTTATGTACTGTTATTTTTTATTGTTGACATATGATTTCTAAACATTTGAGTGTATTCCTCTTAGTGGGATCTTGTGCTGGTGTCTGGAAGAGACTTTTAGGTTATCTCTAAGTACACTGATACTGTGCTCTTGGAATCTACACCTGTTCCATATATGAACCATTCCCCTTTGTCTTACTTTTTCCTCAAGTCCTTTTAATTGTACATCTAGAATATTTTAATATCTCATTTTCTTCCTTTTTTCTGGCGCTGATATGACCCAAATATGTTGCAAGCGCTGTAAAACCCGTAAAAACAAACAAAACATCTTTTACCCCCCTTCTCTCTATTCATGTTGTTCCTTTCTTTGTAACTTTGTAATCATTTGAGTGTATTCCTCTTAGCGGGGACCTTTCTTGTATCTGGATGAGACTGTTAGGTGATCTCAAACTAAGTACACTGATAGTGTCAGGGCTGAGAATCTTCCGCCTAAATGGTGGTTTATCTCTGCCCATCACCATCACTTTTCCGCCTTTTAAAAAGACTCACTACAACCGCTACATCAACATCCCTATCACCACTACTTTTATAACCACCACCTGTACTACAACAACCATCACATCATCATTCCTATCACCATTACTACTACAACCACCACCACATCATCATCCCTACCACCACCACCACCACCACATCATCATCCCCACCACCACTACTACTGCCTACAACCACCACCACATCATCATCCCTACCACCACCACCACTACAGCTACAACCACTACCACTACAACTACCATCACACCATCATCCAGCGGGTGGTTGGATGGGAGCATCACCCTTGAATCATATACCTATGATGTTCGCATGGGTGTACGATCCGATAGTGATGTCGTTTCTTCTTCTCTTTACTAGCCTATCCTGCTTCTTTGGTTTGTGATTGTATTTTTGACAGGGGATATTTTTTTTTCCTGTAAATCCTCTGCCTGTTTGTTCTTGGTTATTTATAATTTAGCTTATGATATCTTTAGGTTATGATTTTGATTGACATTTGTACTATTTTTGTTGGATTGCTTGTTTTTTTGTTTCAGCGGTCTCTCATATAACCTCAATTGTGTTGGAAGAGACCTAAAGCAACAAACAAACAAACAAACAAACACCATCATCCCTACCACCACTACTACAACAACCACCACCACCACATCATCATTACTACTACCAATACAAATACATCCTCCACCACCACATCCCAGCTATCACTACTACAACCACCCCACATCATCCCTACCACAACTATTACAACCACCACCACACCATCATTCCCACCACCTCTACAGCTACAACCACCATATCATTATCCTTATCACGACCCTACTACAACCACCATCGCATCATCATCCCTACCGCCATCTTTTCTTACTACTACGACTACAATATGTTGTAATTACACTTCCAACTTTTGAAATTCTTCCAAGTGGTGTCAGAAATTATTGCGAGACACATTTTTGATTGCATCTCAGTAAATTTTTTAATGAAATTCAAATTTATACGTTATCAAGGCATAGATAGGTCTTGAACTCCATTTTTGTGACCAGTCATTCTCACCCCTGAACCATCATGACATCATCACCATCTCTACCACAACTACCACCACTACGACAGCAACTACCACATCATCAGTAACACCATCTCCACAACCACATCATCACTGCCCTCATTGTAACCAGTACCACCTCTAGTGCAAGCACAACTATCACATTATCTTCCTGGTGGGATCTTTTGACTTGCATGGATCAGAGTTGCTTTCTGCCTTTGTCTTGGCTTGGTCCTTTTCATGGCCGGATTCATTGGCAGGGAGGGAAACAATTAAATGTATAGTCGTTTTTGGGAGATGGTATGTTTGTCCTCGTAGAAAATGGTAAGGGCTGCCTGAAGTCGGTGATAGTAAAATACTAACGAAAGTGAAAATGGAAAGGCTCCGTATAGGAACAAAACAGACAATGGACATTTCGGGTACAAACCCTTCGTCAGCACAACAAAACACAAATAAACGTGGAAAACAAATAAAATATAATGAAAAATAACTTGTATCGTTTGTACTCAATGGTGGTTGCAGTATGAATGAAATGTTAGCGTGGCGTGGGTAGAGGATAGGGTGCCCCAGGGGGGTGATCTAATCGATAAGCAAAGGTCAGCGTCAGGGAACAGAACTTTCCAGACTATAATGGAAGATAAAAGACATATTAGTAGTAGTAGTAGTAGTAGTAGTAGTAGTAGTAGTAGTAGTAGTTAGTAGTAGTAGTAGTATAGTAGCAGTAGTAGTAGTAGTAGTGCAGTAGTTGTAGTATGTAGTAGTAGTAGTAGTAGTAGTAGTAGTAGTAGTAGTAGTAGTAGTAATAGTAGTAGTAGAAAGCTGTAGTGAAACAGTAGGGGGCGGTGGAGGGGGTGAGGTGAAAGGGTTACGGCGGAGGTGGGGGGGGGGGGTCACTTTTTCCTCCGGTGCTTTTGATCTTACTTAATTCTATATTTTTTTACAGCCCCATCTATATTTTAAGTGCCGCTGAAATGACCTACAAACATATACACGTGCACACACAAATCAATAACATTCACTTTTTCCTCCGCTGCTTTTGATCTTACTTAAATCTATATTTTTTTACAGCCCCATACATATTTTAAGTGCCGCTGAAATGACCTACAAACATATACACGTGCACACACAAATCAATAACATTCACTCAGTTCTTAAGTCTCGTTAATTTTTCACTTTCATCTTTCTGTACTCATCACTACATTCACTTTGAGCTCTCTCTCTCTCTCTCTCTCTCTCTCTCTCTCTCTCTCTCTCTCTCTCTCTCTCTCTCTCTCTCTCTCTCTCTCTCTCTCTCTCTCTTTCTCTCTCTCTCTCTCTCTCTCACACACACACAAATAAGTAAAGTGCACCCAGTTCGTTAGCCTCGATAAGTTTTTTCACTTTTCATCTTCATGTACTTAACAATGATACACACACACACACACACACACCCGCACACACACACACACACACACGCACACACACACACACACACACACAAATCAGTAAAGTGCACCCAGTTCTTTAGCCTCAATAAGTTTTCACTTTTCATCTTCATGTACTTAATAATGATACACACACACACACACACTCAGAGAGAGAGAGAGAGAGAGAGAGAGAGAGAGAGAGAGAGAGAGAGAGAGAGAGAGAGAGAGAGAGAGGGGATTCAATTAAAATGTTAATTTCCTGGCAATTGCCAACATGAAACATACGTTAGCTTAATATTTACGATTAACACATAACAAATAAAGCACATACACACATAACGTTCACTCAGTACTTTAACCTCGGTTAGTTTTTCACTTTAATCTTTCTGTACCTATCACTATATTCGCTTTGAGCACTCTCTCTCTCTCTCTCTTTCTCTCTCTCACTCTGTCTCTCTCTCTCTCACTCAATCACTCACACACACACACATACACACACCTGGATGGGGTTCCTGACCTCCCATAGTGGGCAAGAGGGTACATACTATGTCTTCTATCCCCTTATATCTGTTTTCCAACATGCTTTCTGTCTTTGTCTTGGAATGAGATTACTTGGTTTTGTCCTGGCCCTACCAGAGTCCTAACTGGAAGGGAAACAGTCAAATGCACAGTTAGTGTTTTGGGAGATGATATTTTTTTTCCTTGTAAATCATCTCTCTGTTATGTATTAGTATATTTGTTATTTTGAATGTATAATGTAAGCATTTGAGTCTATTCCTCTTTGTGCCCGGATGAGACTTATAGGTGATCTCAAGCTAAGTACATTGGTGGTATGCTCTTTGAATCTATATCTGATCCCTTTTTGTTCCGTTCCCCTATGTCTTACTTTTTCTTGGGTGCTTTAATTGTAATTCTATAACTTTTTACTATCCCATTTTCTTCCTTTTTACTGGCGCTGATATAACCTAAATGTGATGCAAGCGCCGTAAACCCTTAAAAACAAACAAACAAAACACACACACACAAACACACACTACCTATCTTTCCTTCTGTCAGACAAACCTAAATCTATAAAGTGGATCATATCCTTTTCACATCAGCCATCATTCTCTCTTTTCGCCTTCAAGTACAAACCTTATCACCACCACCACTATCATCATCATCATCATCATCATCATCATCATCACTGCCACTACTACTACAACCACCACCATCGCCACACCATCATTTCATGAATCACCACCATTACTACAACTACCTCCACCACATCATCATCATCACCATCACCACTACGACATCATCACAGCACTATCACCATTAAAACAACAATCACTACCACATCCTTACCACCACTACTACAACCTCCTCCAACACAACACTATCACCACCACCACTTCTGTAACCACCACAACCACATACATTATCATTACTGCCACCACTACAACAGCCACCATCATATCATTATTACCACCACACCTACCATTCATTTTAATATTTTATACGTCATAAATTGGTTTTGGAACTTTACTTGATTTGAAACAAGGGGCATTAGGATGACTATAGATCTCAATAGATTATATTTTGTTTGCAGAAATTCCTGTTTAAGCATTGAAATTGTTCGGAATTGTTTCTGAAATTTACATGAGCCAAATTTTAAGTTGGCGTCTCTGGTCAACTTGAAACAAAGGGATGTGGCATTAGTGAATCTGAGAATACGGGAGATGTATGTGGCGACTACCACTACTACTACAACCATCATCACATCATCATCCTTACCACAACTACTACAACCACCACCACATCATTATCCCTACCACTACCATTACTACAACCACCATATTATAATTACACTTTCAATTTTTGAAATTCCTCCGAGTGATGTCAGAAATTGCTGGGAGACACATTTTGGATTGCATCACAATAACTTTTAATGAAATTAAAATTTATAGGGTATTTTTTCATGGATGGTTCTTGATCTAAGCGCTGAAAAATTTCCTCCTTTTTAGTGACCAGTCATTCTCACCCCTGTAGTGTGCTCTTGGAATCAACATCTGTTCCCTATTTGAACCCTTCCCCTCTGTCTTACTTTTTCTTGTGTGCTTTCAATTGTAAATCTATAACATTTGACTAACCCATTTTCTTCCTTTTTACTGGGGCTGAAATTAGCTAAATATATGTCGCAAGTACCATAATATTACAGCAAACATACAAACAATTTCTTTATGGCTTTCTGCAATGCTGAAGAATCTTAACTCACTCAACCCTAACACCGACTATATCCGTAGTATATCCGGGGTTACTTTTACCCCATGCCTATTTATTACACTTTTCTGAGAAAAATTATAGGCGTACTATCAAAGCTAATGTTCTTTGTTTTTACAAATCGTAGTTGAATAAAACTATCTATGCACATGCTCATTTTCAATATTTTTTTCCAATTTTGAAAAGTAGCAAAAATGTCTAGAATTGAGTGAGTTAATGTTTTACATTTTCTTCTATTTCCTAATTTTGCTAAGAGGGAAGAATCTCCTGCATTTTTTAAAGTGGTTCATTTAGCTATTTGATTACTTAAACATTTGAAGTTATTTTTATGTTTGTATCCTGTTTGCCTTCTTCTTTTCTAAGTATTCTCATTTTAGTTGGGTATGATCACTAAAAGCAATGAAACCATTAAAAATAAATAGATTACAGCATAATGACTAAATTTTAAATTTTAAAAAGTTCTAATCCATGTGTGCGACTCTGTGAGCTGAGTGGTATATAGCTTGTAATTGGACCGATAGGTCTCGGGCTCTCTTGGTGGTTCAAAGCTGAATCATTGGAAAAGGCTCTCTACTCACACTCCCTCCCTGCATTTAGGTATAAAATGAGTACCTTGCAGGTAACTGCATTGTATCAGTCTAAAAAAAAAAGGCAGCATGCCTTGTTCTACAATTTAAATGTACTTGTTGGTTTGGGATCCCTTGTTAAGTGCTTTGAGCACATTGAGTTGACATTAAACAAAATATAAAAAGCTCAAGTTTATTTTTTAATTGCCGCTTTGCATTTGAAATGCTCAAGTTAAAATCTCTTTCATGACAGGTTGACAACTATCCTAAATTCAGTAAAGTCTTTCTAGAGGCATCACCGGGTTCCAAGACCATTTTAGAAAAACCCAAATATCTCTTTATTGGAAATAACGGTGAGTTGAATAATCTATTCTATCTTACAAGTCAACATGCAAATTTTCAAATCCTGTATATTTTTATTTGTGAAAGGAAGTTGGGTGAAGTATGAAGTATTTCTTTTGGATGAAAGATTGTCCTGTCGTGGATATCATTGTTCTGTTGACCTATGTCATTAAGTAAAAAGAAAGTTTAATCACGAGTTAGGGTTTTGAATATTTTCTATAGGATACAGTTTTCTAGTATTTCGATAAAATTAATAATTTAGTTACATCTTCCTGAAATGCGTTTTATAAATGTCATTAATTATTATTATTATTATTATTATTATTATTATTATTATTATTATTATTATTATTATTATTACTATTATCATTATTATTGTTATTATTATTATTATTATTATTATTATTATTTTTATTATTATTATTATTATTATCATTATTATTATTATTATCTTTCTTGCCATCATCATCATTACCACACAGTATAATCATTCTACTTTTGATTGTCTCTCTTTACAACCACCCAGACACGTCCAACACAAAGCAAGGCTTTGAAGGCTGTATCTTCCGCATGCAGGTTGACAACATCTTCCCTTTGAAGAGAGTTTTCCAGGATCCCAAGCCTGATTACATCACTTTACAACCAGAAAACATGGTTTGTATTTCATTGCTGACCAGCGATGAGTGTAAAGGCTATGTGGTCTTTGTGGTATGACACTCGCTTTCGGACCGGAAGGCCCTGGTTTCGAGCCTCGCTCGGCGCATATTTGAGTCCTTGGAAAAGCCTCTTTACTCACATTCTCTCACCGTACTCAGATATAAAATGAGTACCAGGCCGTTCATAGCGTTGTCTCTGTTCGAAAAAAATTGTAATATTGCCTAATAGGCGTCATGTTCCGTCCTAAATATTAAATGTTCCTATTGGCCAGGGACCCCTTGTAAAGCTCTGTCACATGTTTAGTGAATATTGCGCGATGTGAAAGCTCAATTAAAAAAAAATAATTTTAAAGCTTGAAAAACAACAAAATACTGTACAAGAAAATTTTTGGTTTTAAGCCATTTTCAGCCACATCTAAAAATATGCCTTATTATAACACTTTACGACCTCTGAAAACATAGTTAACATTTCAGTTTTTAATAAGTTTCTATTTAACAGCTTCGGAAAAGAACAAAATACATAGCATAATATGTTAAGGGGTCAGAGCTTTTCAGCCAGCAACAAGAAAAGAAACAATAAGTGTAAAACTTTATTTAAATTCCAGAAAGATGGGATAAACAGCCTTAAGATGATTGAAATGAAAGAAACGGTTGTTAATTCGGATAAACAAAGGGATTTATTTATTTTTTCTTCCTTCCAATCTTTTGAATAGATGAGAGAGGACATGTGTGGTTTTGAAGAGATCACAGTCTCACCCGAACCCATTCAGACCAGGCCTTACAAGGGAATTCTACAGAATGTCACCTACAGACGGACAACAGAGGAGCCTCTTTCTGATGAGGAGAAAACTCTTGTTGGAGGTATGCAGTGTTGCATTTTTTTAAATGTTACAAATCCAAAACGAACTGTAATAGTAGCAATGTAAAAACTTTTATTATCCTGTCATCTTCAACTTCGATAGTACTTATATGACCCTTACTATGTGGTTTAGTGGATCGGAGGTCATGGGTTCGAGTCTCGCTCAGCATAGTTGAGTACTTGGAAAAGGCTCTTTACTCACATTCTCTCACCGTACTCAGGTGTAAAATGAGTACCTGGCCGTTAACAGCATTGTCTCTCTCAGGAAAAGTGTAATATCGTCTAACAGGCGTCATGTCCCGTTATACATGTTATGTGTTGCTGTTGGTCAGGGACCCCTTGCAAAGCACTTTGAGCACGTTTATTGGATATTGCGCTATATAAAAGCTCATTTATAATTAATTTTTTTTACAAATTTGCAATATCTGTTAAACTGAGAAAATAAAAGAATAAGACCAAACAGTCTTGTTTTCGAAAATAACAGTCCCTCCCCACCCCCTCTTTGCTTGAGTTTTATTTGACAATAACTATTTTTTGGCCTTGTTATTTTAGTGGGATGTGCCTTGTTTGTCATCTTGGTTGCTTGCATCGTCCTGTTCTGCTGCCAGAGCCGATTGGAAGGAGCCGATTATGAAACTGAGGAGGCAGCAGGATCTGAATTTGCTGACAACCCCGATAGTGCTGTGGTTTATAACCAAACAGGCTTGCCCAATCTGCCCAAGAGTTACGAGTATTTTATGTAATTTAAATGTAAATAATGCGATGATGAGTTTGTCAGTGGTTCTGGTTAACGGTTGGGAGATGCTGCTGATATGAAAATGGTGGTGAAAGAATACAGATGTGTTTGATGATGTGATCTGAAAAAATTATGAATGGCAGCCTTTAAAAAAATAGAATAGACAAAGCTGTTTTAGAATTTGTATTCCATTATTGAAAAGTAAATGGTATTCATAATTGGTTTATTTATTGGGGTAACATTTTTGTGGAAAAAAAAATTAGTATAATTGTTCATATTGTTTTAAAATTTATATTCATTGAAATCAACAAACGGGGCAGGGTAATATTTTTCATGATTGTATTGGTATTGAATATGTTAATTAAAATTTATTTTAAAAATCAGTACAGTAAACTAAAAAGTTCTTTAAAAATGTGCTTTTCTCTCCATTGAGAATTTTCAAGACTGAATTTTTGTGGATCAAAATTTGTTTTAAAAAAAAAAATGAACAAAAGACTAGATCTCTTTATGTTGGAAGTTTTTGACATCCCATGGTTTCCTCTTTGAATAGAATTTTTTAAGTAGTGTTATGTGAGTGTATGACAAAATGGAAAAGAAATAGTTGAGCCACTGTGAAGATGCACAGATGAATTGGTGAGGATTTAACAATGTTTTTATTGAGAGACGCATATATTTGATTGTTTATTATTTCAATCTATGCAGCAGTTTGTCCGTGTTATTATGAATGAGAAGATAGTGTGTATTTAAATGGAATATTTGAAGGAAATTGATCCTGCTATATTTTTGAGTGTAACTGACTGGGCTTTTGTTTATTTTTTAATATTTCATAATATAACGATACAATACGTATGCAATTTACCTTTTGAAATACTGAAATGCTGAGAATTGATTACCATTCTAATAGGTTCAATTGATGATGGTTAAAAATAAACCCCAGAAATAAATGGATGGCCTTATTAGTTGATCTAGGGTTTTTAGAGAAAGACATAGAAGACTGAAAACCGAATCGGTTTTCGTAACTTAGAGCAAAAATACTGAGTGCACAAGTCAAGAGCTGTTGTATGATTCTAATGTTGGTAACTTACACTAAGATACTTAGTGAAAGTGCATGCAGGTGACTAGATATAATGTACCATGTTGTTATATGCCTAGAGCTATATTGTAGGGACAGGCGCTGTATAAAGTATTATTTTTGTTATTATTATTATTATTATTATTATTATTATTATTATTGTTATTGTTATTATTATTATTATTATTATTATTGTTATTATTATTATTATTATTATTATTATTATTATTATTATTATTATTATTATTATTATTATTATTATTATTATTATTATTATTATTATAATTATTATTATTATTATTACTATTATATTTACAGCAAGGTTTCAAATGACTCGTTTTTTGTTATTGTTGTAGTCTTATAGGAGATGACAGTTAGTTCCTTCCTCGTGCATTCAGTATCTTTTAGAGAGAGAGAAAAGAGAGAGAGAGAGAGAGAGAGAGAGAGAGAGAGAGAGAGAGAGAGAGAGAGAGAGAGAGAGAGAGAGAGAGAGAGCACATCAACCATTGTATATTTATTCCTTCCATTTTTAAAACGTTTTTTTTCTCGCCAGTGGGGTGTCAGTGTGTTTGTGTGATTGTGTGCATATGTTTTGAATATGTGTGCGTGCGTGTATGTGTACGTGTATGTGTATACGTGTGTTAATGTGATTATGGAAATGTATTTTATGCAATTGCAAAGTAAGTAAAAAACCCTGTGTACATAGACCCCGATTAATTAATATGCATGTGCGTGATTGTGTGTGTGTGTGTGTGTGTGTGTGTGTGTGTGTGTGTGTAATGATGATTGTTATCCAAGATGTACGACTGCGTATAATATTTTAACATTGTTCTTTGAGTTAAAGCTGAAATGACCATAATATTGTATTATAAAATTCAAACATTCATAATTCCTATCCCCCAAACGGACCCATTCCTATCTGATAACTACCTGTTTTTTATTTTTTTGTTCACCTTTATTATTATATAGTTTGAATTGTATTCAATCCATTCTGTTGCAGAATCTCGATTGTGAGAGCAACATCACTTGTGTTTGAATAAATAAATGAATAAATAATAAATAATTCCTTTAATTCATCCCTGAGGGAAAATTTTTCTTTCGGGTCTATTCCAAGAGAAGACTGAAATAACCCAGGCGTTCAGCTGCAGTGCAATGCGGCAAAGTGAGCTAAGGCTAAGTGACTTGCTCAAGGTCGCACAGCATGGCAGGTAGTCGAACTCGGTACCTTTCGGGTACAAAGGGAAGACCATACCGCTGAGACCATAAATTGAATTGTGGTGAATATACTAGTATTTTCTCACATCATTTCATTATTCCTGAATTTTGTGTTTAACAATCCTTTAAAATTTTTTTTTTTCATTGGGATCTAAAACTAGAGATGTGGCCTTTTAATAAAAGGGTGTAGTCGAACATTGATTGTGAAAATTTGGAGACCTTTAAAAGTAATTTTGTTTTCTATGTCATCAAATAATTGTTATTGTTATGTGTAGTAAAAGAGTATTGATGGAGAAAACTTTAATAAAGATATTGTAGTAAGGTTTTCCTTCCACCAAGCAGATAATAAAGTGGAATTTACCAAAGGGACTAACATTCATTCATTATCACACATTATTATTCTTTTTCAAGTAAATTAATTTTCATTCTACGCCATATATTATGTTAAACATATCATTCCATTTGCCAATTGTTGATTTTGCAAATAATTTTTTTGTTGTTTTTTTTTGTTCATTAGTTATATTGTAGCATATTATGGGGAATTCAACTGTATACCTGTTGTTGGTAAAATACTGAAAAATCTTGTTGTACCGTAAACTGGACATTATAATGCTGGCTCTATAACAGATAAATTTCTCATCAGTTAAATTATCTCTGCGTGGTTCCTGTCTTAGAGCACTCAAGGAGACTGTTATCTATCCAAAGTGCAATTGAAGTATTTGTTTTTTTGTTTTTTGTTTTTTTGTTTTGTTTTTTTTTCTGACCCGCTTGTCCTTCCAGAAGTGATTGGATTGCTTGGTCTGGTAGTCGTTGAAAAGTACTTTTTTGATAGACCAGTGACCTATCCAAAGGGTAGCAAGCAGTTGTCATTGTCCATTTAAAGCTATAGAAACTAGCATGAAATCCGGCTCCATAGGCCTTATATTTCTAAAGGGCAACTTATAAAAAAATACTATGACAGAGGGATGTGTCATGATTTTAATTTAATCTGGGCTCATCTTAAAAGAGCTGCCATGTACTGTTGACGTTATAACGATATTTCACGGTATACTATAGAACTTTGATGGAATGAATGAATGAATTCGTCCAAAAGACATTTGCTGCCTTAGGAGTATGATAATGATAACGACTAAAACATTCCATTGTACCGTTATACCTAGATATGAATCAGTTATTTCATGATTCGAATGTTCATATTTTTTACAATATCAAATAATCATTTGTGAAATAAAATATTTTTAAAAATGTACTGCCATTATTTAGATACTATGGCCCTCTGCAACTTCTCTTCATAAAAAAAAAAACAAACACTTTTCGGCCCGCCAGAAGAACTCAAAAAGACGACTACCTTCATCTTAGAAACGGGACTCCAGATAAAAAGACATATTAGAAGAAGAAGAAGGGGTGACATTATTCAAGTAATTTAGCACCGGAAATTGGAACTTGCATTACATAATATGTAAGTGTGTTCAGCTCTGGAATGCTGCTATTCACAGAGCTCTCAAATAATTGTCTAGGCGGGTCTTTGACCTCCCATGGTGGGCAGGAGGTCATTTGTGTCTTCTATCCTCTTATATCTGTTTTCTTAGTTGCATACTGTCTTTGTCTTGGAATTGGATTACTTGGTTTTGTCCCAACCCTGGCCGGAGTCCTTGACTGAGAGGGAAACAGTCAAATGTATAGTTATAGTTTTGGGAGTTGATATTTTTTTTTCTTGTAAATCATCTCTCTGTTATGTATTGTTACTGATTGGGGTTCCCGACCTCCCATAGTAGGCAGAGAGGTATTTGTAGTGTCTTCTGTCCCCCTGTATCTGTTTTCTTATTGCTTTCTGTCCTTGTCTTGGAATGGCCCTGGTCGGAGTCTTAGGCTGGGAGGGAAACAGTCGAATGTGTAGTTGTAGTTTTGGGAGACGATATTTTTCCCCTTGTAAATCATCTTTCTGTTATGTATTGTTATTTTTTATATTTAACATATGATTTGTAAACATTTGAGTGTATTATTAGTGGGATCTTGTGCTGGTGTCTGGGTGAAGGATGAAGGTGATCTTAAACTAAGTAAACTGATGGTGTGCTCTTGGGATCTATAAATAAATTATAATGTGAAATTGAATGTAAGCTTCAATTTAATTACAAAAACAGATCAAATGAACGTTTCTGCTTTCCCCTTTATTATCAAAACAGGATGAATGAAACACCACAGATGAATGAGATATGTGGTAGTGGCGTAGTTAAGATGAATAAACAAAACATTGGTTGGCAGGAAATATTATGCTCCTTTGTAAGGAAGCACGAATTAAAAAAGAATACTAGATATGTCTAGTCCATCGCACACAGCTAAGAAGGGTACTGGACATCAAATACCCAAAAAAGATCTCAAATGAATCACTCTATAAGATCACAAAAGAAAGACCATCTCCCTTGACATTTTACAACAACGATGGCAACTTTTCGGTCACATACCACGCAGGGACAAAAACATACCAGCTAACCAAGCCATGTCGGGATACTTCCAAAAACACGGGAACCTTTTCAGAGGAAGACCGATCACAACACTCCCTGTGATCCTAAACAAAAACCTCACAACACTTGGACAAAGCATTAGTCTCATAACGGCAGGGGACCTTGAAAATCTGAGAACCCTAGCAGAGGACCGGCAATATTGGAGACATCTCACACAGGAAATACTGGAAACAGCCAAGGCGACCCGATCTTTCGGTCGAGACGCGAAAGGCATCTAAACCCTCTTCCGCACAAGGACAGGACTGTCCTGGGACAGTCCTGTCCCAAATCTGTAATATATAGAATTTAGAGAAATCTTCCGCACCAATTGGGACGGGACAAAACAGTCCCGTTGTGTCCCAAGCCGTTGTGAAACCCTCCTTCCGCACTAGGACAACTGTCCCGGGACAAATTTGTCCTGTCCCACTGGAGAAAACTTCTATTCAAAAGGGGTTCCGCACTAGGACAGGACTGTCCCAGGACACACCTGCGCGAATGCATTTTTTTTTTTACAAGATTCAAAAGTTTATTTGTAGGCAATTGCAACTTAATAATTCACATTTTATGAATCAACATAAGATACGACATGACGATAATGATTTTTTACACTGTACAATGGGATTTGTTTACATAAGATTTATATAATCATGAAATATTCTTATAGCAAGAGTAATATTATTGCTACTACTACTACTACTACTACTACTACTACTACTACTACTACTATACTACTACTACTACTACTACTACTACAAAGTAATGGATGAAATAGAGGTTGCAAATTTCTGTGCTTTACTACGTGGAAAAAAAAGACAAATTGAAAGAGAAAACAATATTGGGTGCAACCTTTAATGACCCAAAGATTGCTCAAGGGTCAATTCCGTAGACTCTATGGTGATCTCCGATCTTATCTTAAAATGACTTTTTTGGAATCACCGCATTTTACCCAGGTGCAAATGAGTACCAGTTCGCTGATGAAAGTAATCTTTGACGGACTAGAATCATTTAAGAGGATAATAGAAAGTCAGCATGCTTCGTACCCGAAAGGCATCAGTTGAGTAAGTCACCTCGCCTAGCTCACTTTGCGGCGCTGCACTGCGGCTGACGCCTGGGTTATACCTCGTCCTAGCTAAATTTGCGGCGCTGCATTGTGGCTGACGCCTGGGTTATTCCAGTCTTACCTTTGAATAGACCCTCGAGAAAAATTTCCCCTATGGGATGAAAAAGGGAATTTTATTATTTTAAATTTTAAACTGTTATTTGTCTGCTCAACGCCACAGAAACATGGATAAGTTCCGGATTTATAAGCTTAGGAGGCAAGGTGGCCCATGGTTAGCGCGTTGTACTCTGGACTCAGAGATTCTGTGTCCGATTCCGACCGAAGCCAATTTGTACTTTCTAGAGCAAGAAAATTTACTCCAATCACTCACTCCATTCAGGTGTAAAAGGGTACCTGTCAAGCTGGGATAGTAATCTGCGATAGACAACAGACTAGCGTCCCGTTCAAAGGTTTTCAAACAAATACGTTAATTGTCCGCTTCACGCTATTGAAACCGGAATAACTCCTGCACCATTAGCTACAAGGCTCTAAAGGACTTAATTTGTTTTACAATGAGTCCAAGTGGCTCAGAAGGACTTACTTAAAAATATTTTGAGAATTCCCGAAATAAATAACGATAAAGATAATTGATCCCACAGGTTACCGAATAGATGTGCGACCGGTTTTAGACTCGTTACTGCTGTGTCACAAAGTGTGACACTTCTTAAATTATATTTATAAACATACTTTTTTAAATTGCCGAAAATGTTTATGTTGCTATGCCTTCTGTACGTGGTTTCATCACATAGAATTATTTTTTGAATTGTTCTTGCTTTTTTATATTCAGAATTGAAATAAATAAATAAATTATAACTGTGAAATTGAATGTAAGCTTCAGTTTAATATACGAAAACAGATAAAATGGACGTTTCGGGTATCCCCTTCATCAACAACACATGATGAATTAAAAACTACAGACGAATGAGATAATGTGGTAGTGTCGTTGTTAAGATGCATAAACAAAAACATTGATGGGCAGGAAATTGTATGCTACTTTGTGAGGAACCGCGAATTAAAACAGAGCAATAGAAATTTATAAAAGGTGCGTACCTGGCAAATTTATGTTGCCACAATCTAGAGTGGGCTACCATCTTCACTCGTTTCTGCCCTCAACTATACGACTTAGGAACAATTTGGATAACTCCCAGAAAAACAATTGGGTATGCTGCTGCTGAGCATTCCACGAGGAAGTTTCAGCTTGAAGAGGAAGAGGAAGAAGATGAAACAATTTGCAACAGCAAAACTAGAACTGTGTTTGTTTAGGTAATATTCAGCATTTTTTGATGTTCATAAAACGGACATGACAAATCTTCTGATAATGAACTCCCTGCGCAATCAAATCGCCATTTGAGAATATGGAGAGAATCTTGACATCGTTTATAATTTCTACAGCCACGCGGATCTTTTCGTTCATGTCTTTTGTCATTATTGAATGGAGGGAAGCTTCATCTTATTGTTGCAAAGCATACAATGTGTCCTATTTCTTGTGATAACGTCATCTTAGGGAAATCGCATATTCTGCCTCCTTGGACAGTGGGATGGTGAGAGATTGTCTATTCGTATTCAACCACCAAAATGTTCCGCGTTCCAATGCCGGTAAAATTTGAAATAACCAAATTGGTATACTTTTGGATAAAAAACAAATACTTTTGAAAATTATGTTACTCTCTTGGTAAATTAATGAATTTGATAAGTTCTATGTTATGATAAGTTATACTTCCGATTTCGATTTAAGCAACAGTGTACATGTGTACTCGGTACCGATGACGTAGTCTGTGACCTTTTGACACCAAAGCAAAATGTCGTTGTGAAGGCGGCAAGTTTCATCACCACCGTGAATTTTTACACGATTTAAATTGCTGATATCTTAGCTCTTGGAGTGATGCGATGAGAAAGTGGTTCTATATCACAATTTAAACCTTAGAGCACGAACTTTTTTTCATAAAATAATCATGCTTTCATCACTAATTTGCACAATTCGGGTGTTTTGTGTCCCTAATTCCTCTAGCTAGTGCAGCTATACGGTCTAGTGGTATGACACTCGTTTTCGGATCGGAAGGTTCTGGGTTCGAGCCTCCCTCGGCACATAGTTGAGTCCTTGGGAAAGCTCTTTACTCACATTCTCTCACCGTACTCAGGTGTAATATGAGTTATTGGCCGTTGGCAGTATTGTAATATCGCGTAACAGGCTTCATGTCTCGTTCTATATGTTACGTGTTGCTGTTGGTCAGGGACCCATTTAACACGTTTAGCGGATAGTGCGTATAATAAAAGCTCAAGTTCAACATAGGCATTAAATCGTCACAATTATTGGGTAATCTCTATGATGTTAAACGCCTTCAGCTTGTTAAGATACGGTGTAAGGCACCTCTGATAAGCCAAATTGTTATGGGCCTAGGGTTGTAAAGGAAATACTCTTCAAACCGACACAAAATAGTGTCCATTGCAAAATGGTTAAAACAGGGCAATAACTGTGTCAGGTTATCAGACCTGCTAAGATGTGCAAGTCGAGGTAAGGCCATAAAAACCAATAATAATAATAATAATAATAATAATAATAATATAATAATAATAATAATAATAATAATAATAATGATAATAACAATGAAATTTAGTTTTTATACAGGGCAATATCCACTAAACGTGCTCAAAGCTCTTTACAATGGGTCCCTGGCCACCAGGAACACATAACACGTAGAACAAGACATGACGCCTGTTAGGCGATATTACAATCTTTTTTCGGACAGAGGCAATGCTGTTAACAGCCATATCTCCGTCGAAATAAATTGTAATATCGCCTAACATGAGTCAAGTTTCCTTTGATTGAGCACATTTAGTGGATATTGCGCTATATAAAAGTTGACTTTAAAACAATAAAAATTACGTAAGAAACAAGTGCAATAGGATTATCACTTTATTGCAGATAATACATTTTAGGTTTTTCAGGCTTTTTGTTGTTAGCCTTTTGACTTTTTGGTGTTTCCCTTTTGCCACATATCTGGAAAGTATTTATTAAGTCCCTGAAAAATATAAGTGAGTGAATTATTACTATCATAACATGAATGTGTATATACATATTATATACATCCATCCATCCATCCATCCATAAATACATACATACATACATACATACATACATACATACATACATACATACATACATACATACATACACACACATATACATACATACATACATACATACATACATACATACATACATACATACATACATACATACATACATACATACCTACCTACCTACCTACCTACCTACATACATACATACATACATACATACATACATACATACATACCTACCTACCTACCTACCTACCTACCTACATACATACATACATACCTACCTACCTACCTACCTACCTACCTACCTACCTACATACATACATACATACATACATACATACATACATACATACATACATACATACATACATACATACATACATACATTACATTACATTACATTACATAAAGACAGGGCAGACATGCATACAGATTGACCGACAAGCAGGTATCATCATAACCATCATCGTGTTTTCGATTAGTTTATTTTCTGTCTGATTACTGCATATGTATGTGTGTCTGTCTCCATGCCCACCTGTCTGTCTGTCAGTCTGTCTCTCTGTCTGTGTGTGTGTATATATGAATCATGTCTGTCTGTCTGTCTGTCGGTAGGTAGGTAGGTAGGTAGGTAGGTAGGTAGGTAGGTAGGTAGGTAGGTAGGTAGGTAGGTAGGTCTGTCTGTCTGTCTGTCTGTCTGTCTGTCTGTCTGTATGTATGTATGTATGTATGTATGTATGTATGTATGTATGTATGTATGTGTGTGTGTGTGTGTGTGTGTGTATGTATGTATGTATGTATGTATGTATGTATGTATGTATGTATGTTATGTATGTATGTATGTATGTATGTATGTATGTATGTATGTATGTATGTATGTATGTATGTATGTATGTATGTATGTATGTATTGTATGTATGTATGTATGTATGTATGTTGTAGTTGTATGTATGTATGTATGTATGTATGTATGTATTATGTATGTATGTAGTGTGATGTATGTATGTATGTATGTATGTATGTTATGTATGTATGTATGTATGTATGTATGTATGTATGTATGTTATGTATGTATGTATGATGTATAGTATGTATGTATGTATGTATGTATGTATGTATGTATGTATGTATGTATGTATTATGTATGGTAAGTATGTATGTATGTATGTATGTATGATTATGTATGGATGTATGTATGTATGTATGTATGTGTAGGTAGTAGTGTAGTAGTAGTGTAATGATGTATGAAGAATGTATGTATGTAAGTAAGTTGGAATGTGTATAGTATATTAAGGTCATGACAAGTAAGTAAGTAAGTAAGTAAGTAAGTAATTAAGTATGTAAGACAGTAAGTAAGTAAGTAAGTAAGTAAGTAAGTAAGTAAGTAAGTAAGTAAGTAGTAAGTAAGTATAAGTAAGTAAGTAAGTATGTAAGTAAGTAATGTAAGTAAGTTTAAGACATAAGTAAGTAAGTAAGTAAGTAGTAATGTATTTTTTATTATTAAGAATCGCTGAAATTTTTTATTGGATTTTGTGTACAATTGTAATTAATATTTTTTTTATTTTCATATTCACAGCACATTCCAACAGTATGTGTTTTTGGATTAATTAATTACAAACTCGTTTTAAAAATGTTTTTTCTTTTCTAGCCCCGACTGTGACATCATTGTCCTGAAATAAAAGATAAGTAACTGCCATTTGGGGGGAGAAAAAAGATTTAAAAGGCCTATCTATATAATATAATAAAACCGATGAAGTCAACAATTTTATGTCTCTCTCTCTCTCTTACTTTTCTTCTTTCTTTTCAAAAACCACCTAGATAAGTCCTTGTGTCGGGTTGGAATGGAGGGTTGGTATGGTTCAAGATTGTCAGATGACAAAATAAGGAGTCCAATGTGGCTCGTAACCTCGTCAATATGACCCATAGATAGATGGCTCACGGCTCACAACATTGCAAAGACAGAGAGAGGGACAGATACGCACACACACACATACATACACATACACACATACACACACACACACACACACACAGAGAGAGAGAGAGAGAGAGAGAGAGAGAGAGAGAGAGAGAGAGAGAGAGAGAGAGAGTAAACTAGATGGCAGAACTTCCGTAGTGAGTAGAGTAGTAGATCAGACGAACATAGCGTAATTGATATTTTAAAAAATGATTAATACAGCGGTGTTAAACACAAGTTAACATTTAATTTATTACAAAGATACATACATTACCTAAACAAACAGATCACACACTTAGACATAACAAGATGGCGTTTAAATACTTAATTAAAACAACTGGTGAGGATGTGTGTGGATGTGGATGATTGATTTGATCGATAGATCAATGTATACATTTATGTACGTAATAATGCTGAATAATTTATCTTAATTTTAAAAGTTCACCGTACAATTCTAGTTCAACATTCCAGTGGCATTTTCAATTTTTTTCTTTCCATTATATTCAAAGCAAATTCTACTGGTGTGTGTTTTTGGATTACTTAATTCACTTACTGGTCTAGCCCCGACTTCAACATCAATGGCCAGGAATAGAACACAAGCAACTGCCTTTTTTGGGGGAAAAAAGAATAAAAACATATATATTATATATATATATATATATATATATATATATTATATATATATATATATATATATATATATATATATGTAACAAAATCGATCAAGTCAACAAGTTTTATGTCTCTCTCTCTCTTACTTTTCTTCTTTCTTTTCAAAAACCACCTAGATAAGTCCTTGTGTCGGGTTGGAATGGAGGGTTGGTTCAGGTTCAAGATTGTCAGATGACAAAATAAGGAGTCCAATGTGGCTCGTAACCTCGTCAATATGACCCATAGATAGATGGCTCACGGCTCACAACATTAAAATGTAGTGTGCAAAGACAGAGAGAGGGACACATACGCACACACATACACACATATACACACACACACACACACACACACACACGTACATACATACACAGAAGAGGAGCGAGAGAGAAGGGGGGGGGGGGGGGGGGAGGAAGAGAGAGAGGGGATATATATATATATATATATATATATATATATATATATATATATATATAACTCTAATTTACGACATAGGGCATCCTGTGCAAATAAATGACTTAGGTAACCCAGTAGTATATCTCATCTGTGACTGTCAGTTGAAGAAATAAAGCTTTCATGAGCAAACAAAAATGACATTTATTAACCATCAGGAGTCATTTACAAATCGCTCAATTTATGAAAGACATAGAAATTTAACCGGATGACCCATTTTTTTCTAAACAAATTCACTCACTTTGGTCATCTTCAAAATTGAACTCCTTTAAAACTTACTTATGTCTCCGGACAAAATGAAGAAATCTTGTGACATTGGTAATTCAGAATATATTGTCAGATCAACATTTATCCGATTCATGTATTTACTGTTTACTTGAAACGATCTATTTTAAAAATAAAATGATGGTTCAAGTGGGAATATGAGTCCCAAAATTGTACATGAATCTATAATTTTAGCATTTGTAACATATTTCATAGAAAATGAAAACACGAGATGGTTCAATTTGGGAACATGTGAAGATTCCAAAAGCACACTATCAAGTGTACTTAGTGAGATGACCTAAAAGTCTCACCAAAACACATGCGTTGAACCCCAAAAAGGAATACACTCAAATGCGTACACGTACAGATCATAATACAGAACAAAAATATAAGATAACATAATATACATAAATATATATCATCTCACAAAACTATAATAACAAATTAGACTGTTTCCCTCCTAGCCAAGGACTCTGCATTAGTCAGGACAAAACTAAATAATCTCATTCCAATACAAAGACGGAAAGCAAGTTGAAGATCAGATATAGAGGAATGAAAGAAACATTGCAAGTGAACTCCTGCCCACCTTAGGAGGTCAAAGGAGGAGGTAAGTAATGCAAACAGTAAACGGGACAGAACGATAGATTCATCAGTAAACCGCTTTGTGAGTGTCAATATAAAGTCTATTAACGATACATTCCAGACGCAGTATAAACAATCCAGAAAAGTGAGTGGAGCAGGCACTTATGTTGGTAACAACAAGATATGAAGTGAGTAGAAAAGTGCCAGAAGACAATAGAGAATAAAATTTTTTTTTTTTTTTTTTTCCGCGGCGGTGGTGGGGTTTGAACCTGCGACCTTATTGGTACGACAACTCCGCCTGGCAGGTGAGAGCGTGGCTCTACCGTGTGAGCTATCCACGAACACAAAAAATATTCGTTTCAAAAAAGGGAAAAAAAAAAAAAAAAAAAATTTATTCTCTATTGTCTTCTGGCACTTTTCTACTCACTTCATATCTTGTTGTTACCAACATAAGTGCCTGCTCCACTCACTTTTCTGAATTAAAAATTCACCCCATACACCGGAGCATACTCAATGTCTCAATCGTTTCTATGTTATATGTTTGTGATGAGAATATTGGCTATTAAGCTTAACTGCTGGTCAAAATTACTTCGCGATGGTGGCGAACGAATCGGCGATCTCAAGAAGTGGGTGAGAGAGGGATATAGAAATGACTTTGGGTTTGAAACGAATATTTTTTGTGTTCGTGGATAGCTCACACGGTAGAGCCACGCTCTCACCTGCCAGGCGGAGTTGTCGTACCAATAAGGTCGCAGGTTCAAACCCCACCACCGCCGCGGAAAAAAAAAATTTTTTTTATTCTCTATTGTCTTCTGGCACTTTTCTACTCACTTCATATCTTGTAGTATAAACAATCACAACTTTCTCAAAAACAAATTTATTTAGGCCACAATGCACTTTAGAAATTGTCCCTCTGCTGCAGTTATCCAATCCTTGATTCTATCTTGTTTATGAAACAAATCATTAGCCATGGATTCCAAGCACAGTATAAACGATCAATAATTTCTCAAAAACAATAATATTTTTGTCGCAATGCACTTTTTAAAATGTCCTTCTGCTGTGGTTATATAGTTCATGGTTCTATCTTGTTTATGATCCTAAATCATTAGTCATGCATCCCAAGCACAGTGTAACAATCACAACCTTCTCAAAAACAAATTTATTTAGGCCACAATGTACTTTAGAAGTGTTTCTACTGC
>NC_088371.1:28140175-28197675 GCF_034508935.2 Berghia stephanieae
TTCCGGGGGAGATTGTACATGTTCGACAATTTTTTTAATGGTCTAAGATAGATAACTTCATACTATTTTTCCCCAGCTCACAATCACAATTACTTTACCGGTTATAACAAAGTCGTCACACAAAAAAAAAAAAAAAAAAAAAAAAAACACGATACATATTGGGTCTTGTTGTAATCATTTCGGTATCAATTAGAGAAGTTGCCTCGCCATGTTGAAAAACAAATAAATAATCGCACCAGTTTGAAACGTTCAACATATTCGGCACTCAGATGTCCTGGGATTGTTTTTTAGTGGCGGTGGTTTTCCGTTGCCTTCCGTCATTATTGCATTGTTTTAGTAGAATTTAAATTATTGAAGTTTAATTTGACTGATTGGTTTTTGATGTTATCTTTCGCTTCTCTTTGTTTCTGTTTTTGTTTCCTTCCACCTTTCCTCTTTTTTACCTGAATGCTTTTGATTAATGCAAAATGTTTCAAAGTGTTCACAATTTCTAAATTTAGTGTAGATTATTAATTGTGTGTCATAGTGTGTGTAGGAGCTGGGGTGAATAGTTATAACAGTAATAAGGTGTTGTCATATTCGATATTCACCGGAGACCGTTGTAATTAAATGAAAATAAATTACTGTGTTTGTCCTTATAATCGAAAAACTTAAACAAAAACAGTCTTTAGTGTTGAAAAATCCTTGCAAAAATTGACAAAACTTTAAAATTTCACTAAGCTATGTTTTTAAAAACCACGAAATTTCGTCAATCACAAAGTCATATAATGGATCCTCTGAATATGAACTAAAATTCCCCTATAAAATAAAATGCAATGATTTTGAGAGCCCTATGAATAGCAGACTTTCTTCAGCGAAGAACACATTCTACACATATATAGGAATATATTTTAGGGAAAAAAACTTCAGCATCTAAATTACCTCGATATAACAGTTCAGAGGCTCTATGGCACTTTGAAAGTTGGCCGGCTCTATATCTCTGAACGCTCAGGAAAATAAACTTGAACTCTATTTCTCCGAATTGTTGGCTAGCCTCCAGTAGCTGATATGTTACGGACGCTCAAACAGAGTGGACAGGGAATTCTCACGTATCATCAAGCTGGCGTTTTTAAGCACATTGTTTGACAAAGACAGATTTTATCAAAAACTGCTAGACGCGAATACTCCATAGCGCGTTCACTTTTACACTTCGCGCTGCACTATCAAAGAGAAAACAAAAGTAAACCTAAATAACAAAGCCAAAGTCTCAAGACGGGAACGTAGGTTGAAAGACGTGATAGCACAAACTCAAGATAGAAGTCTAACAGAAAGTTGGGAATAAAATACAGAGCGCCCAAGCACTGGCAAAAGAAAACCCCAAAAAATGAATACACATTCACCATTCACACAGACACTCTCGCTAACCAAAAATCATCTTGAGGACGGACATTTCTCGGAGAAATAGAGATCAAATTTATTTTCCCGAGTATTCATCACATGTGACGTGTGAAATTAAATGAGAAAAATAATACTTACAAGGAAAGACAAAAGCTTCATCTTCATCGACTGTTGATAAAATCCGAATTCAAAGCTAAGCCTGTCAGGTTTTATAATGGGTTTTAATATGACGTACTGACAAATGAGACAACGCGCTCCAAAAGTTCAGACGATCGTTGGCTAGCCCCACCCACAAACTAGATAGCGAGCGGAGATGGGCCCTCTCTTTTGTCTGTGGCGATGAACATCTCAATATTAGATGATAATGCTGTGGCCCCATCTATCTGCTCACCGACGAATCTATCGTTGGGTCCCGTTGACAGCTTGTTTTTGATCATGGCCACACATTTCTGACACGCATAACTTTGAAATTTTGGTAGCAGCAGCAGCAGCAGCAGCAGTAGTAGTAGTAGTAGTAGTAGTAGTAGTAGTAGTAGTAGTAGTAGTAATAGTAGTATTAGTAGTAGTAGTAGTAGTAGTAGTAGTAGTAGTAGGTAGTAGTAGTAGTAGTAGTAGTAGTAGTAGTAGTGTGGTGGTGGTGGTGGTGGTAGTAGTAGTAGTAGTAGTAGTAGTAGTAGTAGTAGTAGTAGTACATAGTAGTAGTAGTAGTAGTAGTAGTAGTAGTAGTAGTAGTAGTAGAGGTCCGGCTATGTTGTCTTGTGGTATGACATTCGCTTTCTGACCGGAAGATCCCGGGGTCGAGCTTTGCTCGGCGCATAGTTGAGTCATTGGAAAAGACTCTTTACTCACATTTTCTCACTGTAAAATGGTGTAAAATGAGTACCTGACTGTTATCAGCGCTGTCTCTGTCGAAAAACATTGTAGTATCGCCTAACAGACGCTATGTCTCGTTCTCAGGGCACACACAGATGTGTTAGCCTTGCTCATTCTACATGTTACGTGTTGTTGTTGTTGTAGTAGTAGTAGTAGTAGTAGTAGTAGTAGTAGTAGTAGTAGTAGTAGTAGTAGTAGTAGTGGTAGTAGTAGTAGTAGTAGTAGTAGTAGTAGTAGTAGTAGTAGTAGTAATAGAAGTAGTAGTAGTAGTAGTAGTAGTAGTAGTAGTAGTAGTAGTAGTAGTAGTAGTAGTAGTGTAAGAGAGTAAGCATATGCAAAAAGGTTACACAACAATTCTAGTGGAAAACGGTCAATTATTCCAGCAAATGGGTTCAGTAAGTTCACGATGCAGGTAATTCAGTAAAACTTGGTCAATGAATGATATGTTTGGGGCAGTTTTACGTCCAAGTTAGTGGACATGTTATCGTGTTGAGTACTAGTCAATCAATCTTTTCTGAATTGGTTTTGGGGCTGTTTGTGCATGAGAAACTGACATTTATCAAAATAATATATCACAAAAAGCCGGATTTAGTATTGATTTTTAGGGGTTTAACGTTTCGAGTTGAGTATGATTCGCTTTTAATTTCAGGAGGGGGGGGGGGGGGCGGTTTTAGACTGATATGCGGCGTTCAAAATCAGGAGGAGGAGTGTTTTGAAGGAATTGTGGGAACAGTTTTAAAAATAGTGTGTTTCTGAATGAATTCTTTATTTTTTTTGTAGAGTCACTATTCACGACCAGGCAGAGTTGTCGTATCAGTAAGGTCGCGGGTTCAAACCCCCATCACCGCCGCGAAAATTTTATTCTCTATTGTCTTCTGGCACTTTCCTACTCACTTCATCTCTTGTTGTTATCAACATAAGTGCCTGCTCCACTCACTTTTTCTGAATTAAAAATTCACCCCAAATACCGGAGCGTATTCAATGTGTCAATTGTTTCTATCTATGTTATATGTTTGTGTTGAGAATATTGGCTATTGAGCTTAATTGGATTCAATAGTCTGATGTCACGTCGCCCAGCAACGGCGGCCATCATGGTTCTAAACAAAGAAAATGGGTACTTTTTATTCTTCATGCTGGCTAGAACTTTTCATATGTCTTGTGATCAGAATGTATAAAAGTCAAAACAAGATCATATTTATAATGTTTTTCTCCTCTGGATAAACTTTTATGCTCGACGGAGTAATATTTCATAAGGGCGTCCACCATTTGTTCCAATAGTTTAGAGCCAGTTACTAAGTTACCATGCGTCATCACGAAGGAAGTGACGTTACGACTTTTGAAGCGTTGTGTGTGTGTTGGACCCGCGATCTCAAGTAGTCGGGAAAAGAGAGAGCTCTAATAATGACTAGGGTGAGAGACGATCTTTTTGGGGATCGTGGATAGCTCATACGGTAGAGTCACGCTCTTCCTGGCCAGGCGGAGTTTTCTTACCAGTAAAGTCGCGGGTTCAAACCCCCATCACTGGCGCGAAATTTTTATTCTCTGTTGTCTTCTGGCACTTTCCTACTCACTTCATCTCTTAGTGCAATAGGCTAGTATAGCGGAGTGTAGTGTTATCTCATATCGATAGCCAATGATCATTGGATCCAAAATAGTTCGTTAAGAGAGTTGCTTTTTAATAACTTTTTCTTAACACAGTGCAAAGTATAGTGTCATGACTGAATTGATAATGCTTTCGTCCAGCAACGTCGTCAGATATTTCAGTAGTGAAAATTCAATGTTTATTTGATTATAAATAATCGATGAACAGTTTCCAGTCTATCGCATAATCCACCGAGCATAATAAAGATTATTGTTAAATATAATCTTTTGCTTCCTTTTTAAAATCATATCCCGTGTTAGTGTCGATCATTATGATGCAATGCTTGTCTTTGAAAAGCGTTTTACATTTGCCATTATTCTTTCCATATATTACTTTAGCACCCGAGAGATTTGAGTTTCCTTTTGATTTACAAAAGAGCTAAGAGCCACTAAGTCCATGGGTCAGAGTTTATCCTTGTTTATGTAGTATTACGGTAGAAATCACTAGTTACCCTATGGATCGGACACTAGTCAATCGGTGGTGCGGGGTTTGAGGGTTTGGACCAGACATAATCTTCACATCACCGGTAATGCATATAGTATAGAAATATGTCAGGGTGTCCAGAAAAAATTCAGAGTCAAGTTGACGACTTTGAAACAAAATTTACGACCTAAGAAATTAAAATATTTTCTTCTGAAATCAACGGTTTATGCTCACATTACATTTATCAAACTATCAACTTTCTATACAGACCTATTTCCAATAACTTTAATATAATGTTTTTCACGAGTCATCCTGTGCTTGTGAGTGTGTTTGTGTGTGTGTGTAATAATAATAATAATAATAATAATAATAATAATAATAATAATAATAATAATAATAATAATAATAATAATAAATGGCATTTATATAGCGCTTTACCCCGTTGTCACATGCTCTATGCGCTTTACAGTGATATAAAACAAAACATATTACAGTGAGACAAGTGTGAAGGAACAACAAAATATGAAAATAATATTGCAACATTATGACGTAAAAAGATAAAACTTTAAGCGAGATTTGAACGTTGTCTCACGTGTGATGGGAGAGAGTTCCAAAAATGGGGGGCCGAAAATTGAAAAGACTGTTCACCTATTTTACGCAATGGCTTAGGTTTGACAAGGATTGATTGACCTCAAGTTTCTATTGGGGACATAGATGTTTAGACGGTCTTTAATATAGGAGGGACTGGTCGTGCTCAGGGATTTGTAGACAACCGTACAAATCTTATAGGCAACTCTTTTTTCCACAGGAAGCCAATGTAACTCACGGAGAAGAAGAGTTGCTGACGGGTATTTTTTGTTATTGCGTACAATGAGCCTGGCTGCGTTATTTTGAGCAACCTGAAGTTTGCTAATTTTGTCTTTAGCTAAATTCGCCCAAAGGGAGTTACAATAGTCAAATTTAGATAAAAACAGGGAATGAATTAAAAGTTCTGCTATATGCTTCGGTATTAAATTACGAATTTTGCTTTTTTTTCATTTCTATGTACATAGATTGTATGGTATTATTCACGTGCCTTGTCATGGAAAGATCTTTATCAATGATGACGCCAAGGTTTTTTGCTTTATTTGAAAATTCTATTGTGCTATTTCTGAGAGTAATAGGTGATTTATTTGCCTTTTTAAGGATGCTCGACCTTCCACACATTAAAATCTCAGTTTTACTATCATTTAATTTTAACTTATTGTGGTACATTCAAGATTTAATCTCATTAAAACAGCTCGTAATTCGTTGTATTAAGAGCTGTAAATTACTAAGGGGTGTGAATCATATATTTGCGTATCATTTGCATAAAAATGATAACTCAGATTGAATCTGGATATCACACTAGAAAGCGGCTGCATATATACAGTAAAAAGGACAGGGCCAAGAAAAGAGCCTTGTGGCACTCCAAAATTTAGTAAAACTTGTTCTGACTGAACACCATTCACCACGACAGTCTGCCATCGATCCTGTAAATATGATGTAAACCATTTAAGGGCAATTCCTTTTATGCCGAACGTATTTTCTAGTTTTCTTAACAAAATGTCATGGTCAATGGTGTCAAAGGCAGCTGAAAGATCTAAAAGGCATAATACATTGATATTGTTAGCATCAGCATTACATAACAAGTCGTTAAAGATTTTAAGAAGCGCCGTTTCAGTACTGTGTTGATGTTTGTAGGCTGACTGAAAGGGTTGTTCCAAACTGTTGTTCTTAAGATGAGATGTTAATTGTGTAAGAACTACCTTCTCCAAAAGTTTTGACAAAAAAGGTAAATTTGATACAGGACGATAATTGTTTAATATGTTGTGGTCCAGTGATGGTTTCTTCAGAAGTGGTTTGACGGAGGCACTTTTAAAGCACGATGGAACTTCGCCAGTCAGTGTGGATGTATTTATGATTGATGTAATGGATGGTAATAATGTATCGATGGAGCTGGCCAAAAGCTGTGCTGGTAGGGGATCAAGGTCGCAGTATTTAATGGGGGCTTTTTTATCAACTCGTTTATGAAACTAGGTGAAACTGGTTGGAACTTGTCTAAAGGGGTACCACAGAATGTATTTGTATATGGTTCATGCCGATCTAGTTCTGAACGAATGTTATGGATTTTGTTTTTAAAAAAGTTGACAAATGAGTTTGGCAAGTCTCTTTGATTGGTTGTAGATGGTAATAAAGTGCATCTTTCACGTTCAAGCAGATCATTGCAGATGTTAAATAATTGTTTGCAAGATTTAGAAGTTTCGAATTTTGAAAGAAAATACGTGGTCTTTGCCTTTTTTATTGTTGTCTTCCAGGCACGAAATGTGTTCTTGAATATTTCACGATGAATCGTAAGGCCTGATGTTTTCAGCAGTCTTTCTGCTCTCCGACACTTCGTTTTAGCTTCTTTAACGTCCGACGTATACCACGAAGCATACTTGCGATAGGTGACGGTCCTTGTTTGGAATGGCGCATGTTTGTCAAGCGTTTCGATGAGACAACTATTCCACTGGTCTGGAGAAATCATTGAATTTTTAGTAAGTTTTGTTTCTAAATCGCCTCTGAAATTGTCCAAATTAATGCCTTTAATGTTTTGGTTGATGTGGTAGTGGTTTCTTGGCATGGTTTTGAAACGTCAAGATTGAAAGAAATGAGGGAGTGGTCCGAAAAGGGGAGATAATCGACGATGGCGTTGGTTTTTTGGGACTCTGAATTTTCTACAATAACCCAATCTAAAATATGACCAGCAGAGTGGGTTAGCGCTGTTACGATCTGGCACATGTTGTTCTCCGATAATGACTCGTGCAATTTAGCGTTGTCTGTGAAAATTGAAGTCGCCGAGTATAATTGAATGGCCAGGACGCGTGTGTTGTAAAGTTAGCATCTCGTTGATTTCTCTCCTAACATCAGATAATTTTATTTTGTTTTTCTTGTTTGCTGGCGGCCGGTAGATGCAGTTGAAGTTGTATCTTGTATTCTGGAGGGATAATCTAAGATCAATGGCCTCCATTGTTTTGCAGCGCATTTCGAGGATTTCCACATGTTTAAATAATTTTGTTTTATAAAATACGCCAATGCCACCCCCTCGCTGATCTTTTCTTGGATACGATCTAAATTGGTACCCAGGGGGTGTCATAGCTTTTTCAACTGGGTCGTCTCCAGACTGTGAGAGCCATGTCTCTACTAAAAATAGTATGTCAAAGTTCTTCTCCGTTAATAAATCGTTTAATTCTTCGGTTTTGTTACGGCGGGACTGTGCATTTAGAAGACCAATAACAATGTTATTGTCGTTTGTGAAACTGTTTGTGGTCGGTACAGTTATAAGTGTTGGTGGTGGACGGGGGTTTATGTGGGGGCGGGGTGGACGACGAGTTGTTACCATTGAGATGTTGTGTTGTTTCCGTTTGCCTCCCCGAGGCCTGTTCTTATTAATATTATTGTAAAAAATCGGATCACTTGAGGTAAAAATCACAGCTGGAATGTGACGTTGTTTACGTTTATCGCCTCGAGGCCTGTTGTAAAAATCAGATGTTGAATAAAAGTGTTCAAAATTATTAAAATAATGATGGTGGTAAATCACGGCGAAAAATAAGATGAACAATGTTTGTAAGAGAGCGGCGGCCATTAAGTGACTGTGTAAAAATCTTTTAAAACTTACAGTTTCCATGATAAAATACAAAATTATACAGCAGTCCTTTCTTAAGAATTGATAAAAACTATACAATAAGAAACAGTATGTTTTAACGAGTACAAGGAAGTAAAAATGTCCAGGTATCAATATGTAGAAATCACAAAACAATTAAAATAAACCAGAGCACACAACGACACGTCTTACCTGTTAGGCGTGTTTACAAGAATGTGTGTGTGTGTGTGTGTGTGTGTGTGTGTGTGTGTGTGGGTGGGTGGGTGGGTGGGTGGGTGGGTGATTATGAGAAAGAGAGTAGAGGGAAGGAGTAAATAATATCTCATCTCATGTAGTTCCATATCTGAAGCAGACGTCGGAGGTCATCTTCCGCCAAGCTGATCTATCTCTTGCCAATTCTATTAAAGCAGCGCCACCTTTCTCAGCTTCATCTGTCCAAGTTCTTATCCCTTTCAAATACGTTATTCTTTGTCTTCCTCTTATTCTTTTTCCATTCATCTTTCCAGTCAAGGCGAGTATTTCCAAACCAGGGTGGCGGATAATGTGTCCTAAAAATTCCATTTGGCGTTTGATGATTTTTGTTATCAGTGATCTTTTTCTGTTTGCCATTTCTAAAATTTCTTCATTTCTTTTCCTTTCCATCCATGACACCCTCATCATTCTTCTGTAAAACCACATTTCCACTGCCTCCAGTCTTTTAACCATGGTCTTGTTTATGGTCCAGCTCTCACAACCATATAGCAGCACAGACAGTACATAGCAATCCAGGACTTTGATTTTTGTTTTCATGCTAATATTCCTGTTTTTCATAATTGTATGTAGCTGGTTGAATGCATTCTTCGCCATACCTATTCTTTTCTTTATTTCACAATCTGATTTTCCATTGGATGTTACATTGAAGCCTAAATATTTGAAACATTCAACTTGTTGTATTGTTTGTCCTCTGCTTGTTATTACACAGGCTGGTGGGTTATTATTTTTAGATACCGTCATACATTCTGTTTTAGATATATTCAGTTCCAGTCCCATATTTTCACTACTCCTGACTACAACATCCAGTAATTCTTGTAGTTCATGTTCAGATTCTGCCAGTAGAACCGTATCATCTGCATACCTCAGATTTGTTACATTCTTTCCTCCAATACACACCCCCTTCTTATGTTCGATATCTCTTAATATCATTTCACTATAGAGGTTGAATAAATCTGGAGACAAGACACACCCTGCCTAACTCCTCTTCTAATAGGTGTAAAACTGCTTAGTTCGTTGTCAACACGCATTGCTGCTTCTTGTTCCCAGTACAAATTCCGTAATATTCTTAAATCTTTACCATCAATGTCCAAGGATGATAGAATTTTGAATAGTTTTTCGTGTTGTACTTTATCAAAGGCTTTTGAATAGTCGATGAAACACATATACAGATCTTTATTTACTTCAATACATCTTTCCATCAGCATTGATAATGTGAATATTCCATTTCTGGTACCCTTGTCCTCAACAAAACCAAATTGCATCTCCCCAATTTCAGGTCGTATTTTATTTCTTATTCTTAGTAAAATTATCTTCAAAAGAATTTTTGTGAGGTAAATAATATATCATTGAGAAATACTTTTTTTCTGAAATTAAATGTCTCTTCAAATGATATGGCAGATGCAACATGTACATATAAAAGGTAGTCAAAGAAGTATTGGTAGTTTTAGTGGTGATACTAAACAGTGATGATAATTTTCGGCGGATCTGCGGAATTCCGTGATTTTGGGATTTTCTTTGAAATGTTCCGCTGTTTTTGCAGTGTCAAACATTTTATATGAAAAGCACGTAGTTGGCTCCTGTTGTGTTCTTGGATCATTCATTAATAAGACGTATTATTCCAAGAATCAACAAACCAAATTGTTACAGTAAAGAACCTTTATTAAACAACATAACATAAGATACATGTGTACAGGATGACGGTTGGATACAGAATGACTCTCAACAAGGTAGTAACTAGAACAGACGCTAGTTGTGAACGATACTACATCAGATGGACGACACAAGTTACGATACTTGAATACAATAACTTTCATTCACAACATTCCTCCCCTTCTAATTTTAAAAATCATTTAATTGATTTCTCTTAAAATATAAAATTCTTTAATTCAGAAAACATTCACTCAAATTGTCATTCGTGTACTTAACATTTTTATGACGTACATTATATAATTAAAGAATTAATCTTCTAACTGGTCGTCTGATTCTAAAGGGGTAGCGTCGCTCTGCTGTATCAGCTGGTATTTGTAGACGCTCATTTCGGTTCTGTTGAGGTGAATTAACAATAGCTGCTGATAAATCCACTTGGTTATCGGTGTCAGATAAGTAATCCGTTTTCGAATTCTCTGCTATATCCAATAGAGAATTTTCACTTTCAAGATCATATTGATCTTGAGTAACATTTGTGACCCTACGCCTCGAAGCGGTATTAAGTCGGGATTTGGAAAACGAAGAAAACCGGTTTGAAAGTGGAAATGGTCAAAATTATCAAATTTCATTTTTTTGGTTGTTTCAGAAACTACAATCATTTTTCTACATGAAAACATAATTATTCAACATAGATATTGACGATACGTTATATAAATTTAAAGTTTTAAAATGCAACTATCAGAGAGACATTCAAAACGAGAGTTGACTTTCTCTCAGAGAGCCACCATTTCCAAAACTTAGTAAAATTAAGTCTTTTCGTACACCAATACCATGTAAGATACCACAGCAAAGGGCGTGTCTTTATCTATCTCCGGGAATGCATGACTGTTTCCATAATTTCATGGTTCAACCAATAATGAACTTTAAAAACTGTAAACAAGTCTAGGTTTATCCCTGACAACCTTACAAATGAATGATTCTGATTGGTCAAGGATCATCATATGCACCTGTTGGCCATTAAAATGTCCGGGCAATGTGTCATGACGTCAGCATGCGTGTGTTACATATGTATTTAATACAAACCGCGTGCTATTACTTCTTTGTCTATCTGCATTGGTTAATGATTGAGATGAGGGTCCTTTGTCCCTCTTTCTTTATTCATGAAATTATAGGACATGCTAAGACTTTAATAGGACAAGAGTTGCGCAATCTTACACTTACAGAGATTGTTGTAGGATATTTAAAGCACAAAAGCAGAATAGTTAATAGAGCCTTTTACAATTAATGAACTGCGGATGGAAATGCGTGTAACTAAAAAATGAAAAAGAGTTAGATGTATGGATAGATAAACAAAAAGAGAAACGGGCCTATCAATGTATAAATAGATAGGTAGATAGATAAATAGATATATAGATAGATAGATAGATAGATAAATAGATAGATAGATAGATGAAATAGATGAAAAGGAGAGAGGGACAGAGAGAGAGAGAGAGAGAGCGAGAGCGAGAGAGAGAGAGAGAGAGAGAGAGAGAGAGAGAGAGAGAGAGAGAGAGAGAGAGAGAGAGAGAGAGAGAGAGATGTTCGTTTTATCTTGCTTTCTTTGTATATTGAAAGAAGGTGGAGTCTTTTTAGACAATCGACAATGTGGTGAACGCTAAGAAAAACTTGACAGATTCAATAACATGTTTACATGTATGTCATTACACAATAAGCCCCACCCCCTCCTCCTCAAGCTGTCACCTGACTCAAAATGGAAACAATGCAATGAATAATTTGACCAGCCCATTTCTTTAATTGCAATCTCATTGGTCAATGTTTCCAGTTGATTGACTATGACTTATTTTGAAACAAAATGCTTTATTAAACTATCCCTACAATTCTTTGCTCCACCTCCATCCCTTTCTTCATGTCTACCTCACTCTCTCCGTCTCACTTTTGTTTCTTTCACACATACAAACACACACACAGAGAGTTATACAGTCAGACTTCAATCTTTACTCTATTTCCCTCCTGCCCTCTGAATGCACAAGCAGTCTCTCTCCCCTCCCCCTCTCACTCCTCTTTTTCTTTATCTCTCTCTCTCGCTCTCTCTCTCTCTCTTTCTCTCTCTTTCTCACTCTCTCACGTGTGTGTGTGTGTGTGTGTGTGTGTGTGTATTTTACTCTCTCATTCTTTCTCTTCCACTCTCATCCTGTTTCTTGATATTTCTTTCCCTGCCCACCCGGCTTCACATAGTTTCAAAACTGAACTTTGAAATTATAAACCCTTCTTTAACTTTTGACATTTTGAAATCCTATTTCCTCTAATAAATAAGACAAAATGTCACATTAATAATTCTTATTTCATTGATTACTTATTTAAATATAAAAAAATTTCTTCAAAAATTTAGCAATGTCATAAAATTGTCGGCAATGTCATAAAATTGTCGGCATTTTTTTTTGGGGTATTTTATTTATTTTAAGGACATCTTACATAATAATGAATAACTAGAGAATTAATACTTGGATTATTTCAAAAATTTGTATGTACATTATCAAATGTATATTCTAAGCTCATGCCAATACAGTGATCGAAAACTCCGGTTTCACCGGGAAAATTGTCCGGTCTGGATCAAAATATTTCGGGTTACGGGCAACTTCCGTCAAATTCGGGTGAGATTAAATTGTTCCAAGGATACCCCCCTCCAGTCACTACTACTACACCACCATATCATCACCAATCATCATCATTACCATTACATCAACAACCGTCACCACCACATCATCATCACTACCACTATTAATACAACCACCACCATCACTGCCACTACTTCTACAACCACCACCACCACACTATCATCACTACCATTACTACTACAACCATCACCACCACATCATCTTCATCACCCCTACTACTACAACCACCACCACCACACTATCATCACTACCACTACCACTACAACCAAGATAAGCTTATCAATTAGATCCCCCCCCCCCCCCCCTGGGGCACCCTATCCTCTACCCACGCCACGCTAACATTTCATTCATACTGCAACCACCATTGAGTACAGACGATACAAGTTATTTTTCATTATATTTTGTTTTCCACGTTTATTTGTGTATTGTTGTGCTGACGAAGGGTTTATACCCGAAACGTCCATTGTCTGTTTTGTTCCCTTACGAAGCCTTTCCATTTTCACTCTTTCGTTGATACTTGAATACAATAACTTTTATTCACAACAGCTCCAAGGCAGAACGATGAAAAAATCGCCATCATGTCTTGTGTCAAATTTTGACCCCTGTGCTCATTTGCATGAATTTTGGTGACACTTGCGTTTTTATGACGTCAGCCTAGACTGGGTGGCATCACATGTCAAAAGTGACACAATGCAAGCGGTGTCCTTGGATGAATAGATGTTGGGTAGGGATTAATTTTAATATAATATTTTTCCTTTGTATATAGATAGACTATGTTTTGCAAGTTGTTAGATATTCATGACTCTAATTTATAAACTGCATAACCACTAGTAGGTCGCAGTAACAAAGGTATTGGGTAAAGTCGGGGAACTTCGCCTCCCTGCGGTCGCTCCACTTCTTTCGCTTATTTCAGTCTCAAGATGTCAGTTTTCTTAAAATAGAAACTGGTCATCAGGAAATTCGCCACCACTGTCGGGGAAATTCGCCGCTCGATTTTAACACTTTTTTATCGCGAATGTTATGTACTTTTTAGATATTATTTTGTTTTCTCATGTTTATATTTGATTTGCTTTGTAATAATTACTATATTTTATTGATTAACAATGGCAAAAATAAAAAATATATTTAATGACCAACGGCAAGTTTTATAAGTGACGATATGATAGTATGATGGCAGGCGAAAACACGACAAAAAATCTTCACTTGTCATTTACTGAGCCATCTTATCCAATTTATCTCTTATTACTATCCTAATTATGTAAATTTTATGCACTATGAACACTACCCAGACACTGAATCACCAATAAATTAAATAATTGTTGGTCAATATATCACCAATACTCGCTTTAAACATTTAATTAATAATATTTCGACAAAACAGAGCGGCGAATTTCCCCGATACTAGTGTCGAATTTCCCCGAAAGCAGTGATATCATTGGAACCCCCAAATAAAAAATAAACGAATATTTTTTACTCTTGCGAATGATGGGAATATTATAGAGTACATACATAACATAATATATTGACATATATATATTTATATATATATATAAAATATATATATATATATATATATATATATATATATATATATATACACACTCACAAATATGCACACTTGTATGATCGTAGTCCTTGTCACCATCATCGTCATCAACAATAACAACAACAACAACATCATCATCATCATCATCATCATCATCATCATCATCATCATCATCATCATCATCATCATCAAGACAACAACCTTTCTAATATTATTATATGCGTTACCATCCTTCACTTTCACCATTCCCCTATAACACTATCGCCATCCTCTTCATTCTCCATATTATATTATTTTTCCCGTAGCAAGTTATGAGAGGGAAAGCTTGTGATTTGATATCCCTCATCAGAAAGACAAAGGTCGTGTTCTCAGATTGTGTTCTCTCTCTCTCTCTCTCTCTCTCTCTCTCTCTCTCTCTCTCTCTCTTTCTCTCTCTCTCTCTCTCTTCCCTTCTCCCCCTCTCCCCCTCTGTTATTTTCTTTCTTCCGCACTCTTCCTTTCATTCTCTCCCCCAGTCCCTCTTTATCACCTCTCTCTTCCTTTATTTCTTTCCTCTTTTTAAATAGTTTTAATCAGTTTCTTCTCGTGAAATAAACGTGCTTCAGGAGACAGGTATTGTATTCAATAAGCATCATGTTTAAAGAAGAGCGTTTACCCAACAAAGCAACAAAACAGCGAATGAAAAAAATATACATTGTACGAACATTTGGACTTTATGTCACTATTTACCATAATGGTTTGTAGAACTTATTATCAATTTAAAGATACCTGGATACAATTGGGTTAACAACGTAAGCGGATATTTTTTGCAACATATTGTAACCAATATCGGTTAACCAATATAACCTTGGGCAACTTTATTGCAAAATTTTCCATTTACTTTTACGAAGTGGTTATTCAGTTTCAGATACTGAATAGTGCTTTGCCACTATTCAGTATCCATAAGGAACTCTTTTTTATAGAGAGAGTGAAAAGTGTGACAATCTCGGTTGAACTGCTGACCTACTACCAGATTGAACACGTGCAGTAACTGACAGCCCGATTCAAAGTTGTAAAAATATTTTGATCGAAATTTTTAAATTTCTGCTATCGTGCAATTAACAGAGTTCAAAATATCAAAATAAGAGAGGCAGTCAAATACATTATTTAATGTCTGAATAGACATGATTAAATGTCTCTAAAAGTTCAGTGACACCATGGCATGGTGCATATAAGCTGTTTGACTCTGAGCTTAAGGTTCGAGAGTTCAAATCCCGGTAAGGGTAACTTTTTTTTTTTTCCCAATATTTTTTTAAAATTCCTTCTGTCTTTTTATATTTTTTAAACTTTTGTTTTAATAATTTTATTTGCTTGAAATATACTTTAATGTTGATATTATACTATTGTTCTTTTATTATTATTATATTATATTATTATTATTATTATTATTATTATTATTATTATTATTATTATTATTATTATTATTATTATTATATTATTATTATTATTATTATAAAAGTAATTGCTTTTTATTAGGAAACCCGCCGAAACCCAGTCCCAGGTTCATTCTCCACTGGTGTACACTTCTCTGAGTCCCATATTCACTCCCACAGCTGCACTCTTCCCATAACTTTGTCAGGTTTCGGAAAAAAAAACACCGTATTATAGTGCAAAACCACTATTCAGTGTCAGATACTGAATAGTGCAAAACCGCTATTCAGTATCTGATACTGAATAGTGCAAAACCACTATTCAGTATCAGATACTGAATAGTGCAAAACCACTATTCAGTATCAGATACTGAATAGTGCAAAACCACTATTCAGTATCAGATACTGAATAGTGCTAGCTTTACTTTTACACATCTAATTTTCCCGTCCAAATGTAGCCCAAAGTTGTAAGATGTTGAGTTTGCCTGTGTTACAATCTGTAGGCGTCATGTCTCGTCCTACGTGCTAAGTGTTACTGTTGGCTTGGAACCCTCTTAAACGTTTTGAGCACATTTAGTGGATGTTGCTCTATATATACATTATTTTCTAGTATAAAAATGTTGAACCGGAGATTGTAGCTATCTTGAATAAACGTCTGCACTGTTAGGAGAAATTATGGCCTTCCACATTGTGAACACTTTTCACAAGTTTCAACAATGTTTAAAATACATGGCGATTGAATGTCTTTACAGTGCAGTTCCACGTTTTTCAGTGTCAAAAATACTCTCAATATCTGACGAAAAATATTGCGGTATGTGGAATTTTCAAAAATGTTGCAGACTTAAAAGAAATAGGAAGACAACCTAACCGGTTTTTTGGTAATGAAGGTAACCGTGACCACTGGTAATATCAGACTCCATAAGTTCATAGCTATGAAGGAGTGATTATATTTTTGTCGTAGCAGTTAAATGTACAGCAAATTCAAGACGATGGCGATTGTAGGAGTTCATTTGCAATCGGTCGAGTGAAAACGAAAACCTTTGCAAAGATCTTGAAGACTTGAAATCCGTTCCTAGTTGTGAACGATAAACAATGGTTCCCTTTTCCATCCAAAAACACCCAAAATAATTCAAAGTAAGATGACAAAAAGAAATTATGTGGGATGGAAAGAGAGACAGAGAGAGATAGAGAGAAGATAGATAGATAGAGAGAGAGAGAAAGAGAGAGAGGAAGAGAGAGAGAAAGAGAGAGAGATAGAAAGAGAGAGAAAGAGAGAGAGAGAAAGAAAGAGAGAGAGAAAGAGAGAGAAAGAGAGAGAGAAAGAGAGAGAGAGAAAAAGATAGATAGATAGATAGATAGATAGAGAGAGAGAGAGAAAGAAAGAGAGAGAAAGAGAGAGAGAAAGACAGAGATAGAGATAGAGAGAGAGATAGGGAGAGAAAGAGAGAGAGAGAGAGATAGAGAGAGAGTTAGGGAGAGAAAGAGAGAGATATATGTTAAAATATAATCATGTTGTGTAAGTGTGCTCTCTTTTGTGAACAGTAACATACACGCACACGCGCGAACACGCATCTATGTTTGCTTGTTATATTTTGTGATTGTGTTGACAAATGATAAAGCTGTAACTTCCCTTGTCATATCTTGGTAAACAGTGCGGCGAAAAATAGATACAGCACAACTCTTCAATTCGAAAAAAACCCCCTGATTGTGTCCAGTTTGTAGTTGGCTTCATTTTACTTGAACAATATTTGAAGTAAAATTATCTGGAAATAATGAAAGTAAACTAGGCCATTAACAGCGTTGTCTCTGTCGAAAAAATTTGGAATGTTACCTCACAGCTGTCATGGTTTGATTTTTGCTTGTTTTGTCTTCTATCTTTATCTAACTTACAGGGTTTGTTGGAATATTTTTTTTGCTTGAATTGTCTTCTATCTCCAGCTGACCTACCAGATTTGTTTTTGCTTGTTTTGTCTTCTATCTCCATTTGACCTACAGGGTATGATTTTGCCTGTTATATTTATCCTCATCTGACCTACAGGATCTGATTTTGCCTGTTTTGTATTCTGTACCCGACCTACAGGGTTGTTTTTGCTTGTTTTGCTGTCCCCATCTGATCAACGGTTTTTTGTTGTTATTTTTTTTTGGGGGGGGGGGGGGGGGGGGGGGGGGGTTCCGTCATTTTTGCTCGTTTTGTCTTATATTCACATCCGACTTACATGGTTTGTTTTTTAAATTGATTTATCTTTTATCCCCAAGTGATCTACAAGATTTTATTTTTCTCTTGTCTCCAGCTGTCATGTACAGTCTTTGTTTTTGCTCGTTTTGTGTTCTATCCTTATCTGACCTAACTTCTATATCCATATGAGTTACAGGGTTTGATTTTGCTTGTTTTGTCTTCTTTCCCCAGCTGACATACAGGGTTTGTTTTTGCTTGCTTTGCCTTCAATTCCCATATGACTTACAGGGTTTGATTTTGCCTGTTATTATGTCTATCCCAAATGACCTTCAGGATTTGTTTTTGTTCGCTTTGCTATCCCCATCTGACGATATCACAATTTATTATGACAGACATCATTGCTAGCCTCATGTTCATTCCCAAATAGTGTTCACCTCCCATTGTCCTGGGTTCAATCCTCACTGGTGTCCGTATAAGGTGGTACAGTGTTCACTCCCTAGACATCACTAGACATCATTGCCTGGTACTCATTTTATACATCAGTACAGTGAGAGAATGAAAGTAAAGAACGTTTTCCAACAATGCGCCGTTCCGAGCGGAACTCATTCCACAAGACCACATAGATGTACAATTCAATGCAGAGTTTATCCTGGTTTCTTGAGAATGAAACCGGCAATAGCACTTGCTTGCTAAAATTTGGATTGGACATTAACCAATCGCAAAGTACTTTCTGACAGATTTATTTGATCCAGGTACCAAATCACTGCTGGGTGGACAGGCCATTAAATGAAAAAAAAAATATAATTCCTTTTATTCATCTCCAAGGGGAAATTTGTCTTTAGGGTTTATCCCAAGGGAAGACTGAAAAAACCCAGACGTTAGCCGCAATGCAGCGCCGCATAGTCGGCTAGGGCTAGTTGACTTACTCAAGGCAAACGGGTAGTCGAACTCAGTACATTTTGGGTACGAAACAAAGACGGTACCGCTGAGCTATGCTGCCCCTTAAAAATCACCACTTCACTCGGGATCAATCTAGTTCCCTTTGCGAAATGTAAAGCGAATTATCTGCACTCCATCCCTACCCCATTCTTAACATCAAAAATGATTTTTTTTATTGTTAATTCCCCCATGTCAAACGCTTAAGTTTAGTTGAAGCCAGTTTGCCTAAAAGGGTGAAACAAATCAAAAGCTAAAAAACACAGAGAGGATTTTAGATTTAAAAGCCCTTCATACCCCCGCCCCCACCAAGGGGAACTGCAGTGGATCCCGATAAAGCCAACACCGCCAGAACAGAAAGTTTGGTTGCCTTTATCCATTATCGATGGAATGCAGTGGATAAAGTAAAAAAATTGGGACTAACAAGAGGCGTTGACTTTACACAGATTCCACTGTAGTTACTTCAAGGTCCCAAAGTAGATCCAGAGTCAATATTTGAATGCTTCTAGTCTGTGACTGCGTGAAATTACAACTCAAATCTCATCACGATTATGACAGGACAAATTATATCTATGCTATGTGTGAAAATTCGTGCGATTTGGACATAAAGCAACAAGAAAAAGAGCAATAAATGATAAAGAAAAAAGAAAATTCAGCAAAAGTAGACCCATGGAGAAGCCAAAGTCTGGGAAGCAAATGTTCCTTGCTCTGATGGGATCTCCATCTAACCCGGGTTTATGGGATATTGACACAATCGGGAATTGAACACGAGACCATCGGATAAGGACTCCAATAGGGAGTTAATCTGGGACTATGGGAGGTGGAAACCAATGAGGAGTGAACATGTGATCACAGGAGGCGGACACCGGTAGGAAGTGAACACTGTACCACCTTATATGGACACCAGTGAGGATTGAACCCAGGACAATGGGAGGTGAACACCATATTAAGCTCAAGGCAATGAGATGTGAACACTATTTGGGAATGAACACGAGGCTAGGAGAGGTGGACAACAGTGGAGAGTGAACCTTAGACCACAGGATATGGACACCAGTGTAGAGTGAACCAGGGATTTTGGGAGGTGGACACCAGTGGGATGAAATCAGGACTATGGGCGATGAAAACCATTTGGGAGTGAGCCCAAGGCGTTTAGAGGTGGACGCCACTGGGGTGTGAACCCGGGGCTATGGTATATGGACACCAGTGAGGTTTGAACCTGGGGCTATGGGATATGGACACCAGAGGAGATTGAACTCGGGACTATAGGAGGTAAACACCGTTGGGGAGTTAACCCGGGCTATGAGAGGAGAACACTTCTGGGGAGTGAACAAGATACCACTGGATATGGACACCAGTGCAGATTATACCCAAGACCATGAGAGGTTGACACCACTGGGGATTGAACCCGGGACTACCGGATATGGATTTCAATGGGGAGTTAACCTGGGAGTATTTGGGGCGGTAAACAATGGAGAGTTAACCTGGGGCAAGTGGAGTGAACATGGGACCACGGGAGGTGGACAACAGTAGGAAGTGAACCAGGAGCAATGGGTTATGGACATCAGAGGGGTTATGGGATTTAGACAACAACGGGAAATGAACTCGGGACTATAGGAGGTAGACACCAGTGCAGAGTGAACCCGGGTCTATGAGAAACCACTGAGAGGGTGAACACGGTACTATTGGCGGTGGGGATTGAACTGGATACTATGGGAGGTGGACACCACTGGGGAATGAACCTGGGTCTATGGAAGGTGGACACCAATGGAAGTGAGCCCCGGAAGGTAGACACCAATGGGAATTGAACCCAGAGCTATTGGTGGTGGAAACCAGTGGGAATTGAACCCAGGAATATGGGAGGTGGACACCATTGGGGAGTACTAGTAGTAGCAGTAATAGTAGAAGTAGCGTATGGCTACACCTCCAAATTATGTTTGTCGATCCATGATAACAGGTCATCTCCGGCTTCAATTGGGGAGTGAGTTCAAGGCTATGAGAGGTGGAAACCAGTAGTGAGTGAACCCGGAACTTTGGGAGGTGGAAACCACTGAGGAGTGAACCCTGGACTATAGAATTTTCATCCTTATCCTCCTCCTCCTCCTCCTTCTCATCATCATCATCATCATCATCATTGCTATCATCATCATCATCATCATCATCATCATCATCATCATCATCATCATCATTTCTATCATTATTAATATCATCATCATCATCATCATCATCATCATCATCATCATCATCATCATCATCATCATCATCATCATTATCATCATTGCTATCATTATCATCATCATCATCAATATCATCATCATCATCATCATCATCATCATCATCATCATCATCATCATCATCATCATCATCATTATTATTATTATTATTATTATTATTATTATTATTATTATTATTATTATTATTATTATTATTATTATTATTATTATTATTATTATTATTATTATTATGATCATTATTAGAGAACAAGCCATTGTTATAGTCTTTGCTGTATAATAATTGAATGTTTGTATTGATTACACGGCTTGTATATATCATGCAAAAGAAGAAAAAAGATTCTTGATTTACAATTAAAAGCACATAAGAAAAAGTAAGGTGATTGTTTCAAAAAGGGAAAAATGTAGACTCCAAGAGCACAATATCAGTGAACTTACTTTGATATCACATAAACGTCTCATGCAGATAAAGCTCAGGATCCCATTAAGAGGAATACACTCAAATGTTTACAAAATATTATATAGTTTAAAAAAAATAACAGAACGTAAGAGAGAGATGATTTACAAGCGAAAAATATCATATCCCAAAACATTTGATAAAAACGCCTTACCACAGAGTATTCGTGAAATAGAATCTCTGTCTATTTTGAAACGTTCGCTTTAAACATACCTTTTTCGTCTTTAGTATGAGAAGCAAGATAGGTCTTTCTGTTTTGTGTTATGTGCTGTGCGTGTGCGTGTGTGTGTGTGTGTGTGTGTGTGAGTGTGTGTGCTTGTGTATGTGAATGAGTACGTTTCAGCCAAAGTAATTTGATTAGACTCTGGTGTCTCGGAGTTATAGCGCTATGTAATTTTTCAGCATTATGATTATTATTAACTTGAGCTTTTCTACAGAGCAAAATCCACAGAACGTGCTCAAAGCGCTTTACATGGCATCCTTGAGCAACAGCAACCCTTAACATATAGGACGAGACAGGGCGCCTGTTAGGCGATAATACAATTTTCCCGACAGAAATAACTCTGGTAACAGCCAGGTACTTATTTAAACCTGTGTACGGCGAGAGAATGTAAATAAAGAGCGTTTTCCAAGGACTAGACTAAGGGCCGCTCAGAGCGGGACTCCAACCCAGGACGTTCAGATTCGAACGCAAGTGTCATACCACTGGACCACATAGCCACAGAAAACTGTAACTACACTTTTGACTGTTCCTCTCCCAGCCAAGGATTCCGACCGGGGCAAGGAGAAAACCAAATAATCTCATTCTAAGACAAAGTTAGAAAGCAAGTTGAAAAACAGATATAGGGAGATAGAAGATACACTAGGTTCCTCCCTGCCCACTATAGGAGGCCAAAAAAACACCCATCCAGGAAGAAGAAGAAGAAGAAGAAGAAGAAGAAGAAGAAGAAGAAGAAGAAGAAGAAGAAGAAGAAGAAGAAGAAGAAGAAGAAGAAGAAGGTAAAGGAAGCAAGGCAGTGAATACTACTTTAAGAACAGGGTATGCATTGGTTACTTTCTTGAGCATCGGATTTCGGCACGCTAGCCCCCTCGTGGATCTTTACCTTGCAGTTGGTGAGGGGGCTTGAGGCACACGGGAGGGCAAAGGTGTAAACCCCGGTCGACCGTCACGAGACCTTCCCGGGTATCGAGCCAACGAGCCACATGAGCTGCTCGCCCCGGTGTGTGACTAAATTTGATCCAAACCCGGTGCCCGAATAGCAGCCCTATCCCGGGCGCCACACTATTATCCTTATGTCGAGTCCCAATCAGTCCGTCAATGGCGAAGCGGTCTGCCGCCTAGCCAAATAATACCGCGTTCGTGTCGCCAGGGTCGTCGGCACGTCCGAGAAAAAAGCAAACGTCCCATGCATCAATCGATTCGCGGCCTGCCGATCGGAAAATGCGACGGCGGGGATGGCGAGCTGACGCGTATATTGTCCCTGAACGTCGAGAGCCAGAGTATGGCAAAAAATGAGCTTTTATCAAAGCTATTGGCCGTTCATTGCGTAGATATCCTCCTGTTACAGGAGACCCACCTTTATTCAGGCGCGCAATCTTCCCGATTCCATATCCCAGGCTACACGGTGGTCCAACGCGAGGACACCTCGAGGCTCAAAGGAGGGGTTAGCGTTTACGCTAAAGAGCCATCGAAGGTAAAGGTCATTGAGAGCGTAACGGACAGCAATGGGGTGAACCGAATTTCCGTGGAAGTAGGTGGACTGTGTTTGCATAATATTTACAAACCACCTAGAGCGACTTGGACTACACCACCAGTACCGGTGGTCAGCCACCCTTCCATCTGTCTGGGAGACTTTAATAGCCACCATCACGAATGGGGCTACCGAGACTGCAACGAGGCAGGAAGACAACTCCGCTCATGGATGGACTGTAATGATCTACACCTAGTGTCCGATCCTACAGCCAAGGGTACCTTCCGGGGTACCCGCCATAAGAAGGAGTACACTCCAGACCTCACCCTCGTAACGAAAGGCGCGAACGGTGAACCGCTGCAGGTGAAGCGGACAGTCCTCGGGGACTTTCCGCATAGCCAGCACAGGCCGGTTCTTGTCACAGCTGGGGTGACAATCCCGAGGGTGCAGTCTCTCCCACTTTGCAGATGGAATTTCAGGAAGGCTGACTGGGAGGAATTCAGTTCCTATATCGAGCAGGTCTGCCCTGCCATTCCTCCCAAGTCCAAGAATATAACCAGATTTAGTAGGCTACTGGTTAAGAGCGCTCAACGCTCTATTCCACGGGGCAAACGGAAATTCTACACCCCTTACTGGACAGCAGAGTCGGAAGAGCTGTACCGAGAGTACCAGCAGACCCAGTCCCAGGACACAGCCGATAGACTACTTCAGTCTCTGGCAGAGGGAAGGAAGCAACGGTGGCAGGAGACCGTGGAAAGTCTCGACTTTACACACTCCAGCCGCCACGCTTGGCGTCTGATAAAGAAATTGGACCCAGATCGGAATTTCGCGAAGGCTGCACCGGAATGCGAGGCAGACACAATTGCCAAGAATATTAAGAACCGTAGTAAGCGGGTCCCTAATCAGGCTTTTGAGCGCGGTGTCCGCAAGGCGTACCGTACGATTCTGGACTCGCTACCTGCGGAGGAGTCGGACTGGACGGCCCCGTTCAGTCCCCGAGAAGTGGGTGCAGCCATTAGCGAAGTAAAGAACGGCAAAGCAGCAGGGATAGATGGTGTATATCCCGATATGGTGACGCATCTGGGCCCCCGGGCACGGGCCTGGCTAGCATAGGCAATGTCTGACATCCTTGCAAAAGGAACGCTTCCACAAGTGTGGAAGCACGCGTAGTTGCCATCCTGAAGCCAGGGAAGCCGGCGAAGGAGGCAGACAGTTACAGACCCATATCGCTGCTGAGCTGTCTTTACAAATTGTTGGAGCGTGTTCTATTAAACCGATGGGGGCCGGTCCTAGACGCTGCCCTGCCACCTGAGCAGGCAGGCTTCAGGGAAGGGAGGTGCACCACTGAGCAGGTCATTGCCCTTACAGAGCATATTGAGCACGGGTTCGAGAGAAAACAGCAAACAGGTGCTGTGTTTATAGACCTATCAGCGGCGTACGACACGGTCTGGTGCGATGGGTTAATGCTCAAACTTGCAAAAATCATAAGGTGCAAAAAGACCTTGAAGTTGTTCTCTTCGATCTTAGGGGAAAGGCAATTTCACGTCGCGCTGGGAGACGCCACGAGCAAAGTAAGGAAATTGAAGAATGGGGTCCCTCAGGGGTCGGTACTTGCGCCAATGTTGTTTAACGTTTACATTAGCGATATGCCGAACACTTCCTCCCTGAGGCTGGGATACGCAGACGACTGGGCACTCGTTACTCAGAGTAAAGTGTGGACCCGTCTCGAGAGCGTACTCAGCGAGGACGTCACCAGACTCAAATCCTACTTTGACAAGTGGTACCTGAAGATGAACACTTCAAAAACCGTGGCCACTGCATTTCACTTATGCAGTGGTTGGCACACCCGTAAACTGAATGTCCTAGTCGGGGACCAGCCACTCCCATATGAGCCGCGTCCAAAATATTTAGGGGTGACGTTGGATCGCAGCCTTACCTATCGGGTTAATCTCGAAGGGGTTGCCCGGAAGATAGAGAAACGCAACAGTCTTCTGAGGAAGCTGGCGGGATCGACTTGGGGCGCTAGCCAAGCGCTCCTGAGAACATCCGCCCTGGCACTATGCTATTCCACCGCGGAGTATTGCGCTCCAGTGTGGGTAGAAGCAGAAACGTTGAGAAGGTGGATGTAAAACTTCGCAAGTCGATGCACATAGTGTCGGGAACGCTAGCAACAACCCCTAGAGAATGGGGCCCGATAATGGCAGCGATCCAGCCCCCCGATGTCCGGAGGGAGACCATTACGGGAAACTGGCTGAGAAAGATCAAAGAGAGAGGGAATGGGGATACCCCTCTCATGCGCATAATGAACGGTGCCCCGTTTCGAGCCGAAATAAGTCCCGGCAACCCTTGTACGCAGAATCCCTGACTACGGACAGAGCTGCACATACGAGATGGAAGTCGGTTTGGACGAATTCAATCCCTCGTGGGGGCGGGGACCTACACTCCTCTAAGCTTGGTGAGAAGTTGCCAGGCTTTGATACCAGTAAGAGGAGACACTGGGTAGCTGCGAATCGGCTTCGGTCGAGGAGCTGCCTAACGGCCGGTGCGTTACATCAGTGGGGTCTAACTTCCTGTCCAATATGTCCACGCTGTGGACAAGAACCCGAAACGGCAGAGCATCTAGTCGAAAGGTGTGTTGTGACGATGCTACCAGGCGGGTTCGCGACGGTGCACGAATGCGGACCGGACTTTGCTGATTGGGTCGATCGTCATAACATAATAGTGTGAACCATAAGAAGCAGCAGGCACGCTAGGGTACTGGCACCCTTTTTGGCTTCTCTCGAGAACGTGTTAGAGTCCTGAGAGTACTGTACTGTATTGAGATGTTATGAGAAGGTTTTCAATAAAATCAAAAACAAAATGGCGGTTTGTTTTAATCTCCTTTATTTTTTCACATGACGACAACAACAGACAAAAAATGTTTCATCACACATATGATGTTCACTTTCCAGATTAAGATTTTTCTGTTGAAAAATACAATTGAAAGGAAAAGGATTGAATTGAGGATTAAAATATATAAAATAAAAGGTGTACCCCACATCGTGTGACACTGAAGTATGTCGGGATGATTCTTTGAAGAAATAATGAGTGGAGCAGGCACTTATGTTGATAACAACAAAAAATGAAGTGAGTATGAAAGTGCCAGAAGACAATAAAGAATTAAAATTTCGTGGCGGCGATGGGAGTTTGAACCCGCGACCTTACTGGTACGGCAACTCCGCTTGGCCGGGGAAGGCGTGACTCTACGGTTCCCCGTGGGATCGTGGATAGTTCATACGGTAGAGTAACGCTCTCCCTGGCCAGGCGGAGTTGTCGTACCAGTAAGGCCGCGGGTTCAAGCACCCATCGCCCCCGCGAAAGTTTTATTCTCTATTGTCTTCTGGTATTTTCCTACTCACTTCATTTCTTAATGATTCTATGCAAAAATTTAATTTCACAGTCAATGTATGATGAGACAATGGAAACTGACAAAACTACGATTTTATTCTGATGCCTCCCGACATAATACCGTCTTGAGGCCATTGGTCACAACTAGTTTGATTTAAAAAAAAAAGGAATCTAATGCTCGCCGGTGATAACTAAACATCAACATATTGAAGGTTATAATCCTGAGATGACTCAGACTCTCAATCATAGCTGGTTGGACATACAGGAATATTTCGAATTCAGACATATTCAAAACAATAGGCTTCAATGGTCGTGACGTCAATTCCGTTGTAATGACGCATAGTAACTTAGCAACTGGTTCTAAACTATCGGAACAATGGCGGACGCCCTTATGAAATACTTCTACGACGAGCATAAACGTGTAGCCAGAGGAGGAAAACATTATAAATATGATCGTGTTTCGACTTTTATAAATTCTGATCACATGCCATGTGAAAAAGTTCTAACCAGCATGACGAATATTGAGTACCGATTATTTTTATTTAGAACCAAGCTGCTCGTTACTGGGTGGACCTGACATCAGACTATTGAATCCTATTCTGATGCATTATAGTTTTTAGTTTTTACGTTGTTATGTCAACTAAGGTGCGACCCCCCCCCCCCCCTCCCACCCTCCACCATTTAAGTGAGAACAAAAACCATCATTAATTATCAGTAATCACAATAAAAATCAGCGTCTTACTTTAGCTTCTGAACAATAGCAAAATTCCAAGGATTTGTTATGCTTGACGTTCTTCACAATGTTTCAATTATTTCCCCAGCAGGCCATATGGAATGATAATTCCATTTCATACGATACCCTTGCCTAGTGAAAAAACCCTTTTGTACTAACATTCTCACAATGGCAATAGCCAGGTTCTCATTCACACCTGGGTCGAATGGGGCATTCTGTGTAATATACCTGATTCAAGGACACAAGGCCGAGACCAGCATTTTCCATGACCACTGCCATCCATCCAGACATTGACCACGCCTAATATTGCTCGAATTTTCTGACAAGATGAGACACTGTGTCACTTAGTCACCGAGCCAAAGTAATATAATATACACTTGCGGACACTATTAACACAACTCTTATTAAACTAGTGTTGGCTGGTTCCAAAACACGCGAGGACACAACTGGTAACACACCGGAATAGCTTATTCCTCTGTGTTTTACTAGATACTACAATTTATGGGTTTTAAAACAAGCATCACGGCTAAATGGTTGGTTGAATAATAATGTAGACTCTAATATTGTCTAATAATATACGATTACAAAAACAACGAGCAAATATGATATTGTCTATATCACTGCATCTCTAAAATTGAATTCGTATCAAATAATCTAACAATATTTCTGCTCTTGTTGACCCAGCCGTGTGTAAATGGCTTAAAAAACATTACAAATTGCAACCTATCCATAAATTATGATTTAAGTAATATTCTCGAGAAGCTTACATTTTCTAATTTTCTATTGGTTAAACCTGTAATCGTAAATAAGATTGTTATCTTATGATAGGTATTACATAGAAAGCTACCGATTCATCTTGATATAAACTAACCGAATAGAATGAATAGATTAAAACGTTTCGAGTGAATTGTGTCTGCAAGTATGATCGCTGTTCGTCTTGCGACATGCTGCTCGTCGTGGGTCATGCAGGCTCCTTTGGTCAAATGGAGATTTAAAAAATAGTAACATGACTTGGTTCCACGACATTTGGCTCGCATGTAACGTCGTGTTATTTCTTACTTATTTGACAGTGACGCTTTTCCTAGTGAGGATCCAATATGTCTCTGAGCATTGTCACGAAATCTTGTAATGAATGTTTTCTTAAGTTTATTGTATACGCCGCTCCTAATGTTAAATCTTAGTTCGTAATGTCCCTCTATGATGATCATGTCGCATACGTATTTGTGTTGTTGAGTTCTCTGTGAGAAATATAGGGACTGCTCTTGGTATTGCGTAGGAACGTCTTAGTTGTTTTAGTTTGTGGTCGAAAATATATGTCATAGGCCATGGATTTTCCCCGTGAGTCATTTCCTGGCACACAAAGAGAGACCATTCCCTCAAGTAGTTCTTTTCTTTTAAAATTCTATTTCTTGGTTTTTGTGAAACTTTCATCCTTCCCATTCACCAGTTGGCCGTCCGACGAATCGGACGCATTTTATTCTCTATTCAAAGTTCAGCCGATGCTGTTTTGCAAGAGTCTGATGTCATTTCATTAAAATCAAGTGTGATTTTAATTGTTACAGGCCTTGTGGTTGGTGGAATTATTCATTTGATTCAATATTCCTGCTTATATTATGAGTATCAATCATAGTGATTTTCTAATTTAATAGTTTGTGCCAAGCACGTGTGGAAGTGACCACGTGTGTTGAGAAGTTTATAGTGTTGTGATATGTGTAAAGGTACTTTAGTTTAAGTATTATTTCTTTTGTTCTTCTATGGTTAATTATATATTGTTTTCTTTCCCATTCTAGTGGGCCTGTTGATTTGGGGCCGAAGCCAAAGAAACTATAATTTAATTAATGAACTCTAACCTGTCAATTTTGGGTCTAAGACGTTTCTTTCTTTTGATTTGTGGCCATAGCCAGAACATTTTGATATGAAGCATTATCCTTGGCCGACGCCAGCGATATTATACCTATCTATGTAAATTGATCACTTCCGGCCAAAGCCGTGGACTTTATAAGATTATTGTTATTTCAAGAACACTCTTTGAGTTGGACATAAGTCGAGACATTACAGTGAAAGGACGACAAACTGCCTTACTTCGAATTGAGGAAGAAGCCCCGACGTACCTGTGGACGGACAGATCATATTTTTGTTCTATGTGTTCTGTAAAGGTAAGAGGCTCCACCTTCTTGTGAAATCTGTTTGTGACTTGTATGCATATCTATTCATTGTTTCACGTTCATTGTTACTGTCTGGTGAATTGAGTGACCGTCATTACATGTACGAATGAGAGAGAGGGAGAGAGAGAGAGAGAGAGAGAGAGAGAGAGAGAGAGAGAGAGAGAGAGAGAGAGAGAGAGGTGAAAAAAAAAATATTTTTTCACCTTAAAAAAAATAAAAAATTTCAACCACAAATAATCACAGACACAATGACATGACAATACCAGTAGATTTTAATTATTCCAAACGTAATCAAAAGTGAATCACGAAACAGAATACAACAAAAAAAAAAAAAAAAAAAAGCGACGAGACATAATGCGACAACATCTTGACAATACAAGTCCATTTCGTTCACTCGAAATAGTAAGTAGTAGTGGTGGTGGTAGGGATGACTATTGTAGTAGTAGTAGTAGTGGTAGTAGTGGTAGGGATGATGATGAGGTGGTGGTTGTATTAGTGGTAGTAGGGTTGATGATGTGGTGTTGGTTGTAGTAGTAGGGGTGGTAGGAATGATGGTGTGATGGTGGTGGTAATAGTAGTGGTGGTAGGGATGATGATGGTAATAGTAGTGGTGGTAGGGATGATGATGTGATGGTGGTTGAAGTAGCAGTTGTGGTATGAATGATGATGTGGCGGTAGTTGTGGTAGTGGTGCTACGGATGATGTGGTAGTGGTGGCAGGGATGATGATGCGGGGGTGATTGTAGTAGCAGTGGTCTTAGAGATGATGTGATGGTGGTTGTAGTAGTAGTGGTGGTGGTGGTGGGGATGATGATATGGAGGTGGTTGTAGTAGTGGTAGTAGGGTTGATGATGTGGTGGTAGTTGTAGTAGTGGTGGTGGTAGTGGTAGGGATGATGTGGTACTATTTGTAGTAGTAGTGGTAGGGATGATGATGTGGTGGTGATTGTAATAGTAGTGGTGGTAGAGATGTTGATGTAGTGTAGTGGTTTTGGTGAGTGTTTTTTTATTCAGTGATGATAATAGCAGTTTGTCAAAAAGGAGGACAATTTCTCGGTCTATCGATCAAACACAAGCAAAGAAACCTAGTAGTTATTCAGCTTATAAATACAACCAAAGAATCTCTCAAATTCAAAGCCATAGTCCAAAGGTAAAAAGAAAAAAAGATTAAACTAAGCCAATCACCATTGCTTTGTTCTAATATTATCTCTATATACCAGATTATTTAATGGATGGTTGCGAAAGAAAGAAAGAGAGAGAGAGAGAGAGAGAGAGAGAGAGAGAGAGAGAGAGAGAGAGAGGAGAGACTTCTTTACCAGAATAACTTATGTATTGACCTTTTGAATTCTATATAAAAGAAAAAAGAAGAAGAAAAGAGAAATAGAAAGAAGGGCAAAGGGAAAAAAAAAAAGAGAGAGAGAGAGAGAGAGAGAGAGGAGAGAGAGAGAGAGAGAGAGAGAGAGAGAGAGAGAGAGAGAGAGGAGAGACTTCTTTACCAGAATAACTTATGTATTGACCTTTTGAATTCTATATAAAAGAAAAAAGAAGAAGAAAAGAGAAATAGAAAGAAGGGCAAAGGGAAAAAAAAAAAAAAAGAGAGAGAGAGAGAGAGAGAGAGAGAGAGAGAGAGAGAGAGAGAGAGAGAGAGAGAGAGAGAGAGAGAGAGAGAGATTAAAAAGGCAATAGGTATCTACAACAGAGAAAAAAATCCAGACCCATTTGTCCCTCCCCTTCCCCTTCAACCATCAACTAACTAATCAAAGAACACCGGTCTTCTGTGTCTATTGTGACATCTGGTGCCATACTGTCTGGCCCAACGTCATAAAAACGGGACTGTCATCAAATTTCACGAGACTGAGCACAGGTGTCAAAATATGACATAAGATATAATGGTGATTTTGTGGTTTTGAGGAAAATATTTGACAAGGCAAATTTGAAAAAGGAGGAAATGTGATGGGATGGGCGGAGATAAAATACCATTTAGGCGGAAATCCGCCTTTAGGCGGAAGATTCTCAGCCCTGAGACTATGTGACACATTGTCATTATCAATATCATCATCATGAGGCATTTCACTCCAACTCCAAAGTCCTAAAAATCGGGTCACAGCCACTAATTAGCTTAGTGCTGGAATGACAAAAACTGGACGTTTCCTACCAATTACCAACTCCCACAATTTTTGAGTTACTGCCTCCCCTCCCCCCCAACCAATGTGCTCGGCAATTTGCAGTAACAATTTATACTTCTGGGCGAGTGGATCACAATTTGAGTTCCACTACCACTGCTGCTGCTCACTAAACTGCCCACCAGTCACCAGCCCAGTTGTTACATTTACAGTTACACCAGTACTCTAGAAATAAACTCAACGAAGGATTAATCCATCATATTAAGATCGCTAGCCTATTAAGATCACATTGGAATGCAGAACACATGACACACGCGCCAGTCAGTAAGGCGTGTTGATATTACAATACAATTACTTTCTCATTCATTCATATTATATCTCATCATAAATATCGCCACCGCTCGAATACTTTTTACACTGTCCTAGTCTAGTCCGGTCCTAGTCCTAGCCTTGACTGAGAATTTTTTTTAAAAGAAAAGAAGAAAAGACAAATTCTTACCTTTACAGAATCCTGACGAATAAAAATGGTGTCAGTCTCAGTCTGCAACTGCATTTTGGCAATTGTTGATAAGATGAAAAATTGTCACCAATAGCGATGGCCATTATTGAAATACTACGTATTGAAATTGATGATGCTCGTAAATCGGGAGAAAACAATCATGGCTTCGCGGTTGGCGCCACGGCCCACCACGGTCGACTTACCGGATGTGACCTTTGACACGACCAGGGGTCAAGGCCCCAGAATAAGTACGGCTAGACTCCTGTGCCCCCCGTACTTAATGACGTCTAGCCTGCCAGTCTACCCGTCCTTAAGTACGGCTAGCCACGTCGAACTAATTACCTTTTGGATACAAAGCAAAGACCATACTGCTGAGCCATGCTGCCCCATCGCCTCGAGTGAAAAATCCTATTTTAAAGATTGATTCTCCTCAGCAATTTGTCAGTCCAACTGTACAATTTTTTTTTTCTTCAATTCTAAACTGGTTTTGCTAATGAAAAATGTTCCCTTTCAAAATATTACAATTACAGTGAAAATAATCTCCAACAAGAGCTCGAAAATTGGTTAAGGGAATGCAAAATTCAATAGTGCCAGAGAGCGGTGAAAAAATTTCCATTCCATGTCATACCACTAACAGTCATAGTGGTTTGTGTGTGATGATTAGAGAGATCTACCAACACTAACACTTAGTTTGACTATCTAGTTCAGTTGAGAAGAAGAAGAGGAGGAGGAAGAAGTGGGAGAAGAAGATGAATATGATGATGTTGATGAAGAGGACGAGGAGGTGTGAAGATGAAGGAGAAGTCTTGGCACCGATTTTGGGTTGGATGCATGAGAATGTAAGAAAACTTCTCTTTAAAGATTAGTCTAGACCTAGATTGTAGGAGATTAGAATTAAAATGAATACAAATACTAACCTTTCCTCCAGAGAAGACGATCAAGGTTGTCTTTTACAAGATCACAAATTATAAAAAGGCTAGCACTATTCAGTATCTGATACTGAATAGTGGTTTTGTACTATTCAGTATCTGATACTGAATAGTGGTTTTGTACTATTCAGTATCTGATACTGAATAGTGGTTTTGCACTATTCAGTATCTGATACTGAATAGTGCTTTTGTACTATTCAGTATCTGACACTGAATAGTGGTTTTTGTACGGTGTTTTTTTTTTTTCCGAAACCTGACAAAGTTATGGGAAGAGGACAGCTGTGGGAGTGAATATGGGACTCAGAAAAGTGTACACCAGTGGGGAGTGAACCGGGGACTGGGTTTCGGCGGGTTTCGTAATAAAAAGCAATTACTTTTTACGAAACGCGACGACACCCGGCAATATCCGACAAAGTTATGGGAGGTAGGCAGCAGCGTGTGTGTGTGTGTGTGTGTGTGTGTGTGTGTGTGTGTGTGTAGGGGGGGGGGATGAACCTGAGATTCAGGAAAGTGTACACCAGTGGGGAATGAACCTGGGACTCTGGGTTTTGTAAAAAAGCATAAAAAAATGTGGGGGGGGGATTACTTTTTTTTACGATACCCGACAATATGCGGCAAAGCGTGGGGAGTGAACCTGAGACTCAGTGAAGTATACACCAGTGGGGAGTGAACCTGAGACTATGGTTTTCGGCGGGCTTCAGCTAGTTTCATATAAAAGCAATTACTTTTTTACGAAACCCGACTAATCCTGGCAATATCCGAGAAAGTTATGGGTAGTAGGCAACAGTGGGGAGTGAACCGGAGATTCGTGGAAGTAAACACCAGTGAGGAGTGAACCTGGGACTGGGTTTCGGCGGGTTTTGTAAAAAAAAAAAAAGCAATTACTTTTTGTTTACAAAATGCGCCAAATCCCAACAAAATGGGGCAAAGATATGGAAAGTAGGCAAATAATGGGGAGTGAACCTGAGACTAAGGGAAGTGTACACCAGTGCGGAGTGAAACTGAGACTCTGGTTTTCAGCGGGTTTCAGCGAATTTCATATAAAAGCAATTACTCTTTTACGAAACCCGACGAAACCTGGCAATATCTGAGAAAGTTATGGGAAGTAGACAACAGTGGGGAGTGAACCTGAGATTCATGGAAGTGTACACCAGTGGGGAGTGAACCTGAGACTCTGGTTTTCGGCGGGTTTCAGCGAGTTTCACATAAAAGCAATTACTTTCTTACGAAACCCGGCAATATCCGACAAAGTTGTGGGAAGTAGGCAACAGTGGGGAGTGAACCTGAGACTCAGGGAAGTGTACACCAGTGGGGAGTGAACCTGAGACTATGGTTTTCGGCGGGCTTCAACTAGTTTCATATAAAAGCAATTACTTTTTTACGAAACCCGACTAATCCTGGCAATATCCGAGAAAGTTATGGGTAGTAGGCAACAGTGGGGAGTGAACCTGAGATTCGTGGAAGTAAACACCAGTGAGGAGTGAACCTGGGACTGGGTTTCGGCGGGTTTTGTAAAAAAAAAAGCAATTACTTTTTGTTTACAAAATGCGCCAAATCCCAACAAAATGGGGCAAAGATATGGAAAGTAGGCAAATAATGGGGAGTGAACCTGAGACTAAGGGAAGTGTACACCAGTGGGGAGTGAAACTGAGACTCTGGTTTTCAGCGGGTTTCAGCGAATTTCATATAAAAGCAATTACTCTTTTACGAACCCGACGAAACCTGGCAATATCTGAGAAAGTTATGGGAAGTAGACAACAGTGGGGAGTGAACCTGAGATTCATGGAAGTGTACACCAGTGGGGAGTGAACCTGAGACTCTGGTTTTCGGCGGGTTTCAGCGAGTTTCACATAAAAGCAATTACTTTTTTACGAAACCCGGCAATATCCGACAAAGTTGTGGGAAGTAGGCAACAGTGGGGAGTGAACCTGAGACTCAGGGAAGTGTACACCAGTGGGGAGTGAACCTGAGACTATGGTTTTTGGCGGGTTTCAGCGAGTTTCATATAAAAGCAATTACTCTTTTACGAAACCCGACGAAACCTGGCAATATCCGAGAAAGTTATGGGAAGTAGACAACAGTGGGGAGTGAACCTGAGATTCATGGAAGTGTACACCAGTGGGGAGTGAACCTGAAACTCAGGGAAGTGTACACCAGTGGGGAGTGAACCTGAGACTATGGTTTTCGGCGGGTTTCAGCGAGTTTCACATAAAAGCAATTACTTTTTTACGAAGCCCGGTAATATTCGACAGTTATGGGAAGTAGGCAACAGTGGAGAGTTAACTTGAGATTCAAGGAAGTGTACACCAGTAGGGAGTGAACCTGAGACTCTGGTTTTCGGCGGGTTTCAGCGAGTTTCATATAAAAGCAATTACTTTTTTACGAAACCCGACAAAACATGGCAATATTCGACAAACTTATTGAAGCAGGCAACAGTGGGGGGGGGGGGGGGGGGGGGGGGGGGGGGTGATCCTGAGATTCAGGGAAGTGTACACTTGTTGGGAGTGAACCTGGGACTCTGGATTTTGTAAAAAAGCAATACCAAGGGGGAGGGGGAATTACTTATTTACGAAACCCGCCAAAACCCGACAAAGTTATGGGAAGCAGGCAGCAGTGGGGAGTGAATCTGGGATTTGGACACTGATGAGGATTGAACCTGGGACTGCGAGAGGCTGATTCCAGTGGACAGTGAGCTTAGAATGTACTTTTATTTCGAAACCTACCGAAATTTTCAAAAGTTATGGGAAGTGGGCACCATTGGGCAATGAACCGGGACTCAGGGAAGTGCACACCGGGTGGGAGTGAACCTGGGACTGTGAGAAGAGGATATCAGTGGAAATGAACCTGGGACTAGGGAAGATGGATACCAGTGGGAAATGAAGCCGGACTATGGGAGATGGGTACCAGACGAGAATGAAGCAATTCCTTTTTTACGAAATCCGCCAAAACCGCCAAAAAACCATAGACTTAGGTTTACTCCCCAATAGTGTACACTTCCCTGAATCTCCGGTTCACTCCCCCACTGTTGCCTACTTTCTTTCCATAACTTTGTCGGATATTGTCGGGTTTCGTAAAAAAGTAATTGCTTTTTTTTTTACGAAACCCAGCCCCAGGTTCACTCCCCAACGGTGTACACTTCCCTGAGTCCCAGGTTCACTCCCCACTGCTGCCTACTTCCCATAACTTTGTCGAGTATCGGCGTGTTTTGGCAGGTTTCGTAAAAAAAGAAACACCCCTAACAATACCACGTGTATTCAGTAAATAGATGTCAATTGTAGTCTAATATTCAGTATCTATTTAAATTATTATTATTATCATTATTATTATTATTATTATTATTATTATATTATTATTATTATTATTTATTATTATTATTATTATTATTATTATTATTATTATTATTATCACGTAAATTTTAATATAGTACGGCAATTAATTCACGGAAGTACATCGCTCAATCAAAAAATGCAGAAAGTCTGCCCACATATTTATAATGAATCGGGTTTGCCTTAGATGACAAAACAAACAAACAAACAAACAAACAAACAACAACAACAACAACAACAACAACAACAACAACAAATGAGACAAACAGAAAAAAAAAACAAGATTTTTAAAAATAATGAACAATAGAAGAGCACAATAATGAAAAATAACAACGAGATGATAACACATAAAAGATATTCGTAATAAATCGATAACTGATTAAATTACTCCAACTACTTGATTAAAAAAAAAATCATCATAATCATAATAGTGATGATGACGATTAAAACAACAATAATAATAATAGTAAGTAAGTAGAAATAATAATAATAATAATAATAATAATAATAATAATAATAATAATAATAATAATATAATAATAATAATATAATAATAATAATAATAATAATAATTAAAAGTACAATAGTATAATATAAACATTAAAGTATATTACAGCAAATAAAATTATAAAAACAAAAGTTTAAAAAATATCAATAGACATTAGGAATTTAAAAAATAATGGGAAAAAAAAAAACAAGTTACCCCTACCGGGATTTGAACTCTCGAACCTTAAAACTCAGAGTCAAACAGCTTATATCCACCAAGCCATGGTGTCACTGAACTCTTAGTGACATTTAATCATGTCTATTTAGATATTTAAAAATGGATTTGAATGCCACTTTTATTTTGATATTTTGAACTATGTTAATTGCATAAAAGCAGAAATTTTTTAAAAATTACGATCAAAATATTTTTACAGCTTTGAATCGGGCTGTCAGTTAGTGCATGTGTTCAATCTGGAAGTAGGTCAACAGTTTATTTCCATTCAACCGAGATTGTCGCACTTTTCACTCTCTCTATAAAAAAGAGTTCCTTATGGATACTGAATAGTGGCAAAGCACTATTCAGTATCTGATACTGAATAACCACTTCCTTATAAAAATGTGTTCACGATGAAAACGGAAATGTTCGTATATTTCATCGTCGTTAAACGAATCGATGGGATTGAGTCTGGCCCGAAACACCTTCTCCGTTGAATCAGTCGTCTCTGACGAATTTGAAACAGCGCAGCTGCCGCCATTTTCATGTGTTGACAGTTGTTTTGACAGTACCGTCAATGACAGTGTCATAGTCATAGTCATACGAATCACGTCATGTGATCGAGAGTAACTTCGCATTGCTTTGCTTGGCACAAAAATAAAGAAAATAAAAGGGGGTAGGGGGTGTTTTAGCTAAACAACATAATTTTCATATTAAAAAATAAGCTAGTTGTTTGTTATTCTCTAAATATCTAAATCTAAACTTCGAACCAAGCGAAGCTGAAATCTCAGACTCAGACTCAGACTCACTGAGTCACTCAACTTCATCAGATTTATTAGTTTCCGGACAAAAATTTGTGCTTTCGACGATCTGTGACCTTTAAACCGTTTCCATTAGCATTGACAAATATCAACAGATTACTTTTGTCGTTATAATTCTTTTTCTATGTATTTTTTTATCGCGAACCGAGTCGTCTAACACTGGCCGCCATCTTTGTTGACGCCGTTTCTTAGTTACTAGTCAGAGACTAAACGAGAATCATCAAGAAATGAAATGAGTAGGAAAATACCGTATGAACCTATCCACGATCCCACGGGGAACCGTAGAGTCACGCCCTCCCCGGCCAAGCGGAGTTGCCGTACCAGTAAGGTCGCGGGTTCAAGCCCCCATCGCCGCCACGAAATTCTTATTCTTTATTGTCTTCTGGCACTTTCCTACTCACTTCATTTTTTGTTGTTATCAACATAAGTGCCTGCTCCACTCATTATTTCTTCAAAGAATCATCCCGACATACTTCAGTGTCACACGATGTGGGGCACACCTTTTATTTTATATATTTTAATCCTCAATTCCTTTCAATTGTATTTTTCAACAGGACAATCTTAATCTGGAAAGTGAACATCATCTGTGTGATGAAACATTTTTTGTGTGTTGTTGTCGTCATGTGAAAAAATAAAGGAGATTAAAACAAACCGCCATTTAGTTTTTGATTTTATTGAAAACCTTCTCATAACATCTCAATACGGCACAGTACTCTCAGGACTCTAACACGTTCTCGAGAGAAGCCAAAAAGGGTGCCAGTACCCTAGCGTGCCGAAATCCGATGCTCAAGAAAGTGACCAATGCATACCCTGTTCTTAAAGTAGTATTCACTGCCTTGCTTCCTTTACCTTCTTCTTCTTCTTCTTCTTCTTCTTCTTCTTCTTCTTCTTCTTCTTCTTCTTCTTCTTCTTCTTCTTCTTCTTCTTCTTCTTCTTCTTCTTCTTCTTCCTGGATGGGTGCTTTTTTTGGCCTCCTACAGTGGGCAGGGAGGAACCTAGTGTATCTTCTATCTCCCTATATCTGTTTTTCAACTTGCTTTCTAACTTTGTCTTAGAATGAGATTACTTGGTTTTCTCCTTGCCCCGGTCGGAATCCTTGGCTGGGAGAGGAACAGTCAAAAGTGTAGTTACAGTTTTCTGTGGCTATGTGGTCCAGTGGTATGACACTTGCGTTCGAATCTGAACGTCCTGGGTTGGAGTCCCGCTCTGAGCGGCCCTTAGTCTAGTCTTTGGAAAACGCTCTTTATTTACATTCTCTCGCCGTACCCAGGTTTATATGAGTACCTGGCTGTTACCAGAGTTATCTCTGTCAGGAAAATTGTATTATCGCCTAACAGGCGCCCTGTCTCGTCCTATATGTTAAGGGTTGCTGTTGGTTAGGGATGCCATATAAAGCGCTTTGAGCACATTCTGTGGATATTGCTCTGTAGAAAAGCTCAAGTTAATAATAATCATAATGCTGAAAAATTACATAGCGCTATAACTCCGAGACACCAGAGTCTAATCAAATTACTTTGGCTGAAAGGTACTCATTCACATACACAAGCACACACACACACACACACACACACACACACACACACACACACACACGCACAAGCACAGCACATAACACAAAACAGACAGACCTATCTTGCTTCTCATACCATCTACTAAAGACGAAAAAAGTATTGTTTTAAGCGAACGTTTCAAAATAGACAGAGATTCTATTTCACGAATACTCTGTGGTAAGGCGTTTTTATCAAATGTTTTGGGATAAGATGTTTTTCGCTTGTAAATCATCTCTCTCTTACGTACTGTTATTTTTTTAAAACTATATAATATTTTGTAAACATTTGAGTGTATTCCTCTTAATGGGATCCTGAGCTTTGTCTGCATGAGACGTTTATGTGATATCAAAGTAAGTTCACTGATATTGTGCTCTTGGAGTCTATATTTGTTCCCTTTTTGAAACAATCACCTTACTTTTTCTTATGTGCTTTTAATTGTAAATCAAGAATCTTTTTTCTTCTTTTGCATGATATATACAAACCGTATAATCAATACAAACATTCAATTATTATACAGCAAAGACTATAACAATGGCTTGTTCTCTAATAATGATCATAATAATAATAATAATATATAATAATAATAAATATAATAATAATTAATATATAATAATAATAATAATAATGATGATGATGATATATGAATGATGATGATATAATATATGATGATATGATAATGATGATGATATGATTGATGATGATGAGATGATATGATGATGATGATGATGATGATGATGTATGATGATGATGATGATGATGATGATGATGATGATGATAGAATGATGAATGATGATGATGATGTGATTGATGATGATGATGATGATGATGATGATGATGAGAAGGAGGAGGAGGAGGAGGAGGAGGAGGAGGAGGAGGAGGAGGAGGAGGAGGAGGAGGAGGATAAGGATGAAAATTCTATAGTCCAGGGTTCAGTCCTCAGTGGTTTCCACCTCCCAAAGTCCCGGGTTCACTCACTACTGGTTTCCACCTCTCATAGCCTTGAACTCACTCCCCAATTGAAGCCGGAGATGACCTGTTATCATGGATCGACAAACATAATTTGGAGGTGTAGCCATACGCTACTACTAGTACTCCCCAATGGTGTCCACCTCCCATATTCCTGGGTTCAATTCCCACTGGTTTCCACCACCCATAGCTCTGGGTTCAATTCCCATTGGTGTCCACCTTCCAGGGCTCACTCCCATTGGTGTCCACCTTCCATAGACCCAGGTTCATTCCCCAGTGGTGTCCACCTCCCATAGTATTCAGTTCAATCGCCACCGCCAATAGTACCGTGTTCACCCTCTCAGTGGTCTCTCATAGACCCGGGTTCACTCTGCACTGGTGTCTACCTCCTATAGTCCCGAGTTCACTTCCCGTTGCTGTCTAAATCCCATAACCCCTCTGATGTCCATAACCCATTGCTCCTGGTTCACTTCCTACTGTTGTCCACCTCCCGTGGTCCCATGTTCACTCCACTTGCCCGGGTTAACTCTCCATTGTTTACCGCCCCAAATACTCCCAGGTTAACTCCCCATTGAAATCCATATCCGGTAGTCCGGGTTCAATCCCCCGTGGTGTCAACCTCTCATGGTCTTGGGTATAATCTGCACTGGTGTCCATATCCAGTGGTACCTTGTTCACTCCCCAGAAGTGTTCTCCTCTCATAGCCCGGGTTAACTCCCCAACGGTGTTTACCTCCTATAGTCCCGAGTTCAATCTCCTCTGGTGTCCATATCCCATAGCCCCAGGTTCATTCCTCACTGGTGTCAATATACCATAGCCCCGGGTTCACACCCCAGTGGCGTCCACCTCTAAATGCCTTGGGCTCACTCCCAAATGGTTTTCATCGCCCATAGTCCTGATTTCATCCCACTGGTGTCCACCTCCCAAAATCCCTGGTTCACTCTACACTGGTGTCCATATCCTGTGGTCTAAGGTTCACTCTCCACTGTTGTCCACCTCTCCTAGCCTCTTGTTCATTCCCAAATAGTGTTCACATCTCATTGCCTTGAGCTCATATTGGTGTTCACCTCCCATTGTCCTGGGTTCAATCCTCACTGGTGTCCATATAAGGTGGTACAGTGTTCACTCCCTACCGGTGTCCGCCTCCTGTGATCACATGTTCACTCCCCATTGGTTTCCACCTCCCATAGTCCCAGATTAACTCCCTATTGGAGTCCTTATCCGATGGTCTCGTGTTCAATTCCCGCTTGTGTCAATATCCCATAAACCCGGGTTAGATGGAGATCCCATCAGAGGAAGGAACATTTGCTTCCCAGATATTGGCTTCTCCATGGGTCTACTTTTGCTGAATTTTCTTTTTTCTTTATCATTTATTGCTCTTTTTCTTGTTGCTTTATGTCCAAATATCGCACGCATTTTCACACATGGCATAGATATAATTTGTCCTGTCATAATCATGATGAGATTTGGGTTGTAATTTCACGCAGTCACAGACTAGAAGCATTCAAATATTGACTCTGGATCTACTTTGGGACCTTGAAGTAACTACAGTGGAATCTGTATAAAGTCAACGCCTCTTGTTAGTCCCAATTTTTTAAACTTTATCTACTGCATTCCATCGATAATGGATAAAGGCAACCAAACTTTCTGTTCTGGCGGTGTTGGCTTTATCAGGATCCACTGCAGTTCCCCTTGGTGGGGGCGGGGGTATGAAGGGCTTTTAAATCTAAAATCCTCTCTGTATTTTTTAGCTTTTGATTTGTTTCACCCTTTTAGGCAAACTCGCTCCAACTAAACTTAAGCGTTTGACATGGGGGAATTAACAATAAAAAAATCATTTTTGATGTTAAGAATGGGGTAGGGATGGAGTGCAGATAATTCGCTTTACATTTCGCAAAGGGAACTAGATTGATCCCGAGTGAAGTGGTGATTTTTAAGGGGCAGCGTAGCTCAGCGGTACCGTTTTTGATTCGTACCCAAAAGGTACCGAGTTCGACTACCCGTTTGCCTTGAGTAAGTCAACTAGCCCTAGCCGACTATGCGGCGCTGCATTGCGGCTAACGTCTGGGTTTTTCAGTCCTCCCTTGGGATAAACCCTAAAGACAAATTTACCATTGGAGATGGGGATAGCAGAACAAGCAAAAACAACCCTGTAGGTCGGGTACAGAAGACAAAACAGGCAAAATCAGATCCTGTAGGTCAGATGAGGATAAATATAACAGGCAAAATCATACCCTGCAGGTCAAATGGAGATAGAAGACAAAACAAGCAAAAACAAATCTGGTAGGTCAGCTGAAGATAGAAGACAATTCAAGCAAAAAAAAAAAAATTCCAACAAACCCTGTAAGTTAGATAAAGATAGAAGACAAAACAAGCAAAAATCAAACCATGACAGCTGTGAGGTAACATTCCAATTTTTTTCGACAGAGACAACGCTGTTAATGGCCTAGTTTACTTTCATTATTTCCAGATATTTTTACTTCAAATATTGTTCAAGTAAAATGAAGCCAACTACAAACAAACTGGAAACAATCAGGGTTGTTTTTCGAATTGAAGAGTTGTGGTGTATCGATTTTTCGCCGCACTGTTTACCAAGATATGACAAGGGAAGTTACAGCTTTATCATCTGTCAACACAATCACAAAATATAACAAGCAAACATAGATGCGTATTCGCGCGTGTGCGTTTATGTTACTGTTCACAAAAGAGAGCACACTTACACAACATGATTATATTTTAACAAAAATTAAATTTGCTAATCCGACACATACTAATTGAAAGAAGACACATAATATAAATACATACATATATCTCTTGAGATACAACATATAACATCCCCAACATCCCCAACACAGTACTAAAGGAGTGTGCTGAGAGTTTGGCCCCCTCATTATGCATAATTTTCCAAAAATCGGTCGACACCGGGATGCTCCCTAATGACTGGCTGAAGGCAAACATCGCACCTGTACTAAAAAAGGCAACAAAAATAAAGCAGAGAACTACCGTTCAATCTCACTGACTTCTGTAATATCCAAACTATTAGAACATATAATCTGTAAGAACATGATGAACCACTTTGAGAACAATGACATCCTAACTGACCTGAACCACGGGTTTCGCAAAGGATACTCATGTGAAAATCAACTCCTAATAACTGTAAACGACCTGTTGAGACTCTGGAATGCCAACACTCAGGCAGACATCGGCATCTTCGACTTTTCCAAAGCATTTGATACTGTGCCCCACCAAAAACTCCTGCAGAAACTAGAAAATTACGGAATTCGTGGCTCTTTACACACATGGCTTTGTAATTTCCTCACAAAACGTACCATGAAAGTAGTCCTAGACGGCACGTCATCGGATGAATGTCCAGTCATATCAGGAGTACCACAGGGAACGGTGCTTGGACTCACACTATTTCTTTGTTTCATCAATGACCTACCTCTACGAGTAAAATCTCAGATTAGGTTATTCGCCGATGACTGTCTAATATACCGACCAATAAAATCTGCAAATGATCAAAAATTGCTACAAGAGGACTTGAATAGTCTCGAACAGTGGGCTCATGATTTGGGAATGAAATTTAACGCAAACAAATGCTACATCCTCAGCACAGCTAAAAAGTACAATGAGACCTACAAGTTAAACAACACCGTCCTGAAACAAGTCGACGATCACCCATACCTTGGCACCACCTTCTCAAAGGACTTGAAATGGGGGAAACACATTAACAAAATAACCCAAAAGGCAAGCTGCACCCACGCGTTTCTCCGCCGAAATCTTAGCCACGCCCCAACGTCATGCAAACAAAACGCCTACCTCGCACTTGTGAGATCACAATTGGAATACGGAGCAGTTGCCTGGGACCCCTACCTGAAAGAGGATATGCAAAAACTTGAGAGAGTCCAGAGACAAGGCGCCCAGTTCATAACTGGGAACTATAAGAGCAGAACCCCAGGATGCATGACAAAAATGTTAGAAGAAAGAAATCTCATCAGCCTCCAACAAAGAAGAAAAGAAACCCGTCTGTCATTCATGTTCAGGATATTGATAGATCAAATACCATCAATAAAGGCAGACTCCTTTTTCACGCCACGACCAAACAAAAGAAAAATCCGAGCACTCACTTTCGCCAATCACATAACCAAAAACCCCATTGACAGATACGCCACAAACAATTCGAACTGCTTCAAAATCCCACAGACAAGAACACAAAACTACAGAAATTCTTTCTTCATTAGAACTATCTCGGAGTGGAATGGGCTGGATGAACTGGTCATCATGGCACCACACCTAAACGATTTCAAGGCCCGACTGACATGGGCCCGCGCACACACATGCACATAAACACACAAAGCACACAAACACACTTACACGCACACATACATCACCTACTTTCAGGTCAGTATTGCAAGGTCAACACTGACGTAAACACAAACACACACACACACACACACACACACACACACACACACATAAACACACAGAAACAGTTGTTTTTTTTAAATGGTCGTTTCTTCAAAATCTATAGACTAAGATAAATCCCATCATTACTCTAACTTTTTAATTAAATTTTATCTTCAACTACGTAATAACCATTTTCTCTCTAAATTGATTTCATATTAAACATTTTAATGTTTCTTCGATCGTTTACGGTTGCTATCTTAAGTAAAAGTTTTAACTGTTCTGATAAAAAAGCGTTTTGTCAGTAAACGACACATTGATTTATGTTGTGAAACATAGACAGTACGTCCCCCGTCCCGTCCCCCCCCCCCGTCCCCCCCATTTAATCTCTTCACCTGGCAGTGTAGCACCATTTACTTTGCATCTCAGGGCATGCTTCTTCATAACGTATTCAAATGGGCAAATTCCCTGTGACATTACCCTTCGATTGAATGCATGATAAACGGATAGATAGATACATGGATGGATTGATGGGTCATTAGTTGGATCGACAGATGGATGAATAAATGGATGAATGGATAGATGGATTGATGGATGGATGGATTGATGGATGGATGGATGGGACGAATGAGTAGATAGATGAATGGATGGATGGTTGGCTGGGTAGTTGGGTAGATAGATGGTTGGGTGGATAGACATATGAATAATTAGGTGTATGGATAGATGGATGGGTGGCTGGGTGGTTGGATGGATAGATGGAGGCATGGATTAATGAATCAAGAGATGGATGGATAGATGGATGGGTGGCTGGGTGGTTGGATGGATAGATGGAGGCATGGATGAATGAATCAAGAGATGGATGGATAGATGGATGGGTGGCTGGGTGGTTGGATGGATAGATGGAGGCATGGATGAATGAATCGATAGATGGATGGATAGATGGATGGGTGGCTGGGTGGTTGGATGGATAGATGGAGGTATGGATGAATGAATCAATAGATGGATGGAGAGGTGGATGGGTGGCTGGGTGGTTGGATGGATAGATGGGGGCATGGATGAATGAATCAATAGATGGATGGATAGATGGATGGGTGGCTGGGTGATTGGATGGATAGGTGGAGGCATGGATGAATGAATCAATAGATGGATGGATAGATGGATGGGTGGCTGGGTGGTTGGATGGATAGATGGGGGCATGGATGAATGAATCAATAGATGGATGGATAGATGGATGGGTGGCTGGGTTTGGATGGATAGATGGAGGCATGGATGAATGAATCAATAGATGGATGGATAGATGGATGGGTGGCTGGGTGGTTGGATGGATAGATGGGGGCATGGATGAATGAATCAATAGATGGATGGATAGATGGATGGATGGCTGGGTGATTGGATGGATAGATGGAGGCATGGATGAATGAATCAATAGATGGATGGATAGATGGATGGATGGCTGGGTGGTTGGATCGATAGATGGAGGCATGGATGAATGAATCAATAGATGGATGGATAGATGGATGGGTGGCTGGGTGGTTGGATGGATAGATGGGGGCATGGATGAATGAATCAATAGATGGATGGAGAGGTGGATGGGTGGCTGGGTGGTTGGATGGATAGATGGGGGCATGGATGAATGAATCAATAGATGGATGGATAGATGGATGGGTGGCTGGGTGGTTGGATGGATAGATGGAGGCATGGATGAATGAATCAATAGATGGATGGATAGATGGATGGATGGCTGGGTGGTTGGATGGATAGATGGAGGCATGGATGAATGAATCAATAGATGGATGGATAGATGGATGGGTGGCTGGGTGGTTGGATGGATAGATGGAGGCATGGATGAATGAATCAATAGATGGATGGATAGATGGATGGGTGGCTGGGTGGTTGGATGGATAGATGGAGGCATGGATGAATGAATCAATAGATGGATGGATAGATGGATGGGTGGCTGGGTGATTGGATGGATAGATGGAGGCATGAATGAATGAATCAATAGATGGATGGATAGATGGATGGGTGGCTGGGCGGTTGGATGGATAGATGGAGGCATGGATGAATGAATCAATAGATGGATGGATAGATGGATGGGTGGCTGGGTGTTGATGTTATGGTGCAATGGATAGATGGATGGTGGCTGGTGTTGATGGATAGATGAGCATGAGAATGAATCAATAGATGGATGGATAGATGGATGGGTGGCTGGGTGGTTGGATGGATAGATGGGGGCATGGATGAATGAATAAATAGATGGATGGATAGATGGATGGGTGGCTGGGTGATTGGATGGATAGGTGGAGGCATGGATGAATGAATCAATAGATGGGTGGATAGGTAGATGGATGGATAGAGGATAGACGAATCGATTGATTGGTCGGAGAAATTGTTAGAATATAGATGTATAGGTGATAGGGTCGATAAATGGAGAATCTGAAGTCTCTCACTTCATTTTTCTTAATCTGTGAGTGATAATCTACGATTTAATCAAAGACTTTTTGAAACCCAAAGGTAAAAGACAGCATGGGCAAAATAATTATTAAACAAACGATCGTTAATGATTCGATTTAAATCCTACAAATAAAAATTCAAGGACAACAAACAATTTTACGAAACTTTTTTGGAGTAACAATGAATGGATCATAACAATTATAGCGCGAATATTTAAAAAAAAATAAACGAATTATCTTTTTTTTTGAGATATGCATTCATATTATTCAACTGCTAAATAATTTTAAAATAGAACAAGTAGCGACAAGTGTGTAATTTGTCACTGAATCATTTGATGCAATATGATGAAAGAATTAAATTCAATTCAGCATTTATTGTAGGCAGTTTGCCAATTCATAAAACAATTAATAAATGTATGATAACTAAACAAAATCAATAACATCATATAAGTGAAGGTAAACAATAATCAAATATAATTATTTCGTTTCACTGTGGATGTTGACGTCATGATGATGGTTAACCCTTTTGTGAAATATTTACTACATAAATAGTTCTATAGCAAATCAAGTAGGGAAAGGTGTATTTCCTTTGGGGTTTTTTTCATTCTCCCTCTCTCTCTCTCTCTCTCTCTCTCTCTCTCTCTCTCTCTCTCTCTCTCTCTTTCTCTCTCTCTCTTTCTTTCTCTCTCTCTCTCTTTTTTCCCTCTCCCTATCTCTCTCTATCTCTATCTCTGTCTTTCTCTCTATCTATCTATCTATCTATCTATCTATCTATCTATCTATCTATCTATCTATCTATCTATCTATCTATCTATCTATCTATCTATCTATCTAATTATCTATCTGTCTATCTCTCTCTCTTTTTCTCTCTCTTTCTCTCTCTCTTTCTTTCTCTCTCTCTCTCTTTCTCTCTCTTTCTATCTATCTATCTTCTCTCTATCTCTCTCTGTCTCTCTTTCCATCTCACATAATTTCTTTTTGTCATCTTACTTTGAATTGTTTTGGGGTTTTTTTTTGATGGAAAAGGGAACCATTGTTTATCGTTTAAAGTTGATAAGGCTTCTCGTTCACAACTAGGAACGGATTTCAAGTCTTCAAGATCTTTGCAAAGGTTTTCGTTTTCACTCGACCGATTGCAAATGAACTCCTACAATCGCCATCGTCTTGAATTTGCTGTACGTTTAACTGCTACGACAAAAATATAATCACTCCTTCATAGCTATGAACTTATGGAGTCTGATATTACCAGTGGTCATGGTTACCTTCAGTTTTTTATCCAAAAGTATACCAATTTGGTTATTTCAAATTTTACCGACATTGGAACGCGGAACATGAGATTGTGAAATCGAAGAAATCAAAGTTTTGGTGATCGAATACGAATACGAAAAAAAAAACAAAAATCAAATGGGGTTTTTTCCCCTTCACATCTTTGGTATATTCCGATAGCTTTCAAAGAGTATAATTTGTATTTTCTTAATGTCTTATTAAATTTTAATTATTTGGACATAATAGACTTCCGCCCATGTGAAGATATCTATAAACAATGCATCGCATTCTGCGGTTGCCAGTTGTGTCGTCTGTTTTCGGGTCGGCGAGGTCACGAAACGGTGTCTACTTGAACTCTGTCGCCTTTTACCCACCTCATAATAAATAATAATATAATAATAATAATAATAATAATAATAATAATAATAATAATAATAATAATAATAATAATAATAATATCATCATCATCATCGTCATCATCATTAGCAGAATACCGAGCACCTAGATATCGCTTAAGCATCACTTTTATGTGTCACACTAATTCAATACAGTTATGTTATTATTGTGGTTTGCGTAATAATATGGTTCAAATCAAATTTCAGGTTGAAAATGTCCGTATCATCATCTTCTTTAATATGACCGCCATGAACCGCCTCAACCCATCACCAACAATCCTGTGATCAAGTCACTTAACCCATTAAATCATGGCATTGACAATGTACTAAATCTTGTACTAACTACTAATAGTTAAATAATGGCAAAGTGCAGTATTGAGGTGGATTGGTCAAAATTATTAATTTGTCAAGAGGTAAAAAAATAAAAATTAGAATGCCCAGCTCTGTCAAAGCGGAAATATTGTGGTCAATGGTACGTGACTTTTGTAGCGTAGCGTTCTACCAGCTATGGTGTTAAGACTTTTAACGGATTAGTAAATGATAGTGACAAGCTAGATTTGTCTGTTGAAGACCGCTCTGAGGATACACTGGTCCTGAAGCAAAATGATACCAAATGGCACAAATTCGGTCGCTCGATATACGGCCACAAAAAAATCAATCAGAAGGCTCGCTGTGAAAAATGAGAAATCACAATTATTATATTCAAATATATTATAAATTATTTAACAATCAATGCATCATCCAAGGGAGATCACAACCTATCCCCGGGAGATTTTGCACGTTTGTCTATTGATCAACGTGATTCAGGAGAGATGGAGAGCTAATGTCGAAAACAACAGGCTTAAATCTCCAATATGTCGACTTCGACACCCATGTCATCCTCTGCGACACGTCAACTGGAAGACTAAGGCCCATTCTACCCAAATCGTGGACACATCTTATTTTCGACCAATTGCACGGCCTATCACACTCTGGCCCAAGACCCACACATAAACTCATTTGTCAACGTTTTGTTTGGGAGAGTATGAAACGAGATATTCGTCGCTGGTGTAAAGAGTGCCATGCCTGCCAAACATCAAAGATCAGTCGACATACCAAATCACCGTTATCAATTCGCTTACCACAACCAGACACACGATTTTCTAGCCTACACGTTGACCTTGTTGGCCCTTTACCAACAAGTCAAGGCATGTCATACATTTTCACCATAATAGACCGTTTTACTCGTTGGTCCGAAGCAATTCCACTATCAGATGCACATGCTACGACATGCGCACAAGCTGTTCTACAACATTGGATATCGCGGTTTGGTGTGCCAACAGACATTACCTCTGACCGAGGTAGACAATTCACCTCAACGCTTTGGTCAGAATTTGGGAAGTTGCTTGGCATCAAGACCAACAACACGACGGGATACCACCCACAAGCAAACGGGATGGTCGAGCGCTTTCACAGACAACTCAAAAATGCATTGAAGGCGAGAACAACTTCTCCAAATTGGTACTCGGAACTCCCATTGGTTATTCTTGAAATTCGTTCTTCTTGGAGACTTGAGGCTGATTGCTCACCTGCCGAAATGGTTTACGGTTCAACACTATGTCTTCCAGGAGAAATACTGCAACCCAAAAACACTCCGCACATAGAGCCTAGTTCAGATTTCGTGAAACAACTCAAAGCAACCATGCAATCACTGGCTTCAACTCCGCCCAACTTTCATGGGAATCAGCCTGTTTACATGCCTACCAATCTAACTTCTACCGGTTACGTTTACGTTCGCATTGACTCTCACCGTTCCCCTTTACAACGGCACTATGACGGCCCTTATCGAATTTTAGAGACAAATGACAAATATTTTGTATTAGACATTAAAGGAAAAAAAGAGAAGGTAACTGTAGATCGCCTGAAAGCAGCACATATCGCTCCAACAACAATACAGCAAACAAGGAAGCCCCAATTAGGACCAGGTTCAGATACAAAACCTGCTACATTGGAAGAGGTGGTATCGGACAAAACACGCCCAAAAAGAGACGTTACAATTACCAGCAGGTCCGGTAGACAGTCAAGGCTCCCTCCTCGATATCAACACTAGCGCTGTAAACTAAACTATGTGGTTTACAGCTGGGAGGGGGGGGGGGGGGGGGGGGTAATGTAGGGAGAGAAAAAGACGAATGGAGTTTTGGACGAAGCGAGCGGAGTCTTCCGCTCTCTCACAAATCACGGACTGATAACAACAACAAGCTAAGACTTCTGATCAAACTTTTCTCTTTTATTATCATTCAAGTTTCATTAAATTACTATCGTTTGTATTTAATCATTTTGTTATTAAGTTATTACGAGATCCTATAACATGAACAAAAATATCCGCGTGGCTGTAGAAATTATAAACGATGTCAAGATTCTCTCCATATTCTCAAATGGCGATTTGATTGCGCAGGGAGTTCATTATCAGAAGATTTGTCATGTCCGTTTTATGAACATCAAAAAATGCTGACTATTACCTAAACAAACACAGTTCTAGTTTTGCTGTTGCTGAAATTGTTTCATCTTCTTCCTCTTCCTCTTCAAGCTGAAACTTCCTCGTGGAATGCTCAGCAGCAGCATACCCAATTGTTTTACTGGGAGTTATCCAAATTGTTCTTAAGTCGTATAGTTGAGGGCAGAAACGAGTGAAAATGGTAGCCCACTCTAGATTGTGGCAACATAAATTTGCCAGGTTTCCTCTTGTACTGTTGGAGGCCGTGTAATGACACCTGACCTGGTTTTCTGACCTTTGTAAAACACCTTTAGTTTATTCTTCTCTCTCCTTTCCTTCAATGGTTCCAAATAGGGTGTCATATATGACTTTGATTTGTTTGAGGATTTTGTTGAACGGACTTTATTGCTTTTTAAAAAAAATTGATTCTATTTACCTATTTTCGGAGGTGTGATCGCGATCCCGTACCTTATCGCTTTACTCGAGTGTTTGTCTAACATAAACTTTATAGCATTTCTCTTTTATGGTTACTTGGTAGCCGAAGAGGTTTTTCTCAAGAATCCCAGGGTGGAGTTTGCCTTCCTGCATATGTTTGCAATGTGGTCTTTCCAGGTCTGGCGATTGTTTACACCCCTTCCGCACTAGGACAGGACTGTCCTGGGACTTTTTTTGTCCTAGTGCGGAAGGCTGCTATATTTTTCTTACAAGATATGAAGTGAGTAGAAAAGTGCCAGAAGACAATAGAGAATAATTTTTTTTTTTTATAATGAGTACCAGCCATGCTGACTTTCTATTATCCTCTTGAATGATGCTAGTCCGTCAAAGATTACTTTCATCAGCGAACTGGTACTCATCTAGAAATGACTTTGAGTTTGAAACGAATATTTTTGTGTTCGTGGATAGCTCACACGGTAGAGCCACGCTCTCACCTGCCAGGCGGAGTTGTCGTACCAATTAGGTCGCAGGTTCAAACCCCACCACCGCCGCAAAAATTTTTTTTATTCTCTATTGTCTTCTGGCACTTTTCTACTCACTTCATATCTTGTTGTTACCAACATAAGTGCCTGCTCCACTCACTTTTCTGAATTAAAAATTCACCCCATACACCGGAGCATACTCAATGTCTCAATCGTTTCTATGTTATATGTTTGTGATGAGAATATTGGCTATTAAGCTTAACTGCTGGTCAAAATTACTTCGCGATGGTGGTGAACGAATCGGCGGTCTCAAGAAGTGGGTGAGAGAGGGATCTAGAAATGACTTTGAGTTTGAAACGAATATTTTTGTGTTCGTGGATAGCTCACACGGTAGAGCCACGCTCTCACCTGCCAGGCGGAGTTGTCGTACCAATAAGGTCGCAGGTTCAAACCCCACCACCGGCGCGAAAAAAATTGTTATTCTCTATTGTCTTCTGGCACTTTTCTACTCACTTCATATCTTGTTGTTACCAACATAAGTGCCTGCACCACTCACTTTTCTATATTTTTCTACTATCACAAACGATATGAACACGGGACTGGGACAGTCCTGTCCCAAATCTGTAACATAGATAATTTAGAGAAACCTACCGCACCTATTGGGACGGGACAAAACAGTCCCGTTGTGTCCCAAGCCGTTGAGATATGCTACAAAATCAACGGGACAGGACTGTCCCAGTCCCGTGTTCATATCGTTTGTGATAGTAGAAAAATATAGCAGCCTTCCGCACTAGGACAAAAAAGTCCCAGACTTGGCGGCGCCGTGTCAAAATTGAAATGCCTGTCTTTATTTTCTGCATCCCTACTACTACTACAACAACAACAACAACAACTACTACTACTACTACTACTACTAACTACTACTACTACTACTACTACTACTACTACTACTACTACTACTACTACTACTACCTACTACTACTACTACTACTGCACTACTACTACTACTACACTACTACTACTACTACTACTACTACTACTACTACTACTACTACTAACTACTACTACTACTACTACTACTACTACTACTACTACCACACCACTACTACTTACTACTACTACTACACTACTACTACTACTACTACTACTACTACTACTACTACTACTACCACTACTACTACTGCCACTACTACTACTACTACTACTACTACTACTACTACTACTACTACTACTACTACTACTACTACTACTACTACTACTATTTCTACTGTTGCTTCTGCTGCTGCTTATGCCACTAATATATTAATACCTATATCCCTTTCTATTTTGTATTTCTTTCAAATTCCATGGTATTTATTTTCCAACAATAGTCCACACTTTATTTTAGTTCACTTTCATTACTACATTACACAGTTCCTCCCCGCCTCCCCTCTTTTGACATAATTAAAAGTGTGTGGCGATCGGTAAAGATGATGTTGAGATAGTTGACTATTTTAAATATTTAGGAATAACCATTGATAGTTCCCTCAATTTCTCTCAACATATTAATATAATATCTAAGAAAGTTGCCCAAAGATTATACATCCTAAGGAAATTGAGAACATTTCAAGTAAGGAAGAAAACTATGTTAAGAGTTTATGACTCATTGATTAAAAGTGTAATTGCGTTTGGCTGCACCATATGGTTTGGAGGATGCCGACTTAAAGATAAATCAAAAATTTCAAAATCTATCAAAGAGGCATCAAAAATAATAAACCATCCTCTTGATGGAGTAGAAAGAATTCATGGAAAAGCAATAGAAAGGAAAGCATTCTCAATTACCAACAATAAAAAACATATTTTATACCATGAATTTAGTCTTTTACTATCTGGGAGAAGGTTTTGTCAGATTAAATGTAGAACTAACAAGTATAAATAAACGTTCGTTCCATCAGCAATAAAAATTTTGAATATTTCATATGGTACAGAAAAACCAAGGATTGATTCGTTGACTGATTAACTGATTAATTTATTTAATGTAAGATTAACTGACCAATTGATAATGATGATAATTTTTGGTGTCGAATTGCCACAATCGTAACAAATTGAAAACGAAATGAATATGTTTATGTTGTGTATATCGCACGTGTGAAAGAAAGAAAGAAAGAGAGAGAGAGAGAGAGAGAGAGAGAGAGAGAGAGAGAGAGAGAGAGAGAGAGAGAGGGAGAGAGAAAATAAGTAGGAGTGAAATATCTGTTCAATCTTAGTTATCGTTTAACATTATAACAAGTGTAACTAAATGACAAATTGCCATATTTATGGACAATAAAGATCTATTATTATTATTATTATTATTATTAAGTACGCACCTTTTATAAATTTCTATTGCTCTGTTTTAATTCGCGCTTCCTCACAAAGTAGCATACAATTTCCTTGCCCATCAATGTTTTTGTTTATGCATCTTAACAACGCCACTACCACATTATCTCATTCGTCTGTAGTTTTTAATTCATCGTGTGTTGTTTATGAAGGGGAAACCCGAAACGTCCATTTTATCTGTTTTCGTATATTAACTGAAGCTTACATTCAATTTCACAGTTATAATTTATTTATTTATTTCAATTTTGAATATAAAAAAGCAAGAACAATTCAAAAAATAATTCTATGTTATAAAACCACGTACAGAAGGCATAGCAACATATACATTTTCGGCAATTTAAAAACTTATGTTTATAAATATAATTTAAGAAGTGTCACACTTTGTGACACAGCAGTAACGTGTCTAAAACCGGTCGCACATCTATTCGGTAGCTTGTGGGATCAATTTTCTTATTATTTATTTCGGGAATTCTCAATGAAAGTATTTTTAAGTAAGTCTTCTGAGCCACTTGGACTCATTGTAAGACAAATTAAGTCCTTTAGAGCCTTGTAGCCAATGGCGCAGGAGTTATTCCGGTTTCAATAGCGTGAAGCGGACAATTAACGTATTTGTTTGAAAACCTTTGAACAGGACGCTAGTCTATCGCAGATTACTAGCCCAGCTTGACAGGTACCCTTTTACACCTGAATGGAGTGAGTGATTGGAGTAAATTTTCTTGCTCTAGGAAGTACAAATTGGCTTCGGTCGGAATCGAACACAGAACCTCTGTGTCCAGATTACAACGCGCTAACCATGGGCCATTTTGCCTCCTAAGCTTATAAATCCGGAACTTATCCATGTTTCTGTAGCGTTAAGCAGACAGATAACAGTTTAAATTTTAAAATAATAAAATTCCCTTTTTCATCCCATAGGGGAAATTTTTCTCGAGGGTCTATTCCAAGGGAAGACTGGAATAACCCAGGCGTCAGCCGCAATGCAGCGCCGCAAATTGATCTAGGGCAAGGTATAACCCAGGCATCAGCTGCAGTGCAGCGCCGCAAATTGAGCTAGGCGAGGTAACTTACTCAAGGCAGCACAGCGCATCAGCGGTGATCGAACTGATGCCTTTCGGGTACGAAGCAAAGACCGTACCACCGAGCCATGCTGACTTTCTATTATCCTCTTGAATGATGCTAGTCCGTCAAAGATTACTTTCATCAGCGAACTGGTACTCATTTGCACCTGGGTAAAATGAGGTCATTCCAAGAAAGTCATTTTAAGATAAGATCGGAGATCCCCATAGAGTCTACGGAATTGACCCTTGAGAAATCTTTGGGTCATTAAAGGATGCACCCCCAATATTGTTTTCTCTTTCAATTTGTCTTTTTTTCCACGTAATAAAGCACAGAATTATGCAACCTCTATTTCATCCATTACTAGTAGTAGTAGTAGTAGTAGTAGTAGTAGTAGTAGTAGTAGTAGTAGTAGTAGTGGTAGAAGAGGTGGTAGGGTGGTAGTAGTAGGTAGTAGTAGTAGTAGTAGTAGTAGTAGTAGTAGTAGTAGTAGTAGTAGTAGAGTAGTAGTAGTACTAGTAGTAGTAGTAGTAGTAGTAGTAGTAGTAGTAGTAGTAGTAGTAGTAGTAGTAGTAGTAGTAGTAGTAGTAGTAGTACATGTAGTAGTAGTCGTAGCAGCAGCAATAATATTACTCTTGCTATAAGAATATTTAAAAATTTCATGATTGTATAAATCTTATGTAAACCAATCCCATTGTACAGTGTAAAAAATCATTATCGTCATGTCGTATCTTAGGTTGATTCATAAAATGTGAATTATTAGAGTTGCAATTGCCTACAAATAAACTTTTGAATCTTGTAAAAAAAATAAAATAATGCATTCGCGCATTAAATTTATGGACCAGGACATCATGTGGTGCTATGTTCAGGAACTACACAGAGTACAAATGAGCGATGATCTGCATTTGGCCAACAAATTGAACATCAAACATAAAGATTACTTCAAGTCAAAAATGAATGTTAGGATAGCCGCACAGACGCTCAGTAATTCTGTTGCTGATGCCATAGATTTTTTGCGTGAAAACCAAAAGCACCTTGATTTTAGAAATAGTGAGGCGACAACAACCTTCATTAGAAATATTGACACCTTGTTTGATTTATGTTACAGTAGGAATCCAGTAGCAAGGGTAGTAAAAGCAAGATAGACATCAACAACCTTCAAAACAAAATAGATAGTTTCAGAAAACTGGCAGACTACCTGAAGCAATTGACAGACGTCTCTGGCAGGCCTTTGGTGACAGGAAGAAGGAAGACACCATTTCTTGGATTCTTGTTGACCATTAACTCAATTACCAAGATATGTAAGATGATGCTGTCAAGACAACAGACCCCCATGAAATTTTTGTTGACTTACAAGATGTCACTTGGAGATGTTTTTCAGTCGGCTGCGAAGAAGGGGTGGGTGGAACAACAACCCAAATGCTCTCCAGTTGAAATGGTCACTGAGATGTCTCTCTCTCATCCTATGCCAACTGCATTGAACCTTCCGATCCAGACAACACGATATTCATGTCATCTCCAAACAAAAGCAACCCCTTGTGTGAACAGTTTGCACAGCTCATTGCCACTCCTTCTTCTTACCACGAGAATGCTTTGTTCTATATAGCAGGATTCATCTGTCATAAGATGACTAGGCAAAGCAAATGCACAACATGCGCTGTGGCATTATTCACTTTTGCATCGGAAACACCAGACCTGGAATCAATGGATTGCTCGGCTTTGCTTCGTCAAAAAGATCGGGATGGACTGTTGGCTTCAAATGATATGTATAAAATTATCGTTGTTGCCGATAGACTCCTCAAAGCCGAACTTCTGTCTTCAGAAAATGCCATCAAACATGTCAGCAATTCATTGATGTTCAAACTACAGTCTCGGGTGTATGGAGAAGTGCGAAGCAGTGTGTTTTGTGGACTGACATCACACTTTATGGAAAGTCATAGCATGGAAGAGGACGACCAAGGAGCGCAGATGATCAAGACAGCAGTCTT
>NC_088371.1:28200175-28260175 GCF_034508935.2 Berghia stephanieae
ATAATAATAATAATAATAATAATAATAATAATAATAATAATAATAATAATAATAATAATAAAATAAGAAGAAGAAGAATAAACTTTATCTCATATGAAACTTGGCAATCTTGTAGATTTTTCAATTCTAAGTCTATTTCTATGATCAAATATGCGTTATCTTGATAAATTTCTTGTATAGAAGGAACAAAATTGACGTCACCCAGCTCTTTGTTATTGTTTTTAGCTGTCATTTTTATAATAAGGTCTCACCGAATTGTGTTAATCAACATTTAACATTACACAAGGTTTCGCGCCTTGATAACTTATTATATCTGACTGGTAGATATTATGAGGTTTTTAAAACTAAACGCATAGCATCAATATTTGAAAGATATGGTTGTTGATATTGGAAAAATTAACGACAGAGTGGTAAGAAAGAGAGATATAAATTGAGACAGAGGAGAGAAAGAAAGAGAAGGGGGGGGGGGGGGGGGAAGAGGACGAAATAGAAAGTGGAGGAGGAAGAGAAGAAGAAAATACCAACAAATTAAAATAGAGAAAGTCTCAGAAAGACAGGGATAAAGAGAGGGGGATGGGGAGAGGGCAAGAGAGATATTAAATATTGAGTATTGAGTGGACGAGAGAATGGAAATACAAACAATATAAAAGATGTAGAGAAATAGAGTTTGGGATAGGGGGAGGGAGAGAGCGAGAAAATATAAACAAGTTAAAATACCTAACGTAGGGAGAAATTGAGACAGCTAAGTCAACACAAAATAATAATATGCCCATATAAGGAAAAGTCCAATTCTTAGAATTTGGGCGAATCCATGTCGCTTAGAGAGAGAGAGAGAGAGAGAGAGAGGAGAGAGAGAGAGAGAGAGAGAGAGAGAGAGAGAGAGAGAAGAGAGAGAGAGAGAGAGAGAGAGAGACTCCGTAGACAGATTTCCAACAATATTCCCATATCTCAAGCCAGCCAGTCTACATTTTAAATGCACGACATATATGTTCACCCTCCTTACGTCCAGTACCAGGAGAGATTTGATGATCAGGTGAGAGTAGTGAGGAAGGGGAGAGGGGTGCTAAGCTGACCCTACACAGGGATGAGAATAGCGAGAAGGGACGGGGGCTAGGCTAGGCTACCCTCCCAACCTGTTGGTTAACAGGGATGAGAATAGCGAGAAGGGGCGGGGCTGCATGTTCACCCTCCTTACGTCCAGTACCACTAAAAGTAGTCAGAGAGAGATGATGATGATCAGGTGAGAGTATAGGAGGAGGGGGGGGGGGGGGGGGGTTGCTAAGCTGGCCCTACACAGGGATGAGAATAGCGAGAAGAGACGGCGGCTAGGCTAGGCTACCCTCCCTACCTGTTGGTTACAGGGGTGAGAATAGCGAGAAGGGGCAACTACCTCTACTCTCATCCCGGGGGTGAGAGCTCGCTCGCTTTTCTATTCTCATCCCGTAAATGATATTCAATTTCAATTGTTTTAAAGGACGTCTAGCGAGCAATACTCTATAAAATTATGAGATTTTTTCTGCATCTGATTTAATAAGTATAATCAATTGTTCTAAAACGGACGGGCAGACGGGTAGACGAGCAGAGGGGTAGACTAGCAGAACACAGCTCAATATATGCCGATAACCGGTGCTCATTTCCCCTCCCCCTGTTTTCTTTTCTTTCCAAAAAATACTGCTATAATCATTTTACGTGAGTTAAAACCTATTTCGGTCAAACTTGATGACAGTAAAGAGTCAGCATACCACTTACATTGCTATAATTATCATCATTATCATCATCATCATCATCAACCACTATGATGCTGTATTGTGGCAAGTTATTTACTTTTGACTTTACGTTATTTATCGCAAAGGGACAATGGGAGAATGTTCTATCTGTACTGTTGTGTCCTTATGTAAGGCACTGCACACATTTTGCCTGCTGATGATGGGTATTAAACAGAAAGAACGAAATAAAAAGAAAGAAAAAAGAAGAGAGAGAGAGAGAGGAGAGAGAGAGAGAGAGAGAGAGAGAGAGAGAGAGAGAGAGAGATATGAAAGAATATTGCATATAAAGGAATATGTTTGCGTGATTTCAGATACACATACAATAGCAAAAAGAACTGCTCCCAGAGACTGGGACATGTGTTTGATTTGCCAACAAGATGACACAGACCGTTTATAATGTCTCTCTAAGTCGAGGAGGTATGACAAAGGGCAAAGCTATGAAACTCTTTTTGAAGATTTAACACAATTCAATTCTTTGGTTTGTGATGAAAACAAGTTGGATGTATCTATTTTTTCAATTCATCAGAAAGATTTGAGATTATTGAAAGCTTAAAAACAAAATGATGCTAAATGGCATACGTTTTGTCGTGTAAAATTTAATGCCAACAAAATTAGGCGATAGGAATTAAAGAAATCTAAAAGAATTGCCCTACAAGAATTCCAAACTTCGTCATTTGACTTGGAGGAGTCACCGAATGAATATAGTTCGCAATCCACGAGAATAATGAGACAACGTTCAAAATTAGAGATTGGCTATAATAAACAAACGTGCTTTTATGTAAAAACATGGAATTGGGAGTACATTCTGTAATGACAACAGATATGGAAGAAAATATTCGTGAAATAGCGTTATCTCTAAAAGATTTTGATATGTTGTCATTTATTGCCGGATGAGATTTAGTCGCTCAGGAGGCACGCTGCCGCCCTATACCATAAAATTTGTCATGCACGATACTTAAAAAAAACAAGCTTGAAAAGATGTCACTGCTGATGATAATCATGTCACAATTCTTGAAAGAAGTCGAGCTTTTGCTAACGTTATATCTTTTATAGAAGAGAACCCTGCAACAAATGTGACGATCGATATGAACCACTGTGGAGCTTATTTCCAGAATTGTCAAAAGTGTCCCAAAAACTCATCAAATGTTAATGTAAGAGAGAATGTATCGGCACCCGATGAAAGTGTTTAAGGTCCGGTTTGCCTTGCAAGGACTTGTGTAGATGCGGTGTGTGTGTGTGTGTGTGTGTGGGAGGGGGGGGGTGTGAGGTCAGTACCGTAATGAGTAAAATTCTCTCTCTCTCTCTCTCTCTCTCTCTCTCTCTCTCTCTCTCTCTCTCTCTCTCTCTCTCTCTCTCTCTCTCTCCCGCTCACCCCCTCTCCCCTCTCTCCCGCTTTTATCCACTAGTTACAACACGAAATAACCGTAAATGGTTACCAGTGTATTTAAAGTTTTAGAACGGACATTGTATTGTCGTGGTTATTTCCTCGGACAAGTAATGCTATATGGGAAAAAATAAAAGTGCTAAAAACGCACTGTTATGATAAGTTGCCAGAGTGGTTCTATATCAGGTGTTATTTATACGGGTCATAGCTACCTATATGCCAATTTTCAGGATTTCAACCCCAATGTGCACGGTTTTAGCCTAATTTTCCCTAATACAATGAATATGAAGAAAAAAAATATTTTTACGCAGTTATATACCTTGTTTAATTTTGCTGTAATTGGTAAAATCTAACCGATACGTTATGATCGATTGCCAGAGTGGTTCTATATCAGATGTTTTTTCTAGGGGTCTTAGCAACCTGTATGCAAATTTTCATGCTTTCAACCCGAATTTGCACGGTTTTAGCCTAATTCCCCCTACTATATTGTCTTCTGGCACTTTTCTACTCACTTCATCTCTTGTTGTTACCAACATAAGTGCCTGCTCCATTCACTTTTCTGAACTGAAAACACAGTACCTTTTAGGAATGAATGTATAAACTGCTGAAATGTGGTTTTACAAAAGGATGATGAGGATAAGCTGGGGGAAAGAAGAACAAATAACAGCATACTGGAAGAGCTGGAAGTCATGTCAGAACTAATAAATGTCAACAAAAGGAGAAAACTCATTTTTTGTCGGTAAATATGCCGTAAATTGGACAAAATATTGATCACTATGTGTAAAATACTACACATTTGCGGGAAAATCCGTTCTTATTTTTGACTTCGGGAAATTCCATCTCAAACCGGAAATTCCTGTTGTTGATTGTAAACACAAGAATGAAAGAGCCTTTGGTTTCATAAAAACGCGATCCCCAGGATTAATACATTCGTGTTATGCCAAATAAAATCATTTCTCAATTGATTTAACATGGCATAGCTATAGCTTTCGGAAGACCTCCTGCTCTTTTCAGGGCCCTCAACCCTAAAGTATTCACTTACATTAGTTCTGAAGTAGTTCCCTATTGTATCACATTTATTTAGGCTTACTTGTAGGTGTGTTCGACAAATGGATGATGCCAAGTCTGCAAAGATAGATCATCATCAAGCCCTACTGCAACCTCCTCGTGGTGTCGAACGGTAACAGGTCAAGCTGGCCAACTGCAGAGGGCGACAAGAATAGGCAATGGCAAACCATTCTTGTAACTTTGCCGAGTTAACTGCATGAATAAGTCCAAAAAGTCAAAAGGTGACAGCTTAAAGGGGAGCATGTTTTCACGGAAGACTGCTGCCTCGCTCGGTTGGGAGCGTGATGTTCGTCAGGTCACACCGAACCGTCAGCCAGTTACTAGGCGAAATAAATTTAACAAATGTGACAAAACCAAAATTGGGACATGGAATGTCAGGACCTGTGCCCAAAAAGGAAAACTAAACAACATTCTAAAAGAAATGAAACGGCTCCAAATAAATATTCTTGGCCTGGCAGAGATGAGATGGAAAGAGCAGGGAACCATGTCAAAACAAGAAAACAACACGACATATAAGATCATATGGAGTGGTGGAACCTCTTTCCAAAAAGGAGTAGGGATGATCTTAGACCAAAAATCAACCAAATTTTACAAAGGGCACGTAGCAATCTCAGACAGAGTTTTGCTGGTTAAGCTAAGAGGACCTGTAGTTGACACCAATATTATTCAAGTTTATGCACCAACAGAAGAGGCGACAGATGCAGATATGACAGAGTTTTACCATTCACTAGACAAAGCAAAACGAATGTGTAAATCACAAGAAGTCCTTATGGTAATGGGGGACCTAAATGCTAAGATTGGCAGAGGCAGAGATGGTGACATAATCGGACCACATGGACTCGGAGACAGAAATGAACGAGGAAACATCTGGGCAGATTGGTGTAGAACAAATAAATTAATGATTTCAAACACCTGGTTTCAACAACACCCAAGAAGAACCTGGACATGGCAATCACCAGGGGACAGAGCAAGGAACCAGATAGACTTTATAGCAGTATCATCAAGATTCAGAAATGGCATATTAAATTGCAAAACCTACCCAGGCGCCGATGTAGACAGTGACCATGTCCCAGTTGTTTGTACAGTAAGGATAAAGTTTAAAGCTATTCAGAGAACGGCTGGTAGAATAAAGAGGGATTACAGGTTATGCAAAGACAATGGCATACAAACAAAAATGAGAGAAGAATTTGAAAATGCACTCATGATACAAAGCCAAAGTGAACCTGATAACGAAAAATGTGAAAAACAATTTGATATATTCCAAAAGTGTGTCAAAGCAACTGCAGAAAAACATTTACCAATAGCTCAAATAAACAGCAAAAAGGAATGGATGACAAATGAAATTCTAAACCTATTTGAAGAAAGACGAAAATGCAACAGAGGGTCTGCAGAATACCAAACATTGAACAACCACATTAAATCCAAATGCATCGAGGCACACAGAACTATCTAGACTGGAAATGCTGCGAAATCGAAAGAGAATACAAACCCAACCCCCAACAAGCTCACCAAAGAATAAAAGAACTATCAGGGAAAAGGAAAAGCAAAGCAGCAGGAAGTTGTATCCAAAACAAACAAGGGGATCTGCTATTTGAAGAACAACATATAGAAAGCCGATGGGTAGAATACATAGGCGAACTGTACAATGATCCAAATAGAAATGAACCACCACTGAAATTCAAAGAACCATTAAGCGGTCCAAACATCACCAAAAGTGAAATTGAACATGCCATGGAACGAATGAGGGATGGTAAAGCAACAGGCCCTGATGAAATATCTGTAGAGGTATTAAAAAGCCTAGGAGATCTAGCAATTGATGAACTTCACATATTATTCAACAATATATACAATACTGGGAAAATTCCAGAAGATCTCTGTAACTCTATTTTCATAGCAATACCAAAGAAAGCAGGTGCAGTCAGATGCGAAAATTTTAGAACTATAAGTTTAATAAGCCACATCAACAAAATACTGTTGCGTATAATTATCAACAGGCTAAGGAATAAGATTAACCCCGAAATCGCAGAAGAACAATATGGATTCCAACCTGACAGAGGGACAAGGAACGCAATATACCTCCTCCGTGTTTTAAGTGAAAGAGCTATACAGGTTCAGACCCCACTATACCTCTGTTTTGTCGACTACAAAAAAGCTTTTGATAGAGTACGCCACGAAGAAATACTAAAACAACTGCACTCCATTGGCGCTGATGAGAAAGACCTCAGACTCATGCAAACATTATACTACACCCAGCAGGCATCTATCAAAATCGGAAACTCTACAGGAAATTCCATTCCTATTAAGAAAGGAGTCCGTCAAGGGTGTGTTGCCTCCCCAGATCTGTTTAATCTATACCAAGAAACAATCATGAGGGGCATAAATAATATGGAGGGAATAAAAGTGGGAGGTCACAACATAAATAATATAAGATACGCAGACGATACGGTACTCATTGCAACATCAGAAATCCAACTTCAAAAGATTGTTGACAAAGTGGTAGTAGATAGTGAAGCCAAGGGAATGGAAGTGAATATCACCAAAACGGAATGCATGGTAATACAGAAAAACCCGAAAACAACAACACCTGCAATATAACGATTCACGGCGAGCAACTTACCAACGTAGAAAGTTTTAAGTACCTAGGTTCAATAGTGACAACAGATGGAAGATGTAACCGAGACATACGAGCAAGAATAACTCAAGCCAAACAGGCCTTCATGGACCTGGGAAACATTTTGAAAAACAAACAGATGTCGTTCGGGATTAGATTCCGAGTCTTGAAGTGCTACGTGTGGCCAATCTTGTTATACGGATGCGAAAGCTGGTCTACAAATGCAGAAACACAAAAGAACATTGAAGCTTTTGAAATGTGGTGCTTGAGAAGGATGCAGAGAATATCGTATACTGCACACAAAACGAACGAAGAGTGCTAAAACAAACATACCAACAAAGGAAACTAATGCCCTTAATAGTGGATCGACAACTATCCTTTTTCGGACACATAGTAAGGAAAGATAAGAAGGAATACCTGGCAAGTTGTGGAAAAATACCTGGTAAACGCGCCCGGGGGAGACAAAGAAAAAACACTCATAGACCAACTGAAGGGCTTCACCAACCTAACAATCCAAGAGCTGTTTGAAAAAGCAAGAGACAGGGAGGAATGGAGAGAGATAATTCATGCAGTATCCGAAGCCTGGACCAGGCATGGAACCTAGAAGAAGAACTTGTAGTTGTAGGCCACGCCTTTCTTTCACCGCTGGCATCATCCGCTTACGACGACGATCTATCTTGATTGTTTTACGTTTTAGGGAAATTATGCCACGAAATACAACTTAAAGTCAATTTCCTTCTATTTACACAACTTAAATAAGATGTGAACCAATTTATTATTGGTAAATTACCACATGCCATCGATTTCAATTGTGAATCGAAACAACACTCACTCTTATCGACGATTAAAATCATCATCTCTCAGTAGCTCAGGCTTTACTTTCAATTTGATTTTAACCTCGGCCTCTGGTGCATGTAGTTCTAACCATTCTAATACAGACAACGTTCATTGACATCTTGGATATTACATTTTATTGTAAACCGTCAGAATGGGTAAGGCGTTCATGTTTCGATTGCTTTTACTTTTATCATCATCGTCATCATCATCATCATCATCATCATCATCATCATCATCATCATCATCATCATCATCATCCCCATCATCATCGTCATTTGAATCATCATCATCTGAATCATCAACATTATTAATATCGTTATTATTTTCGGATACATAGTTTAGTAAATTCACTACTGAAGTCGGATAGGGTACAATGTTATTTGCAGTAGGCAGTGTCGGATGACCAAATGAGTCTGTGTGCAAACATTGCATTAACAAAAGCTTCTATTTCGTGAAATAGAAATCATATTCCAAATGCCATGTCATATGAATTCACAAACTATTGTGAACTTGGTTGAACCGATGATATACTCAACATACTGGCCATCGAGTCTTGGAAGACTTAACTTCCTTCAATTTCATCAGCCAAGATTGGTAGAATGATATATATATATTATATATATATATATATATATATATATATATATATATATATATATATATATATATATATATATATATATATATATATATAATATAATAATTTTAATAATGATAATACTAATAATAATTTCTTTCATCCTTTTGGAAATTCTTTGTATAGATGCGTGATACATAATAATATTACAATAAACAATTGCTACCATCTCCCAAATTAGTAGAGAATAAATAATCAGCATTACATTGGAAATAGGTAAATTGAAAATCTAAATTTTTGAGAAATTTTAATGAAATTAAAGTACGACTGAAGCTGGTAATTGGAATACCACTTTATCGGAAAGCTGCTTAATTGGAATGATCTATGGGAGACAGAATTTTTGCTTTATCCAATCCAGTCCAATCCAAATTAGTTGAAGCTTCATGTAATGAAGATTGAAGCAACTTGGTGTGCTGGGATGGCATTTATGTAATATTTATCTATTAGGTTTGAACTGGTCGCGATAACCATAGAACATTGTTGGGCTATTTGTTACTCTGACTGTTCCATGTGCGACTGGTACTGGAGAATAACGACTGTTCGTGAACATTGATTCTAGAATATGCAGTGCATGTACATTTTCTTTTCTCCCGTGGTTTTTCAATGTGTTAATAGGGATGGTGGTGATTCCCTGTCAGCCCTTGAACAACTTATTGAGCTTTTGCATCTTTCTCCGTTCAATAATGCTCCATCGTGTCTTTTACACTGTGTTGTTGGGTGTAGGTAGTCATTACAGACAAATCAAATGGCCCTTATTTGCAACATTTCTATCTTATTGATCGATGTTGATGTATTCGGGTCCCATATACTGCTGCTGTATTCTAAAACAGGTCTTACAAATACTTATATAATTTGTACTGGTTTGTCAGAATGCATGCCGGTTAATTGGAACGATTTTAGAGCTTCAGAACATTGCGATACTTTTCTTTCCAAGGATTCAAAAATATAAATTATGCCTACTGTGATTAAAAACAATGGAATCACCCCGTGACTTCAAATCAATAAATTGATCTGTAAAGTATTCGGGCCCATCACCACCCATAGCCTTTTCTATGGTAGTATGTTATACTCTAATCCACTGACCGATTTTGATAAGAATTAATTATTGAGAGCTGGGATAAGCTGGGATAAAGGTGCAATGGTTTATTTGCCTTTAATGCCACGGTGATTAAAATTCTCTAAAAGTTAGTCCTTCCAAGCAAATAGGTCCCTGGAGCAGGAGTTTATCCCAGTTTCAATAGCGTGAAACAGACAATACCAATTGCTTGCTACCCGTTGAATAAGACACTGGTCTATCGCAAAGTACTTTCTACCAAATAAACAGACTCAGCTACCCATTCACTGCTGCGTGCTCTGAAAAAATCTGGACTGCACCCGGGATCAATCCTAGTCCCTTTTGCATGTGAAGCGAGTGATCTACCAACTGAGATATTTGGGATCCCCTATTAAAATTCTATAGTTTGTTGTATTTTATGGCGAAAAAAGAATTCATGTGTTTTCGATTAATTTGATCTGTTTTCGGGGAGAGGAGTACTGGCAGTTTATTATATGTACATGCATTGTCATTAGATATGATCATTCATTCTCTTTTTATCTTCATGTCTTCGTACGTTTATTATTAAATATTATTTTTTTTAATGGATGATAAACTTTTAGACAAATAACTGAATAGATGCTTTGTATTGCTATTGTTATAAATACCACAATGAATATTATGTATGTAGTCTTGATAGGTTGTTCCGATTATGAAAGTCAATCAAGGAATCAGTTATGTAATTGGAATGCCGCTTAATTGGAACGACTTCTGCATAATGATGTTGTTCCAGTTAAGCGGCTTGCACCGTATTGTGATAATAATTTTATTTTAATTATTGTTTCTTGACAAAGACAAAAGTGCTGATTTCCTTCACTGCTGATGAACTAAAAAGAACTGTTTCCCATTTACACGGGCAAAATAAGGAAAAAAAGAGTAATTTGCATTTCATTGGTGTAATTAACATCAACATCACTAAACCACTACATTATTAGTGACTCATATTTAGCTTTGTATTAGCACTAATTTTTCCCATTTAAAGTATTTTTTTTCGATATAAGGGAGGTAACTCAGTAATAATCAACCGCTTGTTTCATTGCTCAGTTTTATACGTAAGGGAGGCGACTCAATAAAACCCAACAACTGAAAAACCATAGGAAGAGTAGCATCCCTTGATTTCCTCTGGGGTTTTGCCATTGTGATGTATTCTAATTTTCGTGTGAATTATATTTTAAGATATTTTTTATTTCAAGAAAGAGGAATGTTTTGGCTTAGTTTTAGATTTGAAGGTTTCGATAGAAATAAGCTTTTACAGGAAAATAGAATTCATACAATTGTATCCCTGTCTTGTTTTTTGAAAAGTCAAGATACGATGATTGGTGATAGCGACAGTGTAACTCAACTCCGTCCGGCTCATTCAAAATGCACTGTGGGTACCTAAAATTGTGATATGGGCATCATGTCTCATCCTACATATTAAGTGTTGCTTCCGGCTAGGGTCCCCTTGAAAAGCGCTTATGACATTGCTCTACACAAGGGCTAATTCAAACCAACAAAACAACAACAACAACAACAACAACAATAAAAATAAAAAAGAATAAATTGTCATTTTTGTCGACCGAGATTAGAAGCAAATTTCTGGCTAAAGTGATAAAAAAAAAAGAAAAAGTAATACAATTTCATTGTAAGGCAATTTATTTTAGGATAAAAATATGACAAGGTTCATGTGAAACAGTGCCAGGCACAACAGAAAGAAAAATTCAAGACACACACACACACACACACACACACACACACACACACACACACACATACACAAACAAAACATTTTATTCCGACTCATTCACATTACCCAAGAAAAGTGCCTCCCAGAGTTTTCTTACAAAGTTGAAAAAAAAAAAACGAAAAAAATAAAAAAATAAAATGAAACTATATATAATTGAGGTGTTAAAGAAACATGATTCAATTTTGAGTTGCACGACCTATATCCTTTGGTTTGGACGTACTTAGCTCAATGTACTTTCTGTCATGTCTAATGGAACCAGGCGCTGATTTCTTGAATGCGGACTAGCGCTTAGTCTCCGACTATATATGACTTTAGTCAATGACTTGAAAAAATCGGATTTCATGTGAGCTGACTAAGCAAGTCCAGAACTAAAATCACGGCATATTCGGACTAAGTTTGACTCATTTGTGGTCTAGTGGTATGACACTTGCTTTCGGATCAGAAGGTCCTGGGTTTCGAGCCTCACTCAACGCATAGTTGAGTCCTTGGAGAAGGCTCTTTACTCACATCCTCTCACCGTACTCAGGTGTAAAATGAGTACCTGGTCCTTGACAGCGTTGTCTCTGTCCGAACTTTTAAAAAAATGCCTTACAGGCGTCATGTCCCGTCCTTCATGTTAAATGTTGCTGTTGGCCAGGAATCCCTTGTTTAGTGCTTTGAGCACGTTTAGTGGATTTTGCTCTATATAAAATCTCAAATTTTAAAAAAGTAATACTACTCTACTAAAACTTTTCTATTTGTTTTCTACTTTTTTTCTCTCTTTCATTCCAGGCAACCAACAGACAGCAGAATCCCCGGAAAAGACACCAGAATCCCCAGAACAGACAGAAGATTCCCCAGAGCAGCCAACAACAGATGGTACATTCTGGACAATGGTTGATCTAGAGAAATACATCAGGAAAAAAGGTCTCGACACCTTGATAGTTATTATCCACGGCAAAGTTTACGACGTGACAGAGTTCAAGGACGAGCATCCGGGTGGTCCCGAGATCCTGCAAGGGTACCATCTCAAGGATGCCAGTGACGAGTTCGAAGAGATTGGACATACCAGGGGTGCAATAGAGATGATGGATGATTATCTGTTGGGTTATTTCAAAAAGTGATTTTCATTGGTTTTATAGAGAGGTGCTATAATTTTTGTTGTTGTTGTACAGTACCCGCTGGATTCTATAGCAGACGCTCACGGGAGAAGCCAAGAAGAGGGCTAGAATGCGAGCGTGCCGAAATTCGATGCTCATGAGAGATAACGACTAATTATACGGATGCTATGCATTTGATAAAAATACTCACAACATCCGCCAGACATATAACGTACCAGCACACAAAACTATATGTAACATTGAACTTTTCTGTAGGTTGATAGATAGAATTTAGTGAGAACTAATAATTAAAATGGCTGTCCAAAGGCAATAACAAAGAGCTGAGTGACGTCATGTTCGTTCCTTCTATAGATACAATTTGGTCACCCAAATATATACATATATATATATATATATATATATATATATATATATATATATATATATATATATATATATATATATTGTTTTAACAAAGCATTGTGACCCATTGTGAAAAACTGGTATTGTGTCGGGATGGCCAAATGGCGAAATATGAATTTGGAGATAAAATGATTATAAATGTGCTATTTTAATTTTAGGTTCATTAACTTTATGAAAATATATTTATTGTACATACTCAACATAACACATAATGCTATCCCTACTTTCGACTTCTAAATTATAAAATCAAGTTTTATCAATACTATTACTGCGACGTAATACAGACCTACTGGATATATATATATATATATATATATATATATATATATATATATATATATATATATATATATATATATATATATATATATATATATATTATATATATATATATAAGGTTACATAATGTTCCAAACCTCTCAATTAATTAATGTACCCTGACACTAGTACTTCATCGACAACAAATAGTCTTTATTGCTTTTTATACAGCCCTGTGATTGGAGCAAAAAATGCGTAAAATTAGGATTTTTTCTGGTAGTAGTAGGCAGGTCTGCGCAATATCGTTTTGAGACAACAGGTCACATTTCGTATTTGGACATGAAAATTGATTATTGATATCAATGTCAAATTGAATGTAGTGTAAGCTTCAATTTAATAAACGAAAACAGACAATGTGTATTAGATTGAAGCTTTTTCACATTGTTATTTATTTCTTGGAGCATCGAGCAGCAACATTTATATTAACTCACTCAATCCCAACACCGACTATATCCGTTGTTTACCCAGGTTACTTTTACCCCATGCCTCTTTATTAATTTTTTTCTGAGACAAATTATAGGCGTAGTATCAAAGCTAAAGTTTTTAATTTTGACATGTTAATGGTAGCTGAATAAAACTATCTATGTACATGCTCATTTTTAATACATTTTTTTTCTTCCAATTTTGAAAAGTAGGAAAACAAAAATTGAGTGAGTTAATAAATGATTATTGGTTTACCTCAGAGATTCGATTCTCAGTCGAGGTAAGCAGATTTTTTTTGGTGCCATATTTTTTAATTGCACTTTTTTTGGTTGCTTTTTTTTTCTGGCACTTTTTCATCTACACACCTTTTCAGATTTTTATCTCAAAGGTGATTTTAAAAAATTGCTTATGTATATTTTAGAACATGATAAATGATTCCTTTTTTGAGTTACTTCCAGAGATAACGGAGAGCTGTTTTTTCATACTGATATATATATGTAGTAAACAACAATATATATATATATATATTATATATATATATTATATATATATATATATATATATATATATATATATATATATATATATATATATATATATATATATATAATTGTTGTTACTTCACCTGAAAGTGTTTACTTTTGTTTTGCAAGGGAGGTAACTCAAGTATGATAGAAAATTGTAGTGCTCGTTAAAGTTGCATCCCTTGATTTTCTTGTATAAACTATTAAATGACTATGCCATCGACTATATGCCATTGACTATGCCAAGACCAACATGTGCCTCAACGGAAATCGTAGAACACTGTGTATTTTCCCTTGATGTTAGACTAATCAGGAAGCCTGAAGTTCGATCCCCAGTCGAGGACGACTGATATTTTGGAATGTTTCTTTAAAACTATATTTTTCTTTCTTGTTTTGTCTGGCCCTTTACAGAAACACTTTCAGCCCTTTATCTTACACCAGTGCTCAATTTGATATAATTTACAGATTTTTACTGTACTTTTATCAATATTTATGTTGTATGTCAATTTTAACTTAAGCCGACGTTTACTTATCTTCAGGTCTGATGAACCATATTGTCATGGGCTCATTGTTTTAATGGAATTGTACTCTCAAATCAACGCAAAAAAATCTTTCATTACAACAAGGGTTACAAGTAGGTCATCATTGCCTTCTGTTATCAGACCTACAAAAAAAAAAAAAAACCCAAACAAATTGATTCATCCCATAGGGGAATTTTTTCTCAAGGGTCTTTTCCAAGGAAAGACTGGAATAACCCTGGCGTCAGCCGCAGTACAGCGCCGCAAATTGAGCTAGGGCTTGGTGACTTGCCCAAGACCACACAGCGCAGCGGCGGGTGATCGAGCTCAGTACCTTTCGGGTACCGCTGAGCCATGCTGCCCCCTAATTACAAATTACATTTCTAATTAAATTTTTCTGGGTGGCGTTCCTGACCTCCCATAGTGGGCAGGGAGTTATATCCTGTGTCTTCTATACTTATATATATTTTCCAACATGCTTTCTGTCTTTGTCTTGGAATGAGATTACTTGGTTTTGTTCTGGCCCTGGCGGGAGTCCTGGCTGGGAGGGAAACAGTCAAATGTATAGTTATTGTTTTGGGAGATGATATTTTTTTCCTTTTAAATCATCTCTCCATTATGTATTATTATATTTGTTATTTTTGTATTATGTATAATGTAAGCATTTGAGTGTATTCCTCTTTGTTGGATTATGTGCTTGTGTCCGGATGAGACTTATAGGTGATCTCTGACTAAGTACACGGGTGGTATGCTCTTGGAATCTACATGTTATCCCTATTTGTTCCCAGTTCCCCTTTGTTTTACTTTCTCTTGGGTGCTTTTTAATTGTAATTCTATAACTTTTTACTATCCCATTTTCTTCCTGTTTACTGGCGCTGATATGACCTAAATGTGTTGCAAGCGCCGTAAAACCCTTAAAAACAAACATAACAAAATTAATTAACTTAGGTAATAAAAATTTATTTTCTGTCTCCTGGTAAAACGCAACTTTACTCCGTTCTGAGGAAGCGGGTCAAGTATATGAAGATATTTTAAACTTCAATAGCTTGAAACGATTGGTAATTGACGCATCGGGTTTCCTCTTTAAGAGCAAACCAGCAACATTATTGTCTCACATTTCTCTGGCTGCGGAATGATTATAATTTATAGTTACAGTTTGTGTGCGGGTGTGGTTGCTTTTGCTCTGAGTGTGTGTGTAAAATTGTGTGTGTGTTTGTAAAAAATAAAGAAAGAGAGAGAGAGAGAGAGAGAGAGAGAGAGAGAGAGAGAGAGAGAGAGAGAGAGAGAGAGAGAGAGAGGGAAAGAATGAAAGAAAGAAAGAAAGAAAGAGAGAGAGAGAGAGAGAGAGAGAGAGAGAGAGAGAGAGAGAGAGAGAGAAGATAGAAAGAGATAGACAAAGAGATAGAACGAACAGAGAGCTAAATAGATAGATAGTTAGAGAAAGAGACAGATAGATAGATAAAAGAGAGAGAGAGAGAGAGAGAGAGAGAGAGAGAGAGAGAGAGAGAGAGAGAGAGAAATGAATAGATAGATAGATAGATAGATATTATTATTATTTAAAATATTTACCACAATGTTTGAGGCAGTCTACATTAATGTTTCAGGCTTAATTTGCCATCGTCAGGACTGAGTTGTTTTGTTGACTGTCAACAAAACAACTCAGTCCTGACGATGGCAAATTAAGCCTGAAACATTAATGTAGACTGCCTCACTCAAACGTTGTGGTAAATATTTTAAATAATAATAATAATTCGCTCCATTACTGCATGTCGAGCACTTTTCGTACCATATTTGTTATCAGTCAACAAAACAACTCAGTCCTGACGATGGCAAATTAAGCCTGAAACATTAATGTAGACTGCCTCAAACATTGTGGTAAATATTTTAAATAATAATAATAATTCGCTCCATTACTACATGTCGAGCACTTTTCATACCATATTTGTATCAAACACGATTCAATAGATAGATAGATAGATAGATAGAGATAGAGAGAGAGAGAATAGATAGATAGAGAGATATATATAGAGATATATATATATATATATAGAGAGAGAGAGAATAGATAGATAAGATAGATAGATAGATAGATAGATAGATAGATAGATAGATAGATAGATAGATAGATAGATAGATAGAGAGAGAGACAGATAGAGAGAGAGAATAGATAGATAGATAGATAGATAGATAGATAGATAGATAGATGAGAGAGAGAGAAGATAGAAAGAGATAGACAAAGAGATAGAACGAACAGAGCTAAATAGATAGATTGATAGTAGATATATATATATATATATATATATATATATATATATATATATATATATATATATATATATATATAGAGAGAGAGAGAGAGAGAGAGAGATGATAGATAGATAGATAGATAGATAGATGAGAGAGAGAGAGAGAGAGAGAGAGAGAGAGAGAGAGAGAGAGAGAGAGAGAGAGAGAGAGTCTAATTGACGTTACAATATCATCTGATTTGTATCTTTGATGTATATTCAGTGTAAAATATAAATACATACAATATTCTAAATTCCAATGCTTGTGCTTTTACCACCAGGATTCAAAGGACGCAAGACTCAAACTGTGTTATTTATAATATTTCTTGTGTTTATTTTATTCTTATTATTGCCTTTGTTCAAGAAAAAAAGATGTAAGAATAAATAATATTATTAATTTATTACTGTAATATTCGCTCTTTATTGTTCATAACTTTTATAGCAATTTGTCATTTTGTTACTCGTATTATAACATTGCATGATAACGGTATGCTGGCTGGGGTTCCTTACCTCCAATAGTGGGCAGGGAGGATCTGTTTTCCAACTTGCTTTCTGTCTTTGTCTTGGAATGAGATTACTTGGTTTTGTCCAGGCCTTGGCCGGATACCCTAGTTGGGAGGGAAACAGTCAAATGTATAGTTAGAGTTAGAGTTGTGGGAGATGATATTTTTTTCCTTGTAAATCATCTCTCTGTTATGCACTGTATTATGTTTTATTTACATATTATATTATTTGAAAACATTTGAGTATATTTCTCTTGGTGGGGACCTGTGCTTGTGTCTGGATGAGACTTTTAGGTGATCTGAAACTAAGTACTTTGATAGTGTGCTCTTGGAATCCACATCTGTTTCCTATTTGAACCAATTCCCCTTTGTCTTTCCTTTTCTCGGGTGCTTTAATTGTAATCTAGAACTTATTACTATCCAATTTTCTTCCTTTTTACTGGCGCTGATATGACCTTCATGTGTTGCAAGCGCCATAAACCCTTAAAAACAAAACAAACAAACAAACAAACAATAACGATTTGCGAAGAGGAGATATATGTCACCAACACTTCTCAACTTCCTACTCTCTCTCCCTCTCTCTCTCTCTCTCTCTCTCTCTCTCTCTCTCTCTCTCTCTCTCTCTCTCTCTCTCTCTCTCTCTCTCTCTCTCTCTCTCTTCCCCTTCTCTTTCTTGCCAATTTCAAAAGGGAAGAAAAGACTTGACACAAACCTACTACTTTTCCGATTCCAAAATCGTTGGAAGTGTGGAAGTAACCAGTCTTTCGGATGACTAATAATAAATATATATGTATAGGGTCCACATTGAATCATGATCATGAGGCGACAGAACTATTGTAGTAGCATGATTACGAATTACGAGGACCAACAAATATTTAGACTAGAAAATAGGTGTCATCACTATGAAATGAAAGCAGAATATCATTATCATTTACATAAGGTTTGTATTCAGTCCTCCCGAAGAGTGGTTTTACACTTTTAGTGAGATTGGAACCAGTTTTTTGACATCGCACTTTTGTTCCTTAATACTATCCGGCAGTTTATTGAGATGAAGATAGGAGAACTTAAAGATTCTTTTCCAAGGACTCATCTATGCGCCGAGCGAGGCCTCGACTCCAGGACCTTCCGATCCGAAAGCTAGTGTCATGACCGCAAGACCACCTAGTCGCACTAAAAATAATCATTCAGAGCCATTAGGCTCATGGAGTCGGAGTTTATCCCGGTTTCTATTGCGTGAAACGGACAATAGCAATTGCTTGCTATCCTTTGGATAGGACGCTAGTCTATCGCAAAGTCCTTTCCACCAGATCTATCAGACCCAACTACCCAATAACTGCTGGGTGGACAGAGGGGGGGGGGGGGGGGGTCAGAAAATAAAATCTCGACTGCCCCCAGAATCGATCTTGATCCCTTTGCGTGAAGCGAGTGCTCTACCAACTGAGCTCTCGGGACCCCCGCAGATAGCAAAAGGCAGGCTCAAAGAAACACGGAGAAGATACATGGGTAAAGAGTTTAAAGAGGCTGGTCTAACCTGGAACAAGATCAGTGTCCATGCAGCCTGCAGAGAGAAATGTAAGTCCTTGGTAGATGATTCATGCGCCCCATGGGTCAGTGAGGATTTAGGAATAAGTAATTCTTGTCCAAGGGAAAAAAAGGAAAATGCCTGAAGGTAGACTGAAACTTCGGGGCCTCTCAATAATAATAATGATAATATACTTTATTCATTCAAAACAAATGGACATTCGTTTACAGACGTGGCATGCATTAAAATGTATAAATATAAAGTTAAGAATGTAAGGCGACAATGTGTGTGTGTGTGTGTGTGTGTGTGTGTGTGTGTGTGTGTGTGTGTGTGTGTATGCCTTAACCACTCGGCCTCCTAAAGGATTAAGGATGTATTGGGTTTCACTCTCGGGCCACTCAAAGCCCATCTGAATCTGATTCATATTATACGTTTTGCTTTTTCGAACAGTGACACTAAGTACTCCATCCATCCAACGGTTTGAATGGGCTGTCCAAGTCTCGTCTCAAATTTCACGTTTTTAACCCTCTCCTTACTAACTAGAGGAAAATCGTCACTTGTTACGATAAACTAACATTTTTCTCATTCATATTTCTCTTCTAAACTACACTTCTATGTTCAAGGTATCAATCCAGGTTCGGAAGTAATCATCACATTTGTTGATGGTTTAAAATCCCCCTTCCAGTTTTGTCTCTGGGCAATCTAGTACGAGGTGGTTTGCATCTTGTGGTGCTTAGTTGCACTTTGGGCATGTTGGTGATTCTTGGAGCCCCCATTTGTGCACGTTGGCAGCTGTTCTTGTATGTTTTGACCGTAGTCTATTTGCAGCTACCCAGTATTTTCTTGGTTGATCCTGGAGACCTGGGAGACTTTTACAGGGATCTTCAATTAGTTCCACTCCTGTTGGTGTATTCCTTTTCCATTCCTCGCACCAGGTTTCTTGCGTGTTGTAGTTTTCTTTCTTTGATATGTAGAAAGGTGAACGAGATTTTAGTCTTGATGTTGGGGACGCAGTTTTGTATATGGTTTGCAGAGGAGTTATTAAAGTAATACTGTTTTGTAAAACTTGTTTTGATGAAGATACAGCATTTTGAGTTTAAAACAAAATGATGTTGCACGGGTTTGACATTTCGGGGGGAAATGGTCGGTAGGGAAAGTGTTAACCAGTGTACGCCGGAAAGACACGTCTAAAAAAAATTTGGCCAGAATAATCGTCCTTCAAATATTCATTGCTTCAAATGACTCTCATCTTGGCATAAAACTCCCACTCTCCTCTTTGCAAAATCTTTCAAACCTTGGACTTCGCGAAATCCCAGCTTTGAGAGCTTTTGCCATGACGAGGGTCCTTTAAATCGATGTATGTCAACTGGAATCCTCCACTATTTTCTAAATCTTCAATTTTGGGATCAAGAATCTTGTCCTGGACATGTTACCAGAATGGAGCCAACTGTTTTGCCAAGCACTGAGCTCCGCTGGACGGCAGATAGGAAGGACGAGTTTTCTGTGTTGCAAAGGCCGTAAAACCCTTAAAAACATAAAAACATGACCAGAGTATGACGGTTAACTGGTTAATGACAGCTGGAATAAGAGACTCCATAATATCTACGACGGTCGGATTGTCAATGAAATAGCGGACACGTAACTCACCCATTCAAGACAGTAATAATAATATTTATGTCGTGTTGGTTTGTTCACTTCACATCTTTTTCATCCCAACTTAAAACCGGGTTGTAGCGATAAAACCACAATAAAACACCTGATACACACCACAGAAAAGAACCCCAACTCAATAGGAAGGAAAGTGTGATGTCCAATGACTAGTTCCTATTTCATTGGAAGTGTAAAAACCATTCTTCCTGAGGACTGAATACATACCTTGTGTTGTGTAATTCATCTTCTAGTGTCAGAGTGATGGTCTGATCCGCCCAAAACTAAATAAAACCTAGTGCACAAAGCTCACATGTAGACTTCAGAGGTTTGATCCGCCGATCGTGGAAATCGGGACTTCAAAGTTTTGATCTGCCGACCATTGATATGGTAAACTCGACCAAATCGATATTAGGGCTATAGATTCAACACCGTAATCGTCACGGCATTTTACCGTTTTGTGGCGGTGGGCCACATTTTTAAAAATGAGTTTTATTCGTCAAGTTTATTTTTTACAAAACTCCAGGTTGATGCCTTTGGTCACAAATAGAGGCTATAGAAGAGTGAAGATGACGTACTGAGTTGTTTGCTATTGCCAGCTGGATGATTAGGTCTCACGAATATATTATGTCGATCACACACCATCAACGTTGAAGGTTACTCATAGTTTTGTGTGTTGTTTCATTTCACTCGGCGGGTATGTGTTGAGAGCATTTTACTTAACCGCATAGCATCAAATGAGTAAATAAACTTGACGTGTCTTTACCATTTATTTGTTACTATTTTTAGACTACCAGTTGTGTGATTATTTACCTACTAACTTACTTATACACTAATTTATTTACTTTCTTACTTACCAACCTACTTACTCCAGTATCATCTCATACGTGGTCCACTGAAAAATACTCCCCCCCACCCCGGCCACCCCCCCCCCCCAATTCTTCCCGTTCCAGTCTATTGAACTTTTCACTTGTCATCCCTGTCCAACTCTCGAAGTCACGAAGCCACGGGGAACGACGACCTCTTGGCCTCTACTTTTCATTCGGCCATGGCTATGATTATACTGATGCTGTTCAGCCGTTTTATATGGCCCAAGTATTTCAATTTCTTGGTCTTTATCGTTTTCAATAATTCCCGGTGCAATATGATTCAATAGTGGGATATCAAGTCTGCCCAGCAATTAGCAGACTGGTTCTACACAAAGAAAATCGGTTCTTTTTATTCTTCATGCTGGCTAGAACTGTTTCACATTTCATGTGACCAGAATGTATAAAAGTCAAAACATGATCATATTTATAATGTTTTTCTCCTCTGATAACACTTTTATGCTCGTCGGAGAAATATTTCATAAGGGCGTCCGCCATTGTTCCGATAGTTTAGAATCAGTTACTAAGTTACTATGCGTCATTACGAGGGAAGTGACGTCACGACTGTTGAAGCCGTTTGAGAACATTACATTATTAGTCTTCATTAGTCTTCTATTTGTTTCCAGCTTATTCTATTCATGCGTCGAAAACTGCACATTTTTAATACAGGTCTCTTTATTGCGGCTATGTGGTCTTGTGATATGACACTCGCTTTCGGATCGGAAGGTCCTGGGTTCGAGCGTCGCTCGGCGCATAGCTGAGTCCTTGGAAAAGACTCTTTACTCACATTCTCTCTCCGTGTTCAGGTGTTAAATGAGTACGTTGTCGTTAGCAACGTTGTCTCTGTCGGAAAATAATGTTATATTGCCTCACAGGCGTCATGTCTCGTTCTACATATATGTTTCCTATTGCTGTTGGTCTTTGAAAAGCGCTTTTAGCACTTTTAGTGGATGTTGCGCTATACAAAAGCTCAAGTTTATTTTGTATCCATGTTTCTGAGCAATAGAAAAGAGCAAAATGTACATAACTATTCAGTGTTCTGATCCTTGTTGACATTTGCATGTTGTCTGAAATAAGATTTTTTTTTGTGTTGGTGCTATTGATCTGGCGTTCAGGGCATATATTTTACTTTAACGCATACCATTAATATAAGGTGATTGCTATTATTGTCAGCAATTAATAGTTCACCCGATACTAAGTATTAACCAATCAGAATATTCCCTGTCATTTACCCCTTTTCGTCCCTTGACTATTTATTTCCTGTATGAAAAGGCCTGAGCATGAGATACCCAAAGGACATTTCAAACATACAAAGAGGTCAGGCCCAGTAAGTGAATATTTCTCACAATATTTTGACACACTGATTTAGGAATTGCATCGCAAAACCTGACGACATGATGCATTTTTTCCAATCATTTGTGTTAAAATTGTGAATGATGCTCAGGATCTGTAGGCTGTTTACTCCGGGTGACAGGCAACCACTGAAGGTGGTTCACGGTCAGCGGTTGATTTCAGGGCCAAAATTTACTTTAAATTTTCGAGTCTAACAACTTCAATGTTTATTCGACTAGTTTTAATAATATATACGACAACTGGCGTAATTTTCAAAAGTCTATGCATTGTATGTTGATTGAAGAACTGAAGGCTCATATTAAAAGATAACAATAAAAAAGGCATCCATGTCAATAACTTGACAGGCATAGCAACAAGAGGTCACAGAGGAACCAAACCATCAATTCTATCCCTAAGTTGTGTTCTACACATTGAAGACTATTATGAGGATAACACGTGTAAACGATGATTTCTACGAGTGAACAACACTTACAAAAGCACACAATTCATAAAAAATAGTAATAAGCAACAACGCAGAGAAACGAGTCCTCGTGTGAATATATCTTTATTATTTTTATTTGATCTCTAATGAAGAGACTGAATTTTAAAAAAATATAGACGTCTAGAGTCCGTTTCAAGTCCCGTGCGCACAGAATATTGCAAATTCTTTCAAAGTTACGAAATGTGGAGCCGTGATTTTTTGCATACGGCTTATATTTTTATAGTCAGATTTTTAATAAGTGGCGCGTTTTTCTTCTTTATCTCAACTGTCCCTCAATGCACTGCTGCAAAAGTTTGTATGACGCTCTGAATCAATTTGTCTTAATCAAAAAATATTTTTTATAGGAAAGGATTTCGCTTATAACAGCTATATTAAAATCGATAACTGGCAAGGATCGTATCTCATAGATGATTTACAGTATCAAAATTATGATTTTTCCGCTTATCCATTTTGACGAAATTCGTTAAAATGGAATGTTCGGTTAATTGAAACTTAAACGACATACGTACAGTATCTGAATATGAAGGAACGAATGGCAATCCTTAACTATCATACATCTACATTTTATAACTATCAATATACATTACTGATGAAAATACAAATGAAAGTGAACATTACGCGCTTCCAACATTATTTTGATTGCTAAATTTATAGAAATAGCTTGTGTTTATGCCAAAGAGGATTACATAAATTTAATTGTGACTGGTCAAGAGTAGAAATTCATCACTTTTTGACTCAGTGTTTCTACAAATAGGTACACGAGTTCAGCAATAACAACAACTACTACAACACCACCAATAACAACAAAGACATGCTGGACACATCAATCATCGCATTCTGATGACTAGGATGAGGAAAAGGATAAATGGAACGACTATGGAAAGATTTCATGGCATCACTCTATGAAATGAAATGTAATTTTCCTCTAGTTTGCGAAAGTTGGAGCATGCCTTTTTTCCAGTCTACCTCGTTATGTCATGGATTGTCTCGTCAGTGAGAGTAAATTTGATGTTCCACCTCTCAATCTTTCCCTTTACTTGGGTCCATGTGAGCTCGATTGGATTGCACTCACAGTGAAGTCGCGCAACCTCGTGTCAAACTCCTTGAATAGGCAGTCTGCTTTGAAAACTGTTTCTGGGTTGTTTCTTTTCGCTAGAATATAGTTGGGCCTTTGATAAATGGTCAGAATAATATGTAGTGCTGTCTCATTGGGGCCATAAAATCATATCAGTTTTTATAGTTGCCGAAGTTGGAGCCTTGAAGTGATCATGGGCCACCGAATGGTAGTGTTGTTCAATGCAATACAGATGGGTGCATCGAGGAAAGGCAGCAGACGGTTCTTTAGCCAGTCTTCAAACACCTATGCATTGACCCCAGAATGATAGTCACTACCTTCCATATGATGCAGAATTTAACAAAAAAGGTACGTCATTCTTCTAAATACCCAGTATCTTCACCACCTGCAAGGATATCAATGTCAATGCCCAAAACCCATGAGACTTTTTCTACCCGAATTATCAGACGTCCATTCATTTGTCGTATGTATGTTTACGGCCACCCAGCTCCATACATCTTTGGATGATATCCATATCAAATTTGTCTTGAATCCTTTTCCTATCACGTCGTTCCACACAGGTGATCTCTCTGTCGTATTTCGATAACCATCTTCTCTTTTCGTATCGTGTCGTATAGTTTAAAATCTTGTAATAAAAGCCTTTAGATGCTCTGTGAAGCGTTCGTGCATACATGCAATTTTTCAAAGTTATATAACCAGCATTCCTTGTTAATTTGACTATATTGAATATATAATTTCAAATGATTTAAAGCTAGAGATTTCATATCGGTAATTGCAACATGATGTATAATATGCAATAAATATGGAATAATATGCATAATATGCAATAAATTCAAAATTTAAGGCAAACTACATAAGTTGTAAGTTTATAGCAGTTAAAGCGAATTGTTTTAATTCGGAAACAAGTATGACGTGAACTCATAATCACTAACCGGAACTACGTGTCGACACTAGATTTTTTGGGAAAACAATGAATTCATCTCATTCTCTGTGGTGCTTGTTCTCATTTTTTACAGTGTAAAATCTCGAATTTTATGACAGCGGTTTTAAAGTAGTTTTTTATAGGTCTTAAAGAAGAAAACTTTTTGGATATGGCATCAACACGGCCCAAAATCTATATTCAGTTAAGACAAACTGATTCAAAGGTTGACACGATTTTTTACAACTTTTGATAGAGGGACAGCTGAGAAAAATCAGAAATACACGCGCCATTAATAAATAATCTGACTAATAGTGACGTTACGAATTTAGAATACCGATAGTGATTGACCAAACAGTTTACTCACAATGCCGAATTTCTTTGATCATTTCATCGTTTACAATAAAATATGACTCTAAAATGTTTACAGTAATAATGTGTTGATTCTCTTTCCTATTGGGAAAATAATCATAACAAAGTTGCAATCAGTGACATAGCTAAGTAAATAATTTGTGGTTGTTTCTAATCGTGTAATATTTGGTAGGATAAAGATAGTACTTAGAAGCGTTGCTGGGTGGGGTTCTTTACCTCCCGTAGTGGGCAGGGAGGTACTTACTGTGTCTTCTACCCACCTATATCTGTTTTCCAACATGCTTTCTGTCTTTGTCTTGGAATGATAAACCAAGATTACTTGGCTTTGTCCAGGCCCTGGCCGGAAACCCTGGCTGGGAGGGAAACAGTCAAATGTTTAGTTATAGTTTTGGGAGATGATTTTTTTCCTTGTAAATCATCTCTCTGTTATGCACTGCATTATGTTTCTTTATATTATGCATGATTTGTAACACATTTGAGTGTATTCCTCTTAGCGGGGACCCGTGCTTGTGTCTGGATGAAACTTTTAGTGATCTCAAACTAAGTACTTTGATAGTGTGCTCTTGGAATCTACACCTGTTGGTCCGTTATACTTCCGGATGGCAATGTTGTGAGCTTCTTAGCCAAGATCATACTATCTATAATTTATCTCTTCCCTGGTGGACAACGGCTATAAAATAATATATTGGACGAAACAAGCTGCCCGTTTGGAGCGTATACATTTATTGGACAAAGACATCGATGTCAAAATACCAGGGGGATCCTCCGAAATTTTACGCCCGTTTCCGAAAGGACGAGGAGAAATGCATTTCACAAAGACGTAACACTTGACCAACTGTTGAGCGAGACGCCCCATAAAGGTCGGACAAGACATGCCACGAAAATCCACTTGTCCCCATTGATACGCTACGTGGTCGCCATTCTTGAATTATGTTCACTGGGGGATGGGGATGGTGTAATATCGTGAAATATCGCCGAGTCTTAACTTCTTTTACACCAAACAGATTCCATGTAAGTTTTGTACAGTATCTATAAACTGTATTATCCATATTATAAAAGCTCACAGTTACACAGACTTTTGTGCGTTGGTCCGTTATACTTCCGTTATACGTCCGTTATAGATAGTTCTAAAATGACGTCACTCATGTCTTTGTTATTGTTTTTTGCCATCTGCGTTTATGAGTAATGCTCACTGAACTGTATTAACCTGACTATAAACGTTTACGGATACACACAGATTTGTGTGTTGATCCGTTATACTTCCGGATGGCAATGTTATGAGCTTCTTGGCCAAGCGCATACTATCTATACTTATGGCAATGTTGTGAGCTTCTGAGCCAAGGGCATATCTACACTTATAATATTTATAGCCTTAATCTAATAGGATGAGCCGTCAGTTCCTCAATCAAATTTCAGTGCATACACTTTTGGAAATTACGTCAGTTATCCTATATTTTATTAAAACTAGTCGGATAAACATTGAAGTGGGTTTATTTTTGACTCGAAAATTAAAAATAAAGTATAGATTGTATGCGCTTGGCTAAGAAGCTCACAACATTGTCATCCTTAAGTACAACGGACCAACACACAAAACGGTGTGTAACCTTAAACGTTTATAGTCTTGTTAATACAGTTTAGTGAGTATTACTCATAAACGCGGATGGCAAAAGACAATAACAGTGACTCGAGTGACGTCAACTTCTATCTCTCTATATAAAAGTTATCAAAATTGAAATATGACTTCAGATTCGTAATCAGCGTCGAATTTAATGCGGAAAAAGTACCAAATACGCATATTACACCATTATAAGATTAAAGATAACATAGTTTGTTGATCCTGAATGTAAATTATCATAAATGGCTACATATCATTCATCACACAAGAGCGACGTGCATCACGCAGCGCTGACTTATTTGTTTGGTAAAAAAACAACAACAAACAAACAACAACCACCCCCCCCCCAAAAAAAAACCCAAACAAAAACGAGTCTCCCCCCCCCCCTCTCTCTCTCTCTCTCTCTCTCTCTCTCTCTCTCTCTCTCTCTCTCTCTCTACCAAAAACATCGCTGAATAGACAATTGATGCAAAACAAAGCTGCTCGTATAGTTAGTTACAAGGACAAAGCCTTAGGAAGATATAGCACCGGTCTTTAAGTCACTAGAGAAAAGAATAATATACAAAATCGCGTGTTTTGCTTACAATTGCCTTCACCATACATCACCTGAATACCTTGAATGCCTTGTATTGTGAGGGAAAATAAGACCAACTCGATCTCTGCGATCCGCCAGTTCTTCAAACATCTCGAGAACAGAATTTGATGAGCGTGGTTTTGCATTTCCGGCTCCAATCGTATGGAATTCTTAATCCGACAATGTGTAAGTCTACCAGTCTTCAAACGACATTTTAAAACAAATCTTTTTTATTCTGCTTTCAATGATTCTATGTGAACTTCAAACAAGATATTATGTGTGTGACTGTTGTGGTGATTTGAAGTCGAATGAATGAACTTGTGTGATACAAAAAAAAAAAAAAAAAAAGAAAAAAAAGTTAACTATACTGGAGTTGTTTTTAAAAACACAGTATATGCAATGTTAACCAAATAGCACACACCGTGTTCTTTAATAAAACGACAGTATTTTAAAGCACTATTTGTGGATACTGGCGCTATATCAAATAATTCGAATAATAATAAAAACCAATTCTTGTTTCACTGAATAAAGCCATATCATCGGCAATTAAAAGGGCATTTCCCAACTATGTTAATGTTTACTCCTATATTTTTTATGTTGTTCAAAAGCTTCGATAATGCCATTTAAAACCAAAGAGACAAGAAACGGATATATATATATATAATATATATATATATATATATATATATATATAATATATATATATATAGTATGCACTTGTCTTAGAAGCTCATAACATTGCCATCCGGAAGTATAACGGACCAACACACAAAACTAGGTGTAACCATGAACTTTTATAGTCTGGATAATACAGTTAAGTGAGCGTTACTCATAAACTCATAGCGCTATATAGATAGAATGCGCTTGGCCAAGGAGTTCACAACATTACCATCCGGAAGTATAACGGACCAACACACAAACTCTGTGTAATCATGAATGTTTATAGTCAGGTTAATACAGTTTAGTGAGAACAACTCACAAACGCGGATGGCAAAAACAATAACAAAGGCCCGAGTGACGTCATCTTCGAACTATCTATAGGTTTTCAGCATTATTATTATTATTATTATTATTATTATTATTATTATTATTATTATTATTATTATTATTATTATTATTATTATTATTACTATTACAGAAACGAACGTCTTGGCCATATAATGTGAGTGACAATTTATATTATATTATAATAATATATATATATATATATATATATATATATATATATATATATATATATATATATATATATATATATATATATATTTGCGATCAAAATAAAGTATACACATTTAAAATCGTGGTTACTTTTTTATCCGTTGACGTAGACTAATGATTTTCCACTGAGTTGTTTATCATTAGCCTTTCTGTGCACCGATAGTCGATGTTTTTGTTTTTGACCTGCATTTCGCTCACCACGTCGTGCACGTGCTAAAATGACATTTTAACCCCTTACTGTGGACAGGAAGTGTGTAGAAATTAAATTTTTTGCCATCCGTGTCTTCTTGAACTATTTTCAAGGCAGGAAAACAAAATACAAAATCCCATCCATTAATCTACGCGATGCCACGACTTAGTTTAGAACAACGTGCACGTGCCATTGGTCATCTTCAAGCTGGACAGTCTGTGACCAATGTCGCAAGAATGTTTTATATCACAAGGAGAACAGTATATTCCTTACAGGATCGATTTGAAATAACACAAACGGTAAGGGACCGAAATCGAACTGACAGACCACGAGTAACAAAACAAGGTGAGGACCGATTTATACGCACCTTACAGCTACGGGATTGTTTTAGGACGGCGACTGAAACTGCGCTAGAGTTCTCATGTACACGAATTAGACGACACACAGTTCGTCGCAGACTTAGAGAGCATGACATTATTGCAAACGTCCGTTGATGCGACAACTTCTTAGAGCACATCACCGGTTGGCCGCCTTCAGTGGGCCCGTACTCATCTGCGCTGCACAATGCATGCGCGGTCATTTGTTCTCTTCTGGCTAGCCCGCCTGCAGTGGGCCGTACTCATCTGCGCTGGACAACGCATGCGTGGTCATTTGTTCTCTTCTCAGATGAATCACGCTTTGTGATTGGAAGAAACGACGGTAGATTACGTTGTTACCGAAGATCACACGAGTGATTTCACGATTCTTGTGTCTTGGAATCCCCAGAGGATATGGACAAGTCATGGTGTGGGGTGGAATAACCAGAGATAATGGACACCTCTAGTCCAAGTAAATGCATCCCTAACAGGTACAAGGTACATCCAGCACGTTTTACAACCCTATTTATTCCATTGTTTCATGAACATCCTAAATTTTCACTTCAACACGACAATGCACCATCCCACCGAGCTATTGTAACAAGGGATTTTATAGCAGCAAATAATGAACGTTATCAGCCTGTGGCCTGCAATATCCCCCGATCTAAATCCACTAGAACATGTGTGGGACATAATCGGCAGCCAAGCTCGTTCATTAGACCCACAAAATGAACAACAACTGTTTCACGCCATAAGAATAGCTTGGGATAACATTCCTCAACACCAGCTGGCCAGATTGACCAATCCCATGCGTAGGAGATGCAATGCTGTGATTGGAAGCGAACGGGGGAGATACTCGTTACTGATTGAATTAGATTCACCTTCACTTCAAATGAAATGAACGCAAGTAATTTTTATTAAAATGCCATTGTTTGTCAAAATTATAGTGTATGTTTTGACTTGTTACTTACCTTTTTGAAGATCATGTTTTAAAATGTCTATGTTGCATACTAAATCAACCATAAACGTTACAAATTCTAACAACATGAAAGATAAATGATAGTACTATGATTACACAATGGTTTTAAATAACCCAGAACAATATTTCAAACCAATTCTGTAGGTAAGACAAGTGTATACTTTCTTTTGATCACTAGTATATATATAATATATATCTATATATATATCCTTTCTTTAAAAAATATAGCATTGTGGAGAACATTGTGCTTATTTGAGTCAATAAAAAAATTGACACGGCGCACAATTCTACTGAAAGATTTGAAAATTAGAAATGTATTTTTTACAGATAGATAAACAGATAACTTGATTTCCTTTTATAATTTAAAGTCAGTTTGAAAGTTCGTTGAGTCAAACAGATATCATAAAATATGTACCAACGACGACACTTGACTCCCAAAATCAACTAATTTTGACACTATAAAAAGTTCTCAATTTGCGTCATCTATTTATGACATCAAATATTATTATTACTTCCGTTGTGTTGTTGATTTAGCGGTGATCAGTGTTGTTATGTATAATTGCGTGTATGTTTGTGTGTGTGCGTGTGTGTGTGTTTGTGTGTGTTGTGTGTGGTGTATACATGTGTGTGTGGGTGTTGACATTTTTCAGCAAATCGTGGCATTCTTCTTCTTCTTCTTCCAGTGTCATCTCATGGGTTGAGGTCGACTTGAAATGACACGCCAATCTTCCCTGTTGACAGCTTGCTGACTGCATTCGGCTGCCGACAATCCTGTCCATGTCCTCACATCATCTATCCAAGTTCTTGCTGGCCTGCCTCTTCCTCTTTCCCCCTCAACTCTACCCTCAAGAATGTCCTTGTTGACAGTTTGATGGCGTCTTAGGTGTCCAAAATACTTAAGTTTTCTTGTTTTTATTACTTTCATTAGGGTCGGTCTGATATCAAGGATGTCACAGACTTCTTGATTTGTTTTCTTTTCTTTCCAACTGATTTTTCCAAGGCGACGGAAAGTCCACATTTCAAAGGCCTCAATTCTTTTCTCTATTTGTTTGTTCAAGGTCCATGTTTCTGAGCCGTAGAGAAGTGTTGAGTGGACATAACATTTGAGTATTCTTATTCTCGTTTTCATCTGCGTTTGTTGCGAAGTTAAAATGTTATTCAGTTGACTGAACCTCGACTTAGCTATAGCAATCCTGTTTTTCACTTCCAGCTCATTCTTTCCGTTGTTGGTCATTGTCTGTCCAAGATATTTAAAAGAATCTACTTGTTCGATGTTTTGATTATTAATTTGGACTTTTGCGCTTTTTTCAGGCTTCTTTGACATGACCATTACCTTCGTCTTTTGAACATTCATCTCTAGACCCTTTGCTGTACTGTTCAGGTTTACTTGATTTGCAAGGATCTGTAGATTTGTCTCGTTCGATGCCAACAATACTGTATCATCTGCATATCTCAGATTATTTATCCTCCTACCTCCAATAACAATACCTGGAATGTGCTCGGTTTTACGGAAGATAAACTCTGTGTACAGGTTAAATAGATATGGAGAGAGGATACATCCTTGACGAACTCCTCTTTTAATTGGCGTGAAAGGTGACAGATCGCCCTGAATCCTGATGGCTGCTTTTTGATGCCAATATAGATTGGTGATTAGCCGTATATTTTTGCCATCAATGCCTGCCTTTTCCAGACATGTCATTAATTCTCCATGCTGTACCCTATCAAATGCTTTTGCGTAATCGATAAAGCATGCATAGATTTCTTTTTGATGATCAAGGTATTTTTGTGTGATATTATTTAAACAGAAAATTGCTTCTCTTGTCCCATTATTTTTTCTAAAGCCAAACTGTACATCGCCAACTTCATTATCGATGGCAGACCTGATTCTTTCTAGGATGATCTTCAATAATAATTTAGTTACATGGGGCATCAGACTTATTGTGCGGAAATCACTGCAAGTTGTCGCCTTTGGTTTTTTCGGTAGGGTGATGTAAACCGATTTGGCAAGTTCGTCTGGAATATAGCCTGTATTGTAAATACTATTAAAGAGATCTGTTAGTTTCACAATTGAGAATTCTTTCAAATTTTTTAGCATTTCTGTTACAATGCCATCTTCACCCTCAGCCTTGCCATCTTTCATATTTTTCAATGCATTTTCTATCTCACATGCGAGTATTGGAGGACCTTCAGTGTTGCTTGGCAAAGGTATTTGGTGCCTGTCATCATCAAATAACTCGCCAATGTATTGACACCATCTTTCCTTTATATCCTCTTTCTCAAATAATATTTTACCATTCTTGTCTTTAATACAGTTATTGTTGTTAGTGGTGCGTTTTTTGCCCGAAATTTGTCTTATTTCCTCGTGGGCTGCTTTTCCATCTAGGCCAAATATTTCGATCATCCTGCATTTGTGGTTAAGCCAATTTTCTTTTGCTATGCGACATTTGTGTTGGATTTTCTTATTCAGCGCTTCATTCTCTGGTTTGTTCTTCATTTGTTTACGTTCTGACATGAGATCCAAAATTTCTGGTGTCATCCATTGCTTTCTTGTTCTTTTCTCCTTCTTTGGAATATCCTTATTACCGAATTTTATGCTGTCTTTGAATATGTTCCATTTTATATCAATTTCTTCAATTGCATTTGCTTGTGAGAATTGTTCTTGTGATTCAATAAGTAGTTCATCATATCTATTCGAAACAGAGACATTATATTTCTCCTGCAATTCTGATGACCATTTTAGACGATCGATGTCCAATTTTTCTAATAGCTTTGGTTTTTTAATTTTCTTTAGCTTTAACGTTAGCTTTGCAATAAGTGGGTTATGGTCAGAATTGATATCAGCTCCCGGGTATGTTTGGCATGATTTTACACTGTTGCGAAACCTTTTCCTGATCATAATGTAATCTATTTGATTTCTACACCAGTCCCCTGGGCTTTTCCATGTGTATAATTTTCTCTTTGGTTTCTGGAAAAAGGTGTTGGTAACAATCAGCTCATTTTCAATGCAGAATTGAACTAGTCTGTCTCCGCGCTCATTTCTAACCCCAAGTCCATATTGGCCAACCACGTCACTCTCCTTCCCGTTCCCAATTTTAGCATTTAGGTCACCCATGACAATTAACACATCCGTTGATTTTACGTGTTTCAACATACTTTGTAATTCTTCGTAGTATATTTCAATGTCCTCATCCGAATAATCACTTGTGGGTGCATATGTCTGGATGATTGACATGTCAAAAGGTCTGGCTCTCAATTTTATCATCATGTTTCTGGAACTTACAGCATATATACCTATAATATATTTGAGAATGTTAGATTTCACAAGCACACCCACACCATGTTGATGTTCACTACCTCTAGAATAGATAAATGTGTGAGTGTCTCTTTTTACAGTACCCTCTTCTGTCCATCTGTGCTCAGACACTCCTAGGATGTCCACCTTCATCTCATCCGTCTCCTTAATCAAGTTGTCCAGTTTACCTAGTGTATATAATGTCCGGACATTCCATGTTCCAATGCGTAGACATTTCCCTGCATATTTCATACATACATTATCGGACTCCAATCCTCCCGCAGGCTTTAGATTGACGTCGTCATCCTCGTTTGTACTACTCCCTGAAGAGATTGTCTCTTCCCTGTTAATATTTACAACAGGTATCACACCCGCAGGGGGCTCAGGGGTACCTGTATAACTTCCATAAACTTTACGTGGCATGATTCATTTCAATACAATGGGATAATACATAGTAGGGCCCCAATCCTTTCTACAATGGCCGACCGCAATCATTTAACGTCTTTGACGCGCTCCACGTGTGCCATACACCTTGCTGTAATGCCATCAAGTCCATTGTCCATGTTGCTGGATCATCTGCACTCTCCGCCATAACAGTCTTCATGCACATAAAGGAAAGACGACTCCTTACCCTCCGGCAGAGCCTTTGGGTTCCCTCGTATAGTTTAGCCGGTCAGTCAAAACCGTTGCCCGGGGTGTGGCCACTGAGTGCACATCAGTTACTTGGAGCCATATACGAGTTAGACACATGAGGTGGAGACCAAATAAGTTACTAAGCCACTTCTCAGGATCACCAAGAAGCGTGACTGCCTTTCACCGTGAGGTACTACTCCTCCCTCTCATGCCCTACACCCCGTGACATTCATAGTGATATTATTCACTTGATCACATGAAGGTATTTCAGTCGCCATTTTGATTCTTTTTTTTTACTTTTTGGGTTAGCTCGAGATCGGAGGATATTTCTTTTTCTATTAAGGTTAGTCATAAGTCTTAGTAAAGGTTCTAGGATGTTTGTTTTTCCATAAGGTAAGTAAAGGGGAGACATTCCGAAAGCCCCCACATCCCCAGTATTCTTTAAATTTGTATTTTCACCGTTGATATTTTGTCAGGCATTTATTTATTCAATTTGACATTATATAGAAGTATTTTAAAAACTCTAGAACAAACCTTGATAGATTTGTGAAAGTTTAAAATTTCCTAATTTGACCATTGTTTTGATTTTCGGCCGCCATTTTGATTTGTTGAATATTGAAAGGTAGGGCAAAGCAGTCCGAGAGTTGTTTTTTTTTTTCTATTAGGGTTAGCTCGAGAGGTTAGTCATAAGGTGCTTGGGTGTTTGTTTTTCCATAAGTTAAGTAAAGGGGAGACATTCCGAAAGCTCCTACATCCCCGGTATTCTTTAAATTTGTATTTTCACCTTTGAACGTTTGTCAGGCGTTTATTTATTCAATTTGTCATGATTTTTTCTATTAGGATTAGCTCCAGATCAGATGATTGTTTTTCCTATTAGGGTTAGTCATAAGTCTTATTAAAGTGCTAGGGCGTTTGTTTTTCCTATTAGGGTTAATTAAAGGTACTAGGTTTAATTTTTTCTTGGGGTTAGTTGAGGGAATATATTATTAAATATATTATTGGGCCACACAGAAAAATCAACCGAAAATATACCAAATTACACAGACAACGTTGTTTACCAATCTGCCCTCATTAAATGATGGTGAGTACACTATCGAATGAAAATAGTTCTTTCCCCGCTAAAATTGCGGGCTTTTTACTAGTATATATATATATATATATATATATATATATATATATATATATATATATGTATATATATATATATATATATCATATTATATATATATAAATATATATAATATATATATATATATATATATATATATAGAGAGAGAGAGAGAGAGAGAGAGAGAGGCCCACTATAACGTGTGTGTGTGTGTGTGTGTATGTGTGTCTATGTGTGTGTATGTGTGTCTGTGTGAGTGTGTATACAAAGTGTTGAGGGTTTGGAATAACTTTACACCATCGACACGCCTCAATCCTCAGTCAACTGCACTGCCGAGTTCGAATGTGAATCATGAATTTTCAGTCATCGAGTGTGTTCACTGAATGACATCCAGTTTGATGTATTTTTACCATCGATAAGATAACACATTATTGTGTCCATATTATGTAAACAAATGCCTCACACGACTTGACACCTAAATAACATCTGATTCTTATCATTCAAAAGTAAACATTCGTTCTAATTGTTTTCGCGCATTCCAAAAAAGGATGGAAATAATCTCGCGTTATTTATTGTGTGTGTTAGTTTTAATTGATTCTTGACCATAGCCATCTTTCGTACATGCCAAACAGCCACATATAATTTTTTAACGTTTATAATATTATAAAGAAAATCGTGTGATAACTAGTCACCCATCTGGCGGTTTAAAAATAATAACAATGATCAGACCGAGAGAGAGAGAGAGAGAGAGAGAGAGAGAGAGAGAGAGAGAGAGAGAGAGAGAGAGAGAGGTTGATTTCATTCACGTTATTGTTTATAAACAACCAACCATCATGTCCGACCACGTTTGAAGGTGTGTCACAAATTCCATGTTTTGATTGGACAAAAATATACTGGTCAATTATGCAATGTTGTTTCAGTACATGATGCAAAATGTGTTATAGATAGAATGAAGTTGACGTCACTTTAGTCTTTGTCATTGTTTTTTACCATCCGCGTTTATTATGAATTCTTACTAAACTGTATTAACCAGACTATTTACGTTTAAGGTTACACATACTCTTGTGTGTTGATTCGTATACTTCCGGATGGCAATGTTGTCAGCTTCTTAGCCAAGCGCATGCTATCTATAGTTTAATCAGTGTGAACTAGTTGGATAATCATGATGAATCAGTGTTGGCCATCGGTGTGAGGATTGGATGGGGATACGAAAGGGCTCTTCCAAAAGTTGTGTGGGTTTTTTTTCTACATGAAAAGGTAAAGTTGATATATATTATTTATTAGAGGTATAGATTTATCACAGGCTCTGTTTATGATGATGATGATGATTATTATTATTATTATTATTATTATTATTATTATTATTATTATTATTATTATTATTATTATTATTATTATTATTATTATTATTATTATTATTATTATTATTATTATTATTATTATTATTATTATTATTATTATTATTTGCTTTGCTTTATTATTGATTTTACTTACTTTGATTTGTTGATTGGAAATATCATATTCTTGTATGAGTATTGGCAATTGCCAAAAAACAAAACAAAACAAAACAACAAAACAAAAACAAAACAAAAACAAACAAACAAATAAAAAATGCAACAAACCTTTGATGGTTACGGTGTCAGGCCATATCTTGGCCACGGTCCAACAGAGCGAACACGATTTGAAGGTCAACACACATGTAAACAATATTGTTTAGGGCCCGATGATTTCCACGAGTGAGCAAAACTCAGCATACACTTCATAAAAACAACAAGCCACCACAACACACCGAGATACCAGTCCGATGTGGAAAGGTATTCGTATTTATTCTTTGTCCACCAATCAAGGGACTCAATTTAGTAGATATAGATAGGATGAAGTTGATGTCACTCAGGTCTTTGTTATTGCTTTTTGCCATCCGCGTTTATGAGTAGTTCTCACTAAACTGTATGAACCAGACTATAAACTTTCAATGTTACACATAGTTTTGTGTGTTGGTCCGTTATACTTCCGGATGGCAATGTTGTGAGCTTCTTAGCCGAGCGCGTACTATCTAAAGACACAGAAAACATCGCGAACTACACAGTATTACTGTGAATGGAATTTGTCTTAGTAAAATACCCACTGTTCTACCGCTTGATCAATAGAACCAACACATACAACTATGTGTGGATTTAATATGATCGAAAAGATCGTGTGGTAACTGGTCGCCTATTGAATCCAATTTGGATCCTGTGAAGCATGAAGTCAGTTAGTGCGTGTTTGCAGTATCCATTCAAGTCAGTTATTCCTCATTAGTTAAAGATAGTAAGCATAGAAACATGCCGGTTTGGTCCAGAGGATTGACTTTAGTTTATTGAATTATATAAAGAATATGAATATTTATGGATAATACAAAGTGTAAAGAATAATATAGTAATAGACAACTCAAAAGACAGAGCATATGAAAACCTGGTTTAACCCTCTCCTTACCAACTATAGGAAAATCGTCACATTCGTTACGATACATCAAACATTTTTCTTATTCAAATTTCTTTTGTACATCATATAATTTAAAGAAAATGAACAGTCTGTTCTAGAGCATGTTTTGCTAAAGAAATTATGAGTCGCAAGAATTTTACTGCTATCATGTCTGATTGTGTGATAAAAAAAAATCTAGTTTGTGTTAGTTGGGTGTGAATTTTTGGGGAAAATCTTGAAAATGGCTGGTAAGGAGAGGGTTAAGTGGTTCAAAAAATTGGTAGAAAAACTGGTCGAGATTCGGTACACCACATCGATGGTTTTTTGTTTTTTCCTCTGCTTTTTCTTTTTGAAAATAATGAAAATAGCCACGCTTTATACAACATCTACACGACAAGGCGGTGCCAAACTAAATGAATAGGGAAAGCCTGTGTCAAACGCCTGTGCTATGGGTCGGCACTTTTTGCGGCTATGTGGTCTAGTGGTATGACACTCGCTTTCGGATCGGAAGGTCCTGGGTTCGAGCCTCGATCTCGACGCATAGTTGAGTCCCTGGAAAAGGCTCTTTATTCACATTCTCTCACCGTACTCAGGTGTAAAATGAGTACCTGGCCGTTAACAGCGTTGTCTTTGTCCGAAAAATTGTAATATCGCCTAACAGGCGTCATGTCCCGTCCTACATGTTAAATGTTGCTGTTGACCAGGGACCCCTTGTAAAGCGCTTTGAGCACAATTAGTGGATATTGCGCTATATAAAGCTCAAAGCTCAATTTTTATTTTAGTAGGGGACCTCAAGGCTCCCCTCAAGGCGGCATCGCAGCGGCTTAAAGGCCAGGACTTAAGGCCGCACCTCAAAGTTTCAAAGCTTCAAGGGTTTATGTTAGGCAATTTGCCAAAAGAAATCATATATTAATTCAGATTTTCTTATTAACAAATAAACAAAGTAAAATCAATAACATTGTAGATGGACAGCATATAAAACAAGTAGATAGACCAATAGTTGAGAAAAAATTATGAAACAAAACAAAAAGACTTCAAGACAAAACTTAAATGCCATTTTGAATTATTTTTATAATAATATGTCATCCACAGAACAAGACATGATAATTTGGTCACCGTTGATTGAGAACTAGAAAAAAAAAATATCTTCGAAACTGGTCAAAACAATATGGATACTCAAGAACACAGCCAGAAAATAAATGAACTCGAAAATACAAATATATCAACCATCATTACCTACACCAACAGCTGTAGTAACAAATCACCCAAAACAACGACCCAAAAGGCTTCAAAAATATCACCATGGCAACAGTTTTTCAACGCCATCGCGGCCAATTTCTGGGTAGGACCTCTTGTCGTCATGTACTGGGCGAGTACGTGGAATCTCGTCAGTCGGGAGATTATTTTCCCCTATGAAATTTACACGTCGATTTGGGTGTCGGCAGGAATCGGATTCGGTATTCAGTTTATCGCATGCTGCTCTCAGAATCTCCTGGCACAGGCGTGTCGCCCAAGACAAACGGGTATCGGTTCTGTGGTTTTACCGATACTGGTATCGCGTTGTTACACCTATATCGTGGCCTTTGGCTCAGTGAATCAATGGATATCCATTTGGCGGGCCTGGGACACGTACACCAGTATGACAACCTACAACGCACTGGGAACCACTTTGGCAGCGTATTCCGTCATGTTTATACTGCGGTGTTCTACACAGGTAAGGAAAGTTTATTGTGGGACCTTGGGTGCGCTCTTTTGTCTTTCCATAGTGGATAGGGAGGCACTTGTTGTGTCTTCACTTTCATTCAATCTGTTTTCCAACCTGCTTTCTGTCTTTGTATTGGAATAAGATTGCTTGGTTTTGTCCTGCTGGCTGGAGGGAAACAGTTAATAAATGTATTGTTATAGTTTTGAGAGATGATTTTTTTTCATGTAAATCATCTTTCTATTACACACTGATCTAATAATATTTATATGTCGAATATCACGATTTGTTGAGATTTGAGTGAATTCCATTTAGTGGAGATCTGCACTTGTTTTTGGATGAGATATTTTGCTGGTCTCAAACTAAGTACACTGATACTGTGCTTTTGGAATTTACTTCTGTACCCTATTTGAACCATTCTTCCTTGTCTTACAAGTCTTGTGTGCTTTTTTATTGAAAATCTATAATTTGTGTTGTGAAGGCTGCATCCCTATAGCTCCGACGACCATCCGGTCATGGGGATGAGTGAGTGAGTGAGAAATATTTTTGACTGTCCAATTTTCTTCCTTTTTACTTGCGGTGAAATGACCTTTATGTGTGGCTTGTATGACGGAAGGTACCGAAAAACCTTTATTAAAATGTTTTAAAGGCCGCTTTGTTCACAAAGTTGCGGGTTTCATTCATTCCACAAGGGAGTGGTTCCTACAAAACTAAGGCCCATAATCTTGCCTCAATAGGAACTGTGATGACAGAATTCCCGGTGGCCGGGAAATCATTCCCTCAGATCCCAAAAAGGAAGCTTATCAGCTCCCACACTTTCAAGGGACGTTGAATATATTGAAACTCAGTCTCTGTTCGTCTAACAAACAACCGTATCTTGTCAATCCTTTTCTCACACGTCAGCTGTCAGCACCGTAGCTGGGTGGGGTTCCCGACCTCCCATAGTGGCCAGGGAGGTACTTGCTGTGTCTTCTATCTCCCTGTACATGTTTCCCCATTGCTTTCTGTCCTTGTCTTGGAATGAGATTACTTAGTTTTGTCCTGACCGGCCGGAGTCCTTGGCTGGGAGGGAAATAGTAAAATGTATAATTATAGTTTTGGGAGATGATATTTTTTTACTTGTAAATCATCTCTCTGTAATGTACTGTTAATTTTTATTTTTAATATATGATTTGTAAACATGTGAGTGTGTTCCTCTTAGTGGGGATCTGTGCTTGAGTCTGGATGAGATTTTAGGTAATCTCAGACTAAGTACTTTGATGGTGTGCTCTTGGAATCTACATCTGTTCTCCTTTTAAACTAATTCCCCTTTGTCTTACTTTTCTTGGGTGCTGTAATTGTAATTCTAGAACTTTTTACTATCCCACTTTCTTCCTTTTTACAGGCGCTGAAATGACCTAAATGTGTTGCAAGCACCGTAAAACCCTTAAAAACAAACAAACATCAGCGCCATAGGCGCTTTCTGATTGGCCTGATCGTGAGTTCGTCTCGACTGAAGCATTAGAAATTTGTTCGTGGGTAATATCTTTTGAAAGGTTTCTGCTTCAGCTCTCCCCGAGTCAATTGGATTCAATAGTATAATGATCTAATGTCACGTCGCCCAGCAACGGCGGCCATCGTGGATCTAAACAAAGAAAATCGGTACTTTTATTCTTCATGCTGGCTAGAACTTTTCATATGTCTTGTGATTAGAATGTATAAAAGTCAAAACATGATCAGATTTATAATTTTTTTTCCTCTGGATACGCTTTTATGCTCGTCGGAGAAATATTTCATCAGGGCGTCCGCCATTGTTCCGATAGTTTAGAGCCAGTTACTAAGTTACCATGCGTCATTACGAGGGAAGTGACGTCATGACTGTTGAAGCGTATAGCCACTGCCACACGAACCCATTCATAGGTCTATATATGTGACCCATCGCCTCAAAGTGGTATTATGTCGGTATTACAAACGGCAATTATGTGGTCTTGTGGTAGGACACCGGTTTTTGGATCGGACGGTCCTGGGTTCGAGTAGGTGAAAAAGAGCAATGGTGTGTGAAAGAAATTGGGACCGTTTAAAATTGTATTGGAAGAGGAGTGAGTAGTTCGAGTGAGTAACTTGGTAACTGTGGATACATTTGAAATCAGTCTTAATTTCAATTGATTAAAACATTATGATCCCTGTTGTATTAAATTGTAAAGATGTCTTTGTCCATTGTGAAGTAGATTTGTTACAAGGATCATATTATTATAAGATCCACACATTTCTATTAATGCAGTCGATATTTTTTTCTTATCCCTCCTGTCCAGCCAGCAGTGATTGTGTAACTGGGTCTGATAGATCTGGCGGAAAGTATTGGCGATAGACTAGCGTCCTATCCAAAGGGTAGCAAGCAATTGCCATTGTTCGTTTCTCGCTATAGAAACCGGGATAAACTCCGGCTCCATGGGCCTATGGCTCTAAGGACTACACTGTACGCCGTATGTGTTGTAAAGTCAATGATGTAATGACAAGTTATACAATCTACTCACTAACCATACTTTCACTATATCGAATACCAATAATCTTGTGTTATGTAATATACACAAGCATTTACGGTAATGGATGTTAAAAGCTAGGATTTGCATGAGGTCAACACGAATCCTTATCGATACATTTGAGTTATGTTTATAAATATATAATCTTCCTCCACCTCCCATTCTTCTTCTTCTTCTTCTTCTTCTTCTTCTTCTTCTTCTTCTTCTTCTTCTTCTTCTTCTTCTTCTTCTTCTTCTTCTTCTTCTTCTTCTTCTTCTTCTTCTTCTTCTTCTTCTTCTTCTTCTTCTTCTTCTTCTTCTTCTTCTTCTTCTCTTCTTCTTCTTCTTCTTCTTCTTCTTCTTCTTCTTCTTCTTCTTCTTCTTCTCCTCCCCCTCCTCCTCCTCCTCCTCCTCCTCCTCCTCCTCCTCCTCCTTCTTCTCCGTCTTCTTGTCCTCCATCTCCTTATTATCCTTTTTATTTGTAAACCACAATATACACAATGAGTCTTTGATAATACGGAATATTCACAGGTATTGGCAGCTCCGAGTTTGGTACCGATGGACGTTCCTCTGCGTTCTTATTTTGAAACCAGTACGTACTTTGGAACCAAGGTGAGAAGAAAGGGATACATAATATTAGTACTCTTGAGCTCTCATCATCATCATCATCATCATCATCATCATCATCATCATCATCATCATCATCATCATCATCATCATCATCATCATCACCACCAATACCACCACCACAACCACCAGCACCAGCACCACCAGCACCACCACCAACACCACCGGTACCACCACCACCACCAACACTACCAGTACCACCACCACCACCACCAGCACCATCACCAGCATCACCACCAGCACCAGCACCACCACCAACCACCTACACCACCACCACCACCAGCATCACCACCAGCACCACCACCACCACCACCACCATCACCACCACCACCACCAGCATCACCACTAGCACCACCACCACCAACACCACCAGCACCACCAGCATCACCACCACCACCACCACCATCACCACCACCACCACCACCACCACCACCATCACCACCAGCACCAGCACCAGCACCACCACCACCACCACCAGCACCACTAGCACCACCACCACCACCACCACCACCACCAGCAGCACCACCACCACCACCAGCACCACCACCACCAGGATGAATGAAACATTACAGACGAAGAGATAATGTGGTAGCCTACATTCAATTTCACATTGTTATTTATTTCTTCGAGCTTCGAGCAGCAACATTTACATTACCCAGTAAATACAGTGATGCGTTTAAAATCCGAGACTCTGTCTTCACCACTTTTTGTACCAAGACTCGAACACAATCCCTCATGCCCATAGACAGGTACTCATTCATTCATGACTCAATCGTGGAATTGATCATTTTGGGGTTGGATTCAGAAAGAAGACGCATGAAAATAACAAACAACAACACAAAAACTAGAAAAAGAAAAAGAAATCAAAAACAAAAAAACAAGCAAACCAAAAACAACATCCCAAAAACAAAACTACAAGTAAAAATCAACAAAAACAGAAAACAAAACAAACAAAAAATGTAATCCGACCAAAAAAAAAAACCTAACAAATTTATTTATTTATTTATTTATTTATTTATTTATTTATTTCTTTCTTTCTTTCTTTCTTTCTTTCTTTCTTTCTTTCTTTCTTTCTTTCTCTCTTTCCTTATTTATTTATTCATTTATTATTTTTAAAAAATCTATTTCTTTCTTTCTCTCTTTATTTGTTCAATGTTCCTTCAATATATAATTTATTTACAGCCATTTTAAATCTCTGACAGGTCGGCACCTGGCAACACGTTCTCGACTCCTTCTTCTCGGTGTTTTTCGTGCATACAGTCGTGGTGACTGCGTGGAGAGGTGTCTGGTATCTCTCCGACAAATGGTTTGTTCCTGACGACTTTGTCCACAGTGCTCTGTGTAGCCTGGCCATAGCCTATGGACTGGAGGCCTTACTCTTGTTGACCAGGGTAAGTCATTGAATGTGGAGCTCATCCCGGCTTTGTGGTCTAGTTGTTATGACTCTCGATTTCGGAACGGAAGGTCCAGGGTTCGAGACCCGCTCTGAGCGGCGCTTAGTTGAGTCATTCCTCGGAAAAAGGCCTTTACTCACATTCTCTCACCGTACTTAGGTGTACATGTTAAGTGTTGCTGTTGGCTAGTTGAGCACGTTTCGCGGATATTGCGCTGTTTAAAGCCGAAAGATGGCTTGTGTGAGATGCGACCTTGTTATAAAATGCTTTGTGTAGCCTGGACATACCTTATGGGCTGGAAGCTACTCTGAAGTTTTTACAAAGGTAATCATAGAAAGTGGAGCTAACTCCAGTTTTGTTACAGTTGATGAATACAGAATGACACGCGAGGTGGTATCTCGCCGACAAAATGGGTTGCGCCCTCTGAATAGGATTCAATAGTCTGATGTCACTTCCGCCCAGCAACGAGCAGCTTGGTTCTAAACAAAGAAAATCTGTACTTTTTATTCTTCATGCTGACTAGAACGTTTTCACACGTCATGTGATCAGAATGTATTAAAGTCAAAACATGATCAGGTAAATACTGTTTTTCTCCTCTGGATACATTCATTTATGCTCGTCGGAGAAGTATTTCATAATGACGTCCGCCATTGTTCTGATAGTTTAGAACCAGTTACTAAGTTACTATGCGTCATTACGAGAGAAGCGATGTCACGACTGTTGACCCCTATTAGCCATAAATTCCTTTTGTAACCTTGACATTGCCAAATAGGGCAAATTTGGTTGCCCACTACAATTACAACTGCATAATTTTTGGTTGCCCGCTCATGGCACAAAATAATTGACCTTTTAATTGCACGAACCATGCTCAGTTGGAACTTGCTACCCGCTGAGACAGGAGGAGTGATTTTGACCGTAGCTATCGTTATGTTATAGCCTGACACGGAAATCCAATGGACTGGCATTTTGACGTCATTATTTGGTTTTTGCACCGCCAAGTGAGTTGTCGTTAGTAGTGCCCATGGAAATAAGTTATTTCATTGGTTGAACTATTGAATACAACTCACGATTTGTTTTCTTTTGTGGCAAAAGACTGGCATTTTGAGGTCATTTTTTGGTCAGTGTCAGGCCATAACTTTACGAAGGCCACGTTTTGACGCAGTTATCCCTACTAGAGAAAACAAAGCAAAACGGAAATGTTTGAAATGGTTAAATGAATGGGTGTTTCAGCGTTCAAATCGTGGACAACAAAGTTGCTACGTGGTTAGGAGGGGGAGAGGGGGGTGTAGAATAAATAAATAAATAAATAAATAGTATTTATATAGCGCATTCCCCAGTTTTCAAACCACTCACTGCGCACACAATGTTACATTTATTCCCCCCAGCAGGCTGTAGATAGTATGCCATCCGGAAGTATAACGGACGAACACACAAAACTATGTGTAACCTTGTCTGGTCAATACAGTTTAATAATAAGTGACGGCATCTTCGTTCTATCTATATGGAACCGTATTTCCATAGCATTCAGTACCAGCTGCCTGTTAGGCACTGGTGTACTAGCTATCTGACAATATCAGTCTATGACTAAACCCAGGCACTCATTAACACCAGAGTCGAGTGGAGTAAGCTGGGCAAAGTGTCTTACTCAAGGACAAAACGTCTGGTCAAGACAGATAAGTATCCCATATTGTCACCATCTGTTGACTGAGCTCACTGACGCTTTAACTTCATCTCAGACGAGGCGTAATACCCACTGATCTGATGCGCCACAGAATAAAAATCATCTCTGCTAGGATTCTAACTTAGGTGGTTCGCATGGCCTGCCAATACTCTACCAACTGAGCCATTGATGCCCCCATTTATCCGGGCTATTTGTTTTTAATCTCGCACAACCCTAAAGCATTATTAACATGAACTAATCCAACCAGACTCCGCCTGTGGAATTGTAAATATACAGCTCAACACAAACCTCATGACTAGATTCAATAATAATAATAATAATAATAATAATAATAATAATAATAATAATAATAATAATAATAATAATAATAATAATAATAATAATAATATAATAATAATAATGATAATAATAATAATAATAATAATAAGAAGAAGAAGAAGAAGAAGAAGAGAGACCTAATTGATGAAAATACGAAGTTAATTATAAAAACAAACTTTTATAAACTCTCAGGCCAATGTCATTAAACTCTTCAAAAATATTAAAGCGGATAAAGCAAGTGAACCTGATGAACTCTCCTATATTTTTACACACATTTTTAATCAGTCCCTAAGAAACGGGCATATTCCAAGAATTTGGAAAACTTCAAAAATAATCCCCGTCCCAAAACATCAAAAAGTCAAAGAAATGAATGATTTTCGTCCTGTAGCGCTGACATCCATCCCTATGAAATGTCTTGAAAGGATTATTCAACAAAGATTTCTACAACAAAGTACACAACAACATCTAAACAAAAACCAGTTTGCTTACAAATCAGGACGTGGGGTTGACGACGCTATATTAGTGTTTTCTCATAACACTTACAAACACTTAGACACTCCAGAACCCTATTCGTAGACTTTTCGAGTGCAATCAACACCATCCAGCCTCACATACTAATCCCTAAACTACTGTCCATGGAGGTCAGTCCCTCGAATGAACTCTAGGTACTAGAATTCTTGACGGACCGACCACAATTCGTTTCCCTCACGGATGATGAGAACAACAAAGTTGAATCCTCTACCCTTATCACCAACACTGGAGCACCTCAAGGAACTGTTCTTGCTCCAACACTTTTCGTTATATACACAAATGACTGCATAAGCGGCAGAAGTGATGTGAATAAATTAAAGTATGCCGACGATACCGGCATTCAGGCCTTGATAACAACCGGAGATGATGTATTGAATTATTATAACGAAATTAAAAGATTTGTTGAACGGTGTGATAATAACTATCTAGAATTAATGAAGAAAACTAAAGAAGTTATATTTAATATATAAACAAATCAATAAATAAGCTTTAAAATATAATGGAAATTTTAAAAAATAATAACATAGATAAAAGGGAAAAATAGAATTGAAAAAAAGGTCCCTGTTAGGCTTTGAACCCAAGAACTTCCAATTAAGAGTCAAGCAGCTCAACCACTGTGCTCCTCGCGGCCCACTAAGCTTTCGTGACATTCAGATTCCATCCAACAAGGAGCTCACACGACATTCTGTTTATATGATAAGACAATTTCTATACGGACGAAGGGTTTATATTCGAATTGTTCATTGTTTGGATCATTTAATTCCAAAGCATTTTAATTTGTCCCTGCCTTGAAGATAACAATTTAGCCCTACTACCATCATGCTGATTTTTGATAAAACCACACGACGGAAGTTGTTGACGGTAGCTAATTCTCAACATGCGCAAGCACGACTCTGGGTCACTTTCCCATTAGACATAGTTCATGCGGGTACCCTGTCCACAGAAGTACAGTAAGCACTGCTTACCCTGGGCATCCTCGTTCATTGCCTATAATGATAATAATAGTGCAGAGATAAGTCAGACGAACATCTACTAAATATTCATTAGTTTTAAACCAAAACAACCATGCATTTTTAATGAAAAATCGGGAATAATAGCCTAATAACCTAATTAATAGTCAAGAAAGAAGAACAAGCACGAGAAGCAGATTTTATTGTGCTTATGGCCTCTTCAAATGCCTTGAATGGCCACTAGGTTCCACAAGCATGCCTGTTTCATCACAACCTAATAAGCTAATAATAGAGACAAGTAGACGAAAATCTGCTTCCCATCACCTCTGTAGATAGAATGCGCTTGGCCAAGGAGCTCACAACATTGCCATCCGGAAGTAGAACGGACCAACACACAAACTCTGTGTACCATGAACTTTTATAGTCTGGTTAATACAGTTTAGTGAGAACAACTCACAAACGCGGATGGCAAAAACAATAACAAAGGCCTGAGTGACGTCATCTGCATACTATCTGTACGAGGTATAAATAGAACGAAGATGACGTCACACAGACCTTTGTTATTGTTTTTGCCCTCCGCGTTTGTGAGTTGTTCTCACTAAACTGTATTAACCAAACTATAAACGTTCATGGTTACACAGAGTTTGTGTTTTGGTCTGTTATACTTCCGGATGGCAATGTTGTGAACTTCTTGGCCAAGCGCATACTATCTATAGAAAAAGTCACGACCAGAATTGACAAACGTCTGTATGGCAATATTATTATAGAGAGTGGCAGCGTATTCAAAAGTGCATGCCTTCCATGACAGCGCAAGTTCGCGTTGTCTCTGTCTTTATGTTTTTGTTTTAAGAGTTTTACAGTGCTTGCAACATATTTAGGTCATACCAGCGCCAGTAAAGAGGAGAAAATTGGATAGTGGAAAGATTCTAGATTGAGGAAAAAATTAAGACAAGGGGAAGTGGTTCAAATAGGGAACTGATGTAGATTCCAAGATCCTACCAGCAGTGTACTTTGTTTGAGATCACCTAAATGTCTCACCCATACACCAACCCAAGATCCCACTAAGAGGAAAACACTCAAATGCTTACAATATACATTCAAAATAACAATACATAACAGAGAGATGATTTATAAGAAAAAAAAATACCATCTCTCAAAACAATAACTATGCATTTGACTGTTTCCCTCCCAACCATGTTGGAAAACAGATATAAGGGGATAGAAGACACAGTAAGTGCCACCCTGCCCACAATGGGAGGCCAGGCACCCCACCCAGGTTCCTAGGCTTTCAAGAATCCACTAGGTAATTAGAGAGGTGAGAGGGTCTAGGGTGTGTGAATGCATTGTGTGTGTGCGCGCGCGCGCGTGTGTGTGTGTGTGTGTGGATGTCTTGTCGTTGGCACCGATAGGCCTATTGTTTTACTACTAATAAATGGGCATGATCTATATTAACTTTCCTTGTGCTCGAGGTCATTGGTCACATTGCAAAATGTGCTCAAAGTGACCCACTTAGTGAAAAGTGCTCACAGCTTTTTAGATATCTAACATCACGACTGGTCATTTAATTCTGCTTGACACATGGGTATGTTTACAATTTTCATCAACAAAGCAGCGTGTTTACATATCATGTGTTGAGATATATCCAATCGTTGGACAGCAACAAATCATGCGATTGATGACCTGGTTGGACGAAAACATGAATATAGATCGCTCCCATTATGGGACATGCGGATAATGGATGTAAGACCAGCTTAACTTTGTGATTTTGTTGATAAAGTAGGGAACAATTAGATATGTTTGTCCAGGGGTAAAGGTCATCGCATGTCCTGAGTTCATGATATTGGAAACCAACGATGAGCTTAAAAAATGTGCGATTTACATACTCTAAAAGCTTTTACAACCCACTTATAGAAAGTGTGCGCTTGGTTAAGAAGCTCACAACATTGCCATCCGGATATATAACGGATCAAAACACAAAACTATGTGTAACCATGAACGTTTATAGTCTCGTCAATAGATAGAATGCGCTTGGCCAAGGAGTTCACAACATTGCCATCCGAGTATAACGGACCTACACACAAACTCTGTGTAACCATGAACTTTTATAGTATGGGTAATACAGTTTAGTGAGAACAGCTCACAAACGCGGATGGCAAAAACGATAACAAAGACCTGAGTGACGTCATCTTTAAACTATCTATACAAGCTAGTGAGAATTAATCATAAACATGGATGGCAAAAAAAAACAACAAAAAGCAAATTTAAAAAAAACAACAAAAAAACAATAACAAAGACGCGAGTGACGTCAACTTCATTCTATCTATATTATAATATTGGGGGGGGGGGGGGCTGGTAGGGCACTCGCTTTACAAGCTAAGGGACCGATAGCTTGGTTGGTAGGGCACTCGCTTTACACGCAAAGGGACAGATAGCTTGGTTGGTAGGGCACTCGCTTTACACGCAAAGGGACAGATAGCTTGGTTGGTAGGGCACTCGCTTTACACGCAAAGGGACAGATAGCTTGGTTGGTAGGGCACTCGCTTTACACGCAAAGGGACAGATAGCTTGGTTGGTAGGGCACTCGCTTTACACGAAAAGGGACTGATAGTTTGATTGGTAGGGCACTCGCTTTACACGAAAAGGGAACGATAGTTTGATTGGTAGGGCACTCGCTGTACACGCAAAGGGACAGATAGCTTGGTTGGTAGGGCACTCGCTTTACACGCAAAGGGAACGATAGCTAATCCGGATAAAGTCGAGATTTTTTTCCTCCGATTTCCCGCCCCCTGTCCACCCAGCAGTGATTATGTAGCTGAGTCTATAAGATTTGGCGGAAAGTACTTTGCGATAGATTAGCGTCCTATCCTAAGGATAGCAAGTAATTGATATTGTCCGTTTTACGCTATTGAAACTGGGATAAATTCCGGGTCTATACGCCTAATCGCTCTGAAGGACTACTTAATTTTATGCTTTAATACAATCCCCTCCTCCAAGACGCTTCACAAATTGGTCAATGCCGATGGTACATTAAATAGATAGAGCTTTTATATAGTGATTTATCCACTAAACGTGCTCAAATCGCTTTACACGGGGTGCCTGACAAACAGCAACTCTTAGCATGTAGGACGGGACAAGACGCCTTTAAGGCGATATTACAATATTTTTTCGGACAGAAACTACGCTGTCAACGACCAGGTACTCATTTTACACCTGATTACGGTGAGAGAATGTGAGTAAAGGGGTTTTTCATCATGCTTATGATGTTCTCCCAACATTAAAAAATACATTCCATTACACACGGCCTCAAAACGGTATAATTCGGGATGAATCGAGCCCGAAAAAAGAATTTAGAAATTAAATATAAGAGAAATATGAACTTCGAGGTTTTTTTTTTCAATGAAAGAAATTTTGTTTAGTTTCTTCATCAAAGAAAGAGGAATAAACCCTAAGTTTTATATTTAAGGATCTGACAATGTACCCAAATGTTAACCACCCCCCCCTCCCCCTTCCTCCCTCCCTCCCGTCCCAAAACGGTGTAATGTCCGTATGAATCGGGACCGACGTGCACTTATTTGCAGGTCTGGTAACCCAATTCATTATGGGCTCATTGTTATAATGGAAATCTGAAAAAATGACGCAAAATATTGTCTATTACAACAATTTTAGAAAATGCCCAGAAGTGCGTTCGGATGTCAGACTTGCATATATGTCCACGTCCATCGGGACCCATGAAGTGAATTTAGCATTGACATGATAATTATTACTATACAGTTTTTGACCATATCGTTTGTGTTGAATTTTCGAACCGAGGTATAGCCTGACCCTGGAAGAGCAATAGATAGAATGAAGTTGACGTCACTGAGGTCTTTTGTTTTTAGTTTTTGCCATCCGCGTTTATGAGTAATTCTCACTAAACTGTATTAACCAGACTATAAAAAGTTCATGGTTACACATAGTTTTGTGTGTTGGTCCGTTATACTCACGGATAGCAATGTTGTAAGCTTCTTAGCCAAACGCACACTATCTCTGTCCGAGGTTACGAAATATTCAATATGATTGGTCCTGAACTGCATTATTCCACCCCTCTCATCGGAAAACCCTATCATTTCTTTAAAAATACGTAATCGTTTAATAAAGCTTTGAATTGCGTGTTTATAAAATTTATTCAACAATTGCAGAATATTTGTGTACATTTTATCGGTGTGAATTATATTGCAAAAGACAGCTGGTTGGTGATTAAAACTAATCGCTTGCTGGGTTTGAATACAAATCCAACGTTTTTGTGTTTGGGTCAAATTGTCATTGAATTGAATGGAGAAAAATACAAATTATGGTGAATAGGAGTACTAATATCATACCATTCGGTTACAAAATATCTAATAATCTTACTTGTTGGGGTGGAATAAACGTATTCTTTCATTTCTTTGTATTTATCAAACTCGTTATATTTTTATCGTGCAATAACACATACTCGCATAATGCAGTTTTTGACCAATATTGAATATTTCGTAACCTCGTAAAAACCCTCCTAATGTCGGGCTTTTCCTCGGTCAGTAAAACCAATAAAAGTCAATAACTGTATATTTTCGAAGAAGTTGTGTTTATTGTCCATCATAACGAATAGAAGTAAACCTCAGGTTTCACATTTATTGTGGATAATATTTCAATTTCCAACACCTAGTCTAACACCTAGTCCGACACCTAGTCCAACGTTAAGTCCAACACCCAGTCTCTTAAAAAAGTCCAAACACATAGTCTGACACCTTGTCCAACACCTAATCCAACACCTAGTCTCTTAAAAAAGTCCAAACACATAGTCTGACACCTTGTCCAACACCTAATCCAACACTTAGTCTCTTAAAAAAGTCCAAACACATAGTCTGACACCTTGTCCAACACCTAATCCAACACTCAGTCTCTTTAAAAAGTCCAAACAGTCTGACAACTTGTCCACACATAGTCTGACACCGAGTCCAACACCTAGTCCTACACTCAGTCTCTACGTACGTGCCAACGGAACAGGGTCAGGACTAGAGCCTCACCCCATTCCGGGCCTGATGAATTTTTTCCCCCTACACGTTGGGTCCCCAACCCAGGATATTTTTCCGCGCCCTTCAGGATGCAAATTTCCACCATGGCAAGCTGAATCACTTGGGCTGTCCACTCAACTTCTGTACTAACAGTTTAAATTTTGTCTAGATTTTCTTCATTTTCACTCGATTACTGGTTTTGTTTTTTTTTTATGAGGAAAATGTCGTCTGAATATGAAAGAGGTGTTTGTGGTCTAATTGCTTATGCTTTGAAACGAAGAAAAAAATAAATCAAGGGCAAATACAAGAAGGTACTAGACAAAGCAGTGGCTTCTTGATCGAAACATATTCACCCACACCAACTTGCTAAATGAGTTGAGGGTCTACCCGAGTGACTTTCACAACTACTTGCGCATGGATGAAGAGACATATTTGGAACTGTTGAGCCTTGTGACTCCTTTGATAGGAAAGGAAGACACAGTAATGAGGGCAGCTATTTACCCACATGAGAGATTGACAGCTACATTGAGATTTCCCGCGACAGGCAGATCGTATGAAGACCTAAAATTTTCACCGTGCATATCACCCCAAGCTTTGGGTCGGATTATTCCTGAGACGTGCAGGGACATTTGCAAGTGTCTTGTCGGCCTACGTATAATAACATTCTGTCTAGAGCTTAAACTTTCAAAACTTAACATAATGGAAACAGTTTTTTTTTCAATATGGTTCAATGAGACGACTATTAGGTGGAATTTGTATTGACTAAAAGTGTGAGGTAATTGTAATGACCTAGCTTGTTGATATCTATTCACACATGCCTACTCAAATAATCATTATGCACTGGTTTAACATACACACACACGCTTACACACATACATACACACACACACACACACACACACACACACACACTTACACTTACATTTAAACACTCGTATTTATGCATGCCCTCTTAAATAAACATTTGTCGAGAAAAATGTACTGTACTCGTATTGTTTTTTATTTAATGATAAAGATATCCGAAACTTGATTTTTCAATCAAAATTTATTAAGTAAATGTTTGTAATAATGGTATAATTTGTTTCTATAATCATTTACACTGTTTAATATATATTATAGGTCTACGAAATAAAAAGACAGTGGAATTAATTAAATGAAAATGATAGACAAAAAAGTTCTTAGCTTGTCTGCCATTTGAGTATCCAGAATTTGTGTCTCGAATACATCACCGGTTAATTAACCAATTTCCCTACCTTTTCTGGCTATTTCCGAGTCGGAAAGAAATAGCAAATGATCAAAATAAAAAAGACTTGGTTCATATTGCTCCTCGAATCCAAAGCCCGAAACTTGAGAAGCCATCATTTTTTAAATGTTCTTTTCTCCATGATCCATGGAGGTTGGTGATCTTGCTAACAACTGTGTCCTTATTAGCCACGGGGTAAAATGACTTAACAAAGTTTGTAAGCTCATCATATTACTTTCTCCCTCTTGATTTTGTTTGAATAGTCTTTGCTTTTCACCTTCCAAAGCAGACATTCATGAGCTCCATAATGTTCAATGAACTGAAGCAACCTTTCCTTCGTCCAAGAAGCCATCTTAAAAGTTAATGTAATTATGGACTTGGTAGAGAATTTTATTGCTAAGAAGATTAGTCTGTTGCAAAACGGTCGATCAAACAAACTTGGAAAGGAAACAATCAAATGTGAGTCATCCTATAGCAAGAAGCCAAGAAAAACTATTCATTTGTTTCAGTTTCGGTTTTAAAATTATAGGCTAAATACTGGAGACGATAACTAACTGTATGTTATTGCTTTCCAAGAATTGACACAATTCTAGGAATTCGCTTACGCGCTGCCTACGAAGAGAGCTCAGAGAAAGAATGCATATTCTCGATGAAATTTATTGTGGTGAACAGGCCTACTTCACGCATCACGTGGAGTAATATTTTCCTAAAATAAAAATGTTTTTTTCTTGTTTATATATTTTTAAAAATTTCATATTATTCTTTTTGTTTTTTTCTTTTCTTTTCTTTCTTTCTTTTTTTTTAATCATATAATTAAACACCTAATCCAACTCTCAGTCTCTTATAAAAGTCCAAACACATAGTCTAACAACGTGTCCAACACCTAGTCTGACACCTAGTCCTACATTCAGTCTCTTTAAAAAGTCCAAACACATAGTCTAACACCTTGTCCAACACTTAGTCCAACACCTAGTCCCCAACACTCAGTCTCTTAAAAAAGCCCAAACACATAGTCTGACACTTAGTCTAACATCTAGTCTCTCACTTAGTCCAACACCTAGTCTGACACCTAGTCTGAAACCCAGTACAACACCTAATCTGACACCTTCTCCAACACCTAGTCTGACACCTTGTCCCACACCTGGTCCAACACCTAGTCTGACACTTAGTCCAACACCTAGTCCAACACTCAGTCTCTTAAAAAAGTCCAAACACATAGTCTGACACCTGGTCCAACACCTAGTCCAACACCTGGTCCAACACCTAGTCCAACACCTGGTCCAACACCTAGTCCAACACCGAGTTTATCCCAACATAATACCGTTTGAGACGACTAGTTACAATTTCCCTCACCTAGTCCATCCCGACGTAATACCGTTTTGGAACAACGGGTCACCATTTGGAATCAACAAGCCCATTAGTGAGATCAAATATTGACTTGCACTCATTTACACGTGATTATGTTTTCCTGTTTGTATTGGGCATAATCGATAATGAAAACGTTGCTGCTTGAAGCTCTATAAAAAAAATAACAATAGAAAATTGAATGAAAGCTTCAGTGGACGTTTCGGGTTTTCCCTCTATCAAAAAAATAACATGAGTGAAACACTAAAGACATTCATTCGTCTTAATTGTTTCATTCATCGTGTTTTGTTGGTAAAGGGGAAACCCGAAATGTTCATAATATCTGTTTTATTTTTTATTAAATTGAAGCTTTCATTCACTTTCCTATTGTTAATTATTGGAAATACTCTCACCCCAACGCAAACTCAACTCCATTACAGCCATTTTAAAACGAGTCAAGAACAAAACAAAACTTGAGCTCGATATCTACAAAACGTGCCCAAAGCGTTTTACAAAGGGTTCCTAGTCCTAGCCAGCCGCAACACTTAACAAGGATAACGAGACATGTCGTTGGGAGAATGAACCTGAAGATCAATAGAAAACAAAATCAAATCAAACACAAGCCAGGGTGTCGCTGTCTGGACATCAAGTTTTTAACACGCCTTTTTAGCCTCCATTTCATCTCACAATAACTTATGAGAAGTAGTAGTAGTGAGCCTCGCAGTCTGAATGACGCTTGATGAGAATTGTGTGATTCAGTCACACCTCGATGAGTATTGCTGCTCTCTCCATCCATGTTGTTAATTGTTTCCATTGGGCACGGTCCTAGGCCAGAGTTTTGAGGCTGTCAAGATCTTGTTGTGACTTTAGTACGGAGGGCACAGCAGTTTTTCCTAGTTCTTCAGATTAATTCGGCTTCATCTCAATCTAGAAATTTCTGATATGTAGAGAGATCCTGGTTCAGGGTAGTTACTATTGATGTCTCCCTACATATTTATTTGTTGTCTTTAAGGATATATTCTGTCATTGCAGTTTGGGTTGGGGTGTTATCTTCTCGACCTAAAATGTGACCAAATAGCCTCCATCGCTGTTCCTGTATTATTGTACTCAGGCGTTGGACCCTGGTTCTTTCAGATCAGTATACTTTGTATTTGTCTCTGGCCAATAGATTCTGATTACGCGACGCAATATGAGAAGACCACACCAAAATCAACAAGATCTGTTTGTTTACACATGCCACATAAGTTTGATTGTCTCTTGTCTGCCAGATGGAAATGTAAATTATGTTATAGTAGTCCTTCAGAGCCATTCGGCCCATGGAGCCGGATTAATCCCAGTTTCTATAGCGTGAAACGGACAATAGCAAATTGCTTGCCATCCTTTGGATAGGACGCTAGTCTGTCGCAAAGTACTTTCCGCCAAATCTAACAGACTCAGCTACCCATTCACTGCTGGGTGCACAGAGGAGTCAGAAAAAAAAAGTTTCGCCTGCACGCAGGCTCGATCACGGTCCCTTTGCGTGTGAAGTGAGTGCTCTACCAAATGAGCTATTATGTTATAATAGGGAAGAAAAGTCGTAACATCAAACCCTTTGGTTTCTTTTCCTAAATTCTTGGGAGTGTGTATGTAATCTGTCCTTTGGAGTAATAATAATAGATAGGTAACATAAAAGTGGCTTTTTAGTAACATGAAGTATCGGCAGATTCTTAGGGTTACGGGACGTAAAAGAGTGAGGCTGGGTGATCTTTGTTGACGACCAGCATTTATTTAGACTAGAAAATATGATGCCACCACTCTGAAATCCGAAAATCAATGACACAAGGTATGTATTCCAGTCCTCCAGAAGAGTGGTTTTTGCACTTCCAGTGGGATTGGGAAAGGTCTTTTTGTTTCCTGTATATTGTGTGACTGGCTGAGAAAACCCGGAAAGATGTAAAAATTTCACAAATTGAGTTACGCATACAGTGGTGTAGACCACATCTTTCTGATCATTTAGCACTTTAAATTTTCTTTCTATGTATACTAGAACCCTAGTTATTTTTTTCTGAATAAAATTTGTTGCTATGGGAAACACATTATCTTCGATTATGGCTCATATCTCAAATCAAAGCTTGCCGCATTTTCCCGGGTTTTCTCAGCCAGCCTCATATTTCATCTCACACCAAAAGCAACAAAATCAGTTTGTTTACACGACAGATACATTTGATTGCCTGTTGTCTACCCGATGGAACAGTAAATTTATGTTATAATTCTTCACAACAAAATAAATGTTTTGATTGGTTGAAGGACAATTTTATGACAGTTAAAAACAGCCAAAAATATATGTCAAGGCAAGGCACCAATTGGGAAAATCAAATTATGTGACGTCAAAAAACTCGTTCCAATCTCATTGGAAATGTAATACTACTCGTCCGGAGGACTGTATACATACCTTGTGTAATTGACCGTTTGGTTTCAAAGTGGTGGCATTTCATTTTGTAGTCTTAACGTATGCTGGTTGTCAAGAAATGTCATCCATCCTCGCTCTTTTACATCTCGTAATCCTAATAATCTGCCAATACACCCTCTTACTAAAATCAGATTCCTTATTATTCAATATGTAACCATTTCATTGTTTATGCATTGTATAAAGGTCTGGTCCTACACTTCCAATGAGTTTTGAACAGGGAGAGATGAAAGTGTGACATCACGCCTTTGCTTCCGTTTGCTCCTTGTTTTCCTAATTTAAATGCAATTTGGAAACAAAAAGTCATAGGAACGGAAAGGGTTAAATTACAGGGATTCAGAGGCATCTGATCTGTTAATGCTTGGAAAGTAACGCTCGAACCATCAATGATGGTCTTGATTTAGCATTGTGGAACCCGCGACCTTATTGGTACAACTCCGCCTGGCCGTGGAGATCGTGGCTCTTCGGTATGAGCCTATCTACGGCCCCGAAAAAGTCGTTTCAAACACTAAGTCTATTTTAGGCCACTCTCCCCGACTTCAACACACACAAACGCCGCGAATTTGACAAAGACAAAACGTTATGCACCCTTTTGTATAGATCCGTTTTGGAGACGGTTATTACTTTTTGTATTACAGCATGGTGTGGAAATGCCAGTATTTGCGACATTAAGAAAATTGATCGGATAATTGATAAAGCCAGAAGTTATACTCACCCAATTTCCAATGTGAAAGAACTGTTCAAGAGATTTTGTCTAAGCTAAATGGAGAAAGTTATGAAGGATGGCGATCACCCCCTTCGCAAATATATTAAGTTCTCCATGAGGAGCCGTCGCCTTATATCTATAAAAACAAAGACAACACGTCACCTTAATTCATTTTTGCCACATGGTGTTTGAATTTTTAACGTACAACTAACTGTGATTTAAATTAAATACTATCTTTTACTATCTTATATACTAAATATAACATATCTATAATTATATATAATATATATATATATATATATATATATATATATATATATATGTATGTATGTATACATTGTCGCCGTAGATTCTCAACTTTGTGTTTATATATTTTTATGCATGCCACGTCTGTAAACGAATTTCCATTTTTTTGGGATGAATAAAGTATATATTATTATTATTATTATTATTATTATTATTATTATTATTATTATTATTATTATTATTATTATTATTATTATTATTATTATTATTATTATTATTATTAAAGTTAGTTGGCCATCATTAAAGCTTAATAGCCAATATTCTCAACACAAACATTTAACATAGAAACGATTGAGACAATCAGTATGATCCGGTAAGGGGTGAATTTTAATTGTCTGGAAATAGACAATATGATTATATTGCGTTGGTTTTAGAGTATTTCCTTTACAGCAATGACCCACAGCCATTTGAGTTATCAGATTAAAAAAATAGTACAAGTTGGTTTTCTAGTACTCGTTGGCTGAGAAGGAAACAGTCAAATGTATTGTGTTAGTCTTGGGAGGTGATATGTTTTTTCATTGTAAATCATCTCTCTGTTATATATATATATATATATATATATATATATATATATATATATATATATATATATGTGTGTGTGTGTGTGTGTTTTTAATGGTTTTTATATATCCTGTAAACAGTTGAGTGTGTTCCTCTTGGTGGGGAACTGTGCTGGTTCTGGACGAGATATCTAGGTGATCTCATACTAAGTACATTGAGGTGTGCTCTTGGAATCTACATCTGTTCACTACTCGAACCGGTTCCTCTTTGCCTTACTTTTCTTGTAATTTTTTGACTTTTTATTACTATCCCATTTTCTTCCTTGTTAGTTGCACAGAAAGGGTCCTCTTTGATCTGAATTACTGATTTGTGACATTTCAAACAACGCTCATTGGGCGGAACATTTGGTGCGGCAACTGCTGCGTGGCAACGCCAATGTGAAATAAATATCAGTCATATTTTTGGTGCGCATTTATAACATGTAACTTTTGTATCGACCTGTTTGGCAGTCTGATGCTGCTCCTCACTTAAATTGAGCTTTTTTATATAGAGCAATATCCACTTAAAGTCCTCAAAGCGCTTAACAAGGGGTCCCTGACCAACAGAAAACATTTGATATTTAGGACGGGGCATGACGCCTGTCAGGCAATATTACAATTTTTTCGGACAGAGACAACGCTGTTAACGGTCAGGTTCCAATTTTACACCCGAATACGGTGAGAGAATGTGCGTAAAGAGCCTTCTGCAAGGACTCAACTATGCGCCGAGCGAGGCTCGAACCCAGGACCTTCCGACCCGAAAGCGAGTGTCATACCACTAGACCACATAGCCGCACTTGTGCCAGAAAAAAGGCATGTGATGCATCAAC
>NC_088371.1:28262675-28302675 GCF_034508935.2 Berghia stephanieae
CCTTTGAACATTAATGTCAGTTATTGATTATTTCTAGTTCTAGTTTTGACTTGAACAATTAAAAGTATTTATTTTGCCCCTATTATCGACCGATAATAGTGCATGATGACCCATGGCTACTTTTAGTCCTTGCCAGTCACCCGACGCAGATCGTTGCCATCGCAAACTTATAGCCTGACCCTGACCAAAATATGACGTCAAAATACAAGTCTTAGGCGACAAAAGAAAACACATCGTGAGTTGTATTTAAAAGTTCAACCAATGTTGAGTCCTAGAAAATCACTTTCTTGACTGGTGTTAATTGTACTTGAGAAGAAATGCATCATTGTCACAAGGTGCGTTCGCAACTCGCAATGGATGCGAAGGCCGCTTATGAACTTAAAGTGTGGAGAGGTCGACATGGACGTTACAATCACCAACAGAACAACGTATCTGGCAAGAGAGCAATTATTATTTATTTAAAATAAAAGAAAGGGGAACAGCTCATCGTTTTTGAGCAAAACAGAAAAACATTGAATATATGGACAGGAAAAATCAAAACTACATACAAATGAAAAGTGGAAAAGCAATATCAAATCTATACTTATGTAAGTTTCCAAACTTAACTATACCTCACTCAGGTTGCAACTATTTCATTCATTCCCACTAAATTGAAATTGATCATAACACTTAGGGGCAAATTTAACTGTTCATAGTCCAAAAAGGAGAATAAGATTAATAAACAAAATTGTTCACACAAGGTGCGGTGTTCCAGCCTGTTAAAAGTCAAAATTGTTCCAAAATAAAACGCATATATCGAGTGCTTCTTCCTCGTCCTGACAAACATTACATTGTTAATGTTCATATTGTTCAAACACACCGGGCTCTACTTTCTAGCCTCGTCAAAAATTATATTGTTCACATTTCTCAAAAACAGTTATCGGGCGCTATCAAAAATTATATTGTTCATATAAGTATATGGGCACTATGTCATAGCCCAGTCAAAATTATATTGTTCATATAAGTATATGGGCACTATGTCATAGCCCAGTCAAAATTATATTGTTCAAAAGGTGCAAACACATTTACCGGGCGCTACTTCCTAGCCCCGTCAGCTCTTCACTATTAGAAGATAGATACCGATATATTAGTTGTACAGTAAAAATGAAATTAACATAAACACAATGATAGAGAAATGATTAATTATTATTTACTTAAAAATAATTCATTTAATTGAGTGTCACGTTCTCAATTTTAACACACTTTAACTCACTGAATTAATTATTCAATAAAACAATAAAACTTTATATTATTTTAAACTTTAAGATAAGTGAAACAATTTACGATGTTAATCACTTAATCACTTGATGATTACTCAGCACATCAAAACAATATATATCTAAATATTGTAAATTTATATAATCTCACCGAACACAAACACAAAAAAAAAAACACAATATCGCTTAGAGCCCATAACCGGGTACGATACACAAAATACTGGCCACATTAGGCCCACTTCGGCTACAATACAGCCTCAAACACAATGCTGGCCAACACACAGGCCCAACACAGATCACCTGAGAGCCCATATTTGGGTGCGATATAAAACACTGGCCACTTTGGACCCTTTTTCACTGTGGCTACAACATAGCCAAACAAAAATCCCAGCCAACACACAGGCTGTACATATCTTTCTTCTTCGACCTCAAATCGCAGACTGCAGTTGAACATTGACCCAAGCCGATACATAGGACAGGGTGTCTAAAGGTATCTCGGTTGATGCATAAGATTGATAAGGGTGTCTTAACACTGATGGAACATGATAACCCTCCGTTCTTTCATTGCCTTCATAGTATACACCACCCACGGCGAATACAAGGGAGTCCCTCTTCCAGCATCCATCCTACACTCACAAATTATATGGGTTGGATTCTACCCGAGACCTTGATGGGCAGGACACCTATCTCCCTTTGTTACCTAGAAGGCATTTCTTTACACAGATGGTAGTCAAGGGTTTCTCTTATTTAGGCGTATTTGGGTGTAAAAAACTGACGATTATCAAAATAATATTATATCATAAAAGGTTTAGAATTAATATTTAGAGATTTAACGTTTCGAGTTGAGTATTATTCGCTTTTACTTTTAGGGGGGGGGGGGGTAGACTGACACGGGGCGGTCAAAATCAGTAGGAGGAGTGGTCTGAAGGAATTGTGGGAACCGTTTACAATAGGGTATAAAACAGAGAGTTTCTGATGAAACCAGGATTCAACCTCACTTTGGAATGGGATGCACATTTTTACTTTAAACATTTTGAGCTTACCGACATTGATTGCACGTCTTGTTTTGACTTAGTATTTTTCTTACATTGTGAGTTGTAATCAGTAGCTCAACCAATGGAATCGTTTGTTTCCTTGAGCACGTCTTACAACATCTCACCTTTTATTTTTGTTTGGTCATCATTGTCTTCTTTTCTGTCATCATTTTTTGGTCAGTATCGGGTCTTTAGTTTTCGGAGACCACGGCATCACTCACAATTTTAACTCAAGCGATTAAAAAATGCAGTGTCTTCAGCAGGTGTCGAGACACAGTTCCTTCATAATCTTTTTAAAATATTGTGATTTATATAGCGCCTTTCGTCGAAACCTCAAAGCGCTTTGACTACTCAATAAAATGACCAAGTTTAACTGATATACAAGCACTGTGAACTCATAAATCCCACTTGCTACAAGCTAACTCTCTTACAAGTGTTAGGCTATAGATAGAATGAAGTTGACGTCCCTCGGATCTTTGTTATTGCTTTTTGCCATCTCACTTTATGAGTAATTCTCTTAACCATATTATCCAGACTATAAAAGTTCATGGTTACACAGAGTTTTGTGTGTTGGTCCGTTATACTTCCGGATGGCAATGTTTTGACCTTCTTAGCCAAGCGCATACTATCTATAGAGCCAGTGTATCAGATTTCGTTTTGAGATGAATTCCACTCTTTCTTATTCTCATTTCAATGTTTTGTTCAACTGTCAGGGTTTTTGGAGGAAGGCGTCTATATGGTCGGATGACCACCACCTACTGGTGAAATGTATCGTGGAGGACATTCATTCATTCCTTCATGGCATTGTAGCCATATCGCATTGGAGAGGTAGGCGTCCTCGTTGTCGTCATTATCATCATCGTCATCATCATCATCATCATCATCATCATCATCATCATCATCATCATCATCATCATTATTATTATTATTATTATATCATATCATATCATCATCATCATCATCATCATCATCATCATCATCATCATCGTCGTCGTCGTCGTCGTCATCATCTCATCATCATCATCATCATCATCATCATCATCGTTTATGTCATCATTTGTATTATTATTATTATTATTATTATTAATCATCGTCATCATCATCATCATCATCATCATCATCATCATCATCATCATCATCATCATCATCATCATCGTTTATGTCATCATTTGTATTATTATTATTATTTTTTATTTTAAAAAAATTATTCATTTATTTATTTTTTTCACTAATAATTTAAAAAAACTATGAATTGAAATTATATTTAAAAATTTACATCAAAATGAAATTGTTTATGAATCAAATTCTATTACCTAAAATATTTACAATTACGCTATATCAGGGTTCTGGATTCTGTTCAAGATTTGTATGAGTACACTGAGTTCTGGTAGGTCAGCCATTGCTTACATTGTGTCTCGTCTGTGTAGTATCTTTTCTGGTGAGTCTATCACTTCTTCTTCTTCTTCATCTTTCTATTTTCTTCTTCTTCTTCTTTTCTTCTTCTTCTTCTTCTCTTCTTCTTCTTCTTCTTCTTTCTTCTTCTTCTTCTTCTTCTTCTTCTTCTTCTTCTTCTTCTTCTTCTTCTTCTTCCTCATCCTCCTCCTCCTCCTCTTCCTATGAAGCGCACTGGGCATGGCAAATCCATGGAAATGCGCTATATGAACATTCATAATTATTTAAAAGAATGATTCAAGTTGATGTCACTGTTTTTAGACCGGTAGTTGCGAGATTAGTTCTCACTAAATTCTCTCAATCAGACTATGCATGTTTTAGTCTAATGCTACGGGCCGTTTTGTTTGTTGATATCATTGATATGTCGGACAGGACTGATTTGTATTTTACCTAAACCCATAACATCATAATTTATTGTCTTATTGATAAATAGAAAGAATGAAACTTGGATTCTTTTTTTCATTCACATTGTCATCAAGATAGTAAGCGTTTGGCTAAGAAGCTCACAACACTGCCATCCGGAAGTATAATGGATCAAAACACAAAACTCTGTGAAACCATGAACTTTTATAGATAGAATGAAGTTGACGCATTGACGTCACTCGGGTCTTTGTTATTGTTTTTTGCCATCCACGTTTGTGAGTAATTCTCACTTAACTGTATTTTGCAGACTAGAAACGTTCATGGTTACACGTTGGTGTGTTGGTCCGTTATACTTCCGGGTGGCAATGTTGTGAGCTTCTTAGCCAAGCGCATGCTATCTATAGTCTGGTTAATACAGTTAAGTGAGAACTACGTGTATGCCAAAAAAACTAACAGAAACCTGAGTGACGTCAACTTCATTCTATCGGGAGGTGAGGTGTTGTGTATAACAACACATCGATGACTCATATTGTCAACCTTGCCTTGAATTATTCCAAAAACAATTCCCTCAAAATAAACAGTTTTGAGGTCTGATTGTCAAAACATGGTAGACTGTAACGAACAACTACAGAAATACATCACGTCTGGATGTCACAACTACACCGTTTGTAGTGCAGTCAACCCATGTTATCCCGATTCAGAAATGGACCGGAATGAATCTCGTTCTATATATACGTATATATAATATATATATATATATATATATATATATATATATATATATATTTATATTTATATTTATGAGTGTTGGTGGGTACTTGTAGGTACGAAAGTGCTCGATAATGGTGGTTGAGCTAATATATAATGCAAATTTTCACTCACTTTTTGTGGCCGAGACGACCGTTTCCGTTTTTTTACACTTTTCAGTCGGCGTAATTTCCGTATCGCCACAAAAATGTGATTGAAAATTTGGCCATTAAAAATTATATTTTTTATTATATTTTATATATATATATTATAATATATATATTATAATAGATAGTATCAAATTAATTTGTGGATATATTCAACTTGAGCATTTATAAAGCGCAATATCCACTAAATGTACTCAAATCGCTTTACAAGGGGTCATAAGACAACAGCTACACTTCAAATGTAGGACGAGACGCCTGTGAGGCTATATTACAATTCTTTTGGATAGAGGCAACTCCGTTAACGGCCAGATACTCATTTAACACATGATTACGGTGAGAGAATGTGAGTAAAGGGCCTTTTAGAACGATTCAACTATGAGCCGGTCAGCGTGGGACTTGATTCGGAACCCTCTGGTCCTGACCGCAGGTTGAAAAAGGGTTATAAATCGCAACACTCCATGAATGTTTTAAAAAGTATTTTACCATTTTAAAGGCAATATTTTATCCATGATTATTCAACGGTATACAGTGGAACCGACTTGTACATATATGCAGGTTTGACATTCGAACTCACTTTATGGGCCTAGTTTAGCTGTGTCATTTTTTGAGATTTGCATTACAAACAATGAGCCCATAAGGAATTGGGTCATCAGACCTGCAAATAAGTGCACGTCGAGTGGAACGTATTTTATTTAATAAAAAGATGTGATAGTGTTAGTATTTTTTTCCAATCATTTTCTCTCCTTTCTCCAAATAGCCAAGAGGTTGTGTATGTGACGGGGTAGAGGTCAAAGGTAAAGGGATTGACTTCGACATGCGCTACGTCACCAATATGACTAGAATGTGGAGAAAGGTAAGATTCAGACTTTATCGACTACTCTGGAAAAAAAACAGAAAAACTTCTTTGTTTTGGCTAAAAAATAAAGGGGCAGCGTGGCTCAGCGGTACGGTCTTTGCTTCGTACCCGAAAGGTACCGAGTTCGATCACCCGCCGTTGCGCTGTGTGGCCTTTGATCTAAGTCACCTCGCCCTAGCTCAATTTGCGGCGCTGTACTGCGGCTGATGCCTGGGTTATTCCAGTCTTCACTTTGGATAATAGACCCTAGAGTCAAATTTCCCATATGGGATGAATAAAGGGAATTTTGTTTTTAAAATTTTTATTTATTATATTTTTTTTAAATTCTCAAACCTGAGACTATTGAATACAACTCACGATTTGTTTTCTTTTGTGGCCAAAGACTGGCATTTTGACGTCATTTTTTGGACAAATGTGTGGCTGGCTGAGAAAACCCATCTTGGCAAAAAAAAACAAACAACAAAACCCTCTCAAACCTGGGGCCCAATCAACAGTTGAAGTAGGAGCTTTCTGGCCACATTTTTAAATACTTGTCTCTCTAGAGCAAGGAGCCTAACTGGTTAAATAAGTGATTCTTTTTCTCTCCAGAGTACGGCAGGGCTGCAGGGCGGCAGGGCGGCAGGGTGGCAGGGAGGCAGGGCGGCAGGGAGGCAGGGAGGCAGGGCGGCAGGGAGGCAGGGCGGCAGGGAGGCAAGGCGGCAGGGCGGCAGGACGGCAGGGAGGCAGGGCGGCAGGGCGGCAGAGCGGCAGGGAGGCAGGGCGGCAGGGCGGCAGGGAGGCAGGGCGGCAGGGCGGCAGGAGGCAGGGCGGCAGGGCGGCAGGGCGGCAGGGCGGCAGGAGGCAGGGCGGCAGGGCGGCAGGGCGGCAGGGAGGCAGGGCGGCAGGGCTGTAGGGCGGTAGGGCGGTAGGGCGGCAGGGAGGCAGGGCTCGGTATTTAGCAGAAGTTCAGTCTTTTGATACTGGGCGGGAGAAATTGGCCTAGTATTTGTAGGTCTGAATACGCTTCAACAGTCATGACGTCACTTCCCTCGTAATGACGCATGGTTACTTAGTAACTGGCTCTAAACTATCGGAACAATGGCGGACGCCCTTATGAAATATTTCTCCGACGAGCATAAAAACGTATCCAGAGGGAAAAAACCCTATTATAAATCTGATCATGATTTTACTTTTACACATTCTGATCAGAAGACATATGAAAAGTTCTAGTCAGCATAAAGAATAAAAAGTACTGATTTTTTTGCTTAGAACCACGATGGCCGCCGTTGCTGGGCGACGTGACATCAGACTATTGAATCCAATTGATAACAGACTAACACTGTGATGGACTTGGGTTTACACGGTTGTCATGGAGTTTCTAATTTTACGTGGGTTTGAGAGAATTTTCATAACAACAATGAGAGCATGACCGATAATTGGGGTTCAGATTTGTAAGTAGGCTTTACTAAAAATCTAAAAATAGATTTTGACTTGTAATGATTTAGATAAAATAGAAATAAAATAAATTTCCCTTTATTCATCCCATAGTGGGAAATTTGTATCTAGGGTCTATCTCAAGGGAAGACTTGAATAACCCAAGTGTAAGCCGCAGTTAGCGTTTTATATTGACAAAAATGACAATTCTCAAGGTCAAATCCTTAAATTCGAGAGTCAGTCTGTGTGAAACAGAATGAATTTGTATAAGAATGTATAGTAGGGAGGGATATAATAATAACATTATTGATCTCCTGTGTTGAAAATATGGAACTCGTTTTCAATGCTGCCTCCCAAGGTCACGCAACGGGGCAATGGGAATTCGTTTTCAATGCTGCCTCCCAAGGTTATGTAACGGGGCAATGGGAACTCGTTTTCAATGCTGGCTCCCAAGGTCACGCAACGGGGCAATGGGAATTCGTTTTCAATGCTCCTCCCAAGGTCACGCAACGGGGCAATGGGAATTCGTTTTCAATGCTGGCTCCCAATGTTATGCAACGGGGCAATGGGAACTCGTTTTCAATGCTGCCTCCCAAGGTCACGCAACGGGGCAATGGGAATTCGTTTTCAATGCTGGCTCCCAAGGTTATGCAACGGGGCAATGGGAACTCGTTTTCAATGCTGCCTCCCAAGGTCACGCAACGGGGCAATGGGAATTCGTTTTCAATGCTGGCTCCCAAGGTTATGCAACGGGGCAATGGGAATTCGTGTTCAATGCTGGCTCCCAAGGTTATGCAACGGGGCAATGCTACCGTACTCTGGAAAAACACATATTTAAAAATTTGGCCAAAAAACTCGTCCTTCAAATATCGATTGATTTAAATGACCCTCATCTTGCCAAAATCTCTCAAACCCGGGATTTCGCCAGAGTACGACAGGATGGGAACTCATTCCAACTTTGAAATGCAGGAGAAAAAGAATCTTTTATTATATTGATGATAATAAAAATCGGTCAAGCATGAAGCCGTGTCATGTATTATGTCCTTTACCCTTATTTGAATTTCTATTGATTGAGTTTGTATCATATTGAATGGGTTGTATTGAAAATTTTACCTACAATATTATTTGACATGGCAGTACATAAAAAATGGAACTTAGGGCGTTATCTTTTTCTTCCTCTTCTTCTTCTTCTTCTTCTTCTTCTTCTTCTTCTTCTTCTTCTTCTTCTTCTTCTTTGTCTTCTTCTTCTTCTGTTGAGTGGTTGATTACACTTGATGATGATGATGATGATGATGATGATGACGACGATGATGATGGTGATGATGATGATGATGATGATGATGATGATGATGATGATGATGATGATGATGATGCATGATGATGATGTTGTTTCATTATCAGCATTATCATTATTTTTAATCATTATTCAAGGTCATGTCTCTCTCATTCCAAATCAAATACAATATGGATTGATCATATTGGACACTTTTCCCCCTCACAGACCCGAGCTAAAACCGGAGATGTCACATGCACAGAGAATGAAACGAAGAGCTGGCATTCCCTACAACCTGTGTAGATGGACGAGATGATGATGATGATGATGATGATGATGATGATGACGATGATGATGATGCAGTTGTTGGGAAAATAATGTTGTTAGAGGTGGTAGTGGTTGTGGTGGTACTAGTAGTGGTAGTTGTGGTAGAAATAGTAATAGTTGTAGTAGTAGTAGTAGTAGTAGTAGTAGTAGTAGTAGTAGTAGTAGTAGTAGTAGTAGTAGTAGTAGTAGTAGTAGTATAGTAGTAATGTAAAAGTATATTAGTATATAGTGTAGGTAGTAGTAGTAGTAGTAGTATAGTAGTAGTAGTAGTAGTAGTAGTAGTAGTAGTAGTATAGTATGTAGTAGTAGTAGTAGTAGTAGTAGTAGTAGTAGTAGTAGTAGTAGTAGTATAGTAGGTAGTAGTAGTAGTAGTAATAATAGTAGTAGTATAGTAGTAGTATGTATAGTATGTAAGTAGTAGTAGTAGATATATAGTAGTAGTAGTAGTAGTAGTAGTATGTAGTATAGTGTAGTGTAGTAGTAGTAGTAGTAGTATAGTAGTAGTAGTATAGTAGTAGTAGTATGTAGTAGTAGTAGTAGTATAGTTAGTAGTAGTAGTAGTAGTAGTAGTAGTAGTAGTAGTAGTAGTAGTAGTAGTAGTAGTAGTAGTTGTTGTTGTTGTTGTTGTTGTTATAGTAGAAGTAGAAGTAGCAGTAAAGGTAGCAGCATCAGTGGTAGTGATATTATAATGGCAATGGTAGAAGTAGTTTTAGAAGTGTGAACATGAGGAGGCGGATGACGAGGAGAGGGAAAAGGAGGATCTGTTGAGTGGTTGATTACACTTTGCCAAAACATAAAAAAATCACCAATATTTTCCATATTTTCATGGTTTGAACAGAATGTTTGTCAAACCTTAAGCAGAATTTCTCTTTTTTCACGAAACCATCGCAAATGTTTATATTTCAAAAGCTTGCAATAGTCTGTCTTTTCACTAAATCTCATTTTATTCCACCCCTCTCCCGACTAAGTAACGCGTAATGAAATGTTTACAGTAATGATCTGTGATGTCATATCATTAAATTTCACTAAAAATTACAGTCTTTAAAAACAAGTATCACTTAAGTATCTTTGAACATGTTTTTATTCAAAGATGGCGGAATCAAAAATTCATTGAGGGGCAGAATAAAAGATTTCTTACACCCTTGCTTTTTGGAATTCGAACTTTGTTTCCAACGTCGTTGAAATTGTATGAAGAAAAAGAATATATTATATAAGAAATGATGTAGGTGAAGTCACTGGAGGGATAAAATTAAATGATAACATCTTGAAACTCCTGTGTTTGGAATTTCATAACACGTTCACATTGTTCACTTTTAATGTCGAATTGAGAAATTAGGGAGCATAACGATCTGAACAATTAGTGTGTATGAAATGGTGTCAGGCAAAGCAAGAAATAAAAATACTAGAAAATAAAACATTCTTGCAGTCTCTTTCTTGCTTGTTTTTTTCTGGTATTTTTCTTTCTTGCCTGGTCGACTGATTTTTTGGGATGTTTTTTTTTTCGTGTATTTTTCTTTCTTGCTTTGTCTGGCACCTTTCATACACATTTGTTCAGTTCTAGATCTGAACAATTGTGTTTGAACTGTGTCAGACAAAGCAAGCTATGTGGTCGTGTGGTATGATCGGAAGGTCCTGAGTTCGAGCCTCGCTCGGCGCATAGTTGAGACCTTGGAAAAGGCTTTTTACTTACATTTTCTCACCGTACTCAGGTGTAAAATTAGTACCTGACCGTTAACAGCGTTGTCTCTGTCAGAAAAAAAACCAATACCAATTTGCGCTGTGAACACGTGTTTCAGCTCTTAAAGGACGCCCTGAAATATTGTGAACTCGTTGGAAATGCCAACCGTTGGAATTCAAGAATGTTATTGTTTACACTGTCCCGTGTATTTCTGTCCTTTGTAATATTTATTTTGTCACTAATCACTGGACTGAATTAGGCAGCAAATTCATTCAATCAATAAAACTTATGGAGCAGGATTTTATCCCACTTTCTAAAGCGTGAAACGGTCAATAGCAAATGCATGCTACCCTTTGAATAGGAAGCTAGTATATCGCAATGTAGTCTCCGACAGATCTAACAGACTCTTTATTTCAATTGCAATTGCATGCTACCCGGAGACGGTATTTATTCCGGTTTCTGTTGCGTCAAGCGAACGGGAGCTAACCTTTATATAAGACGCTAGTCTATTGCAAAGTTCTTTCCGCACGATCTAACGAAACCAGCTACATAATCACTACTGTGATGGACAGGGACGTCAGAAAGTAAATTAAAAAATGGACTCCGATGTCTCAGAAGGTAAAGCACTCGCCATACACATGAATGGACTGATGTCGATGTTACATATTTTCCCGAAAAGCATTAAACCTGAGACCATTAACTCTCTCCTTACCGACTATTTTCATGATTTTTCCAGAAATGATATAACTACCCAATACAGAACTTGCCATTTTACAATCAAACTCATGAGAAATAAGTACATACTGGACTACATATTTTTGTGTAGCATAATAAACTTTATAAAACAACGATTTTTCATACAATTTTGTGATGTGCAAAACAAATCTGATTAAGAAAAATGTTAATTGTATCGTAACAAATTGTGACGATTTTCCTGTAGTTGGTATGGAAAGGGTTAAATACAAGTCAGGAATTATATAAAAATACCCTAACAATATCTCTAAAACTATCGCTTAAGGAAATGTAGAGGGCAAGAGGCCAAGAGGTTGTCTGACAAATGAAAAAATGCAATAAACTGGTACAAGATCGAATAGAGTGGCGAGCCATTTCAAGTCGACCTCTTCTTATGAGACGATACAGGAAATAAGTAAGTAAGTAATTAAGAATGTAAGTAAGTAAAAATGTAAGTGAATAAGTATCTAAGTATATAAGTGCCCTAAGTATGTAAGTAAGTAAGTATTTAAGCAAATAAATAAGTAAATAAGAAAGTAAGTAAGTAAGTATGCAAGTGAATAAGTAAGAATGTAAGTAAATAAGTAAGTTTGTATGTAGTTAAGTAAGTTTTCTGGCAACTCTTCTAACAAGTCTCCCAACGAAATCCTCCTTTCCGTTTGATAAAAAAAGTCGTTCTTTCAAAATCAAAAGAGAGATTTAGCAGATCATAATCATACATATCACCCATCACCAGACCTGCCTACTTGAAATTAGAATAATTCGTAATTTTCAGTCGTATTAATATAGTAGACATTATAAAAAATTTTAAAAATTACCAATTTATGTTCCTTTATATATTATTAGCTCTGGCAACAAAACTTTGTTTTCAAGAATTTTATTGAATTAAAGATCTATAATAATTGTCACTTAGGACCCGAAAATTCGTAGTTCTACGAAATATTCGTACTAGTAGGCAGATCTGCATCACCCATCACGTATCACGTAACTATCACATGATCACGTAACTATCACATGATCAGTCTGATTATACGTAAGGAGAGTGCGGTCATGCGATTTTTAAATGGGTCTCAGAAATATTCACATTGTGACATTCAGTGAAAATCGCTTTGGAGCACTATCTCTACGTATGCTCTGTGAGTGATCATGTGATAGATACGCGACACGTATGGATTGCTAAACATGTCTAATATTATTACATTGACAAATAAGGAGACACCACTTATGTGATCAATGATTATATTAAGATCGTTGTTTTTTTTTTCTCTAGCTGTAGCAATATTGATAAAAGCATGTTTTGTTAGCAATGCACGACAAGACCTTATGAAAGACAACTTACGAGTCATCATTGAAGCTATATATTTATTATGATCCAAACTTTTTTTTAAAAATCCGCCAATAATGATGTCGATAACAAGTTCTTTTGACAACAGTGTATGACAGAATTCTCCAAATGATACGGTATCGGATTGAACAAGATGCCGAAAAATTTGAGTTTGAAATTAAAATGATCGGAAATGAAGAAAACGTTTTTATTTTAGAAAGTAAGGAGTAGAATTTACGTGCACTTATTTGCAGGTCTGATAACCCAAACCCCTATGGGCTCATTGTTGTAATGGAAATCCCCCCAAAATGACACAAAATATTGTCCATTACAACAATGTTAAACTAGGCCCATAAGCGGGTTCGGATGTCAGACCTGCATATATGTACACGTCGAGTAGAATCGACCCAGGCTCCGCTCTTTTCAGCCGACTGACTTGGACGGCACAAATCTTCTCTCCATGGCTTGGCAGTTTAGAAAATTAAATAATGTTGGAGACGTAAACCGTTTTCGACAATGAGGTTTCATCATTATATCCATCAACTCAAGACTGAGGCAGCCGGACAAACCTGGGCCCAGATAAAGAATCTCCAAAAAACCGAGTCAGATGGAAGAACGCTGTTGCGACCCATAGTATCTTCCACAAGGAATCAAGAGGCTTAAGTGAAATATACATCAACTTCCCAACTAATGGCAGAGTTGTTGGTATTCGTGTCAATTGCAGCCGTGATTGAGTTGGTTGAGCATTGGCAATCGCCACGCGTTAAATCGGTGTTGACGACTATTTCATCAATTGTCCACCAACGTTCTCGTGTCAATTGCAGCCGTGATTGAGTTGGTTGAGCATTCGCAATCTCGTCGCTTCAACCGTACCTGCTACTCTCCTGAGTAAGGCAAAGATATTTAACACAATTCTTATATATACCGATTAAAAAACAACAAAAGCTATAATATATCAAATTCTTAGAATCATTATCACCCCGACTAATGATACCCTATTCCTAATAAAGCCAACACTACAGGGCCGTAAAAATTGATTGACTTTATGCAATGTTGACTTTATCGATTATCAACAGAACGCAGATAAAGAACAGAAAATTTGGGACCAACAAGAAATGTTAACTTAAGCAGAATTTGACTTTAAGAGTGTTCGCTTTATGCGGATTCCACTGTACCATTATGAAGTGTTGGTTTGGATCTGATTAATATTCCAATTTGTATCTCTGGTATATCGAGGTGTTGGTTTGGATATGATTAATATTCCAATTTGTATCTCTGGTATATCGAGGTGTTGGTTTGGATCTGATTATTATTCCAATTTGTATCTTTGGTATATCGGGGTGTTGGTTTGTATATGATTAATCTTCCAATTTGTATCTCTGGTATATTCGAGGTGTTGGTTTGTATCTGATTAATATTCCAATTTGTATCTCTGCTATATTCGAGGTATTGGTTTGGATCTGATTACTATTCCAATTTGTATCTCTGGTACCGGCCTCGTTTCGCTAACCAATTTTCCACACTTTGTCTTCTCATGTCGTCCAGACTTTTCCCGACGTCTTGTTGGTGTTTGGAGCCACTCTCGTGTGATGGGAAGATGGTGTTGTCTTTGCCGTGTATTGATAACGATACATTCCCATTCTTCAAACTCGCGTAATCATGGATGAAATCATGCGTGTAATTTGAGACCATTGTCGGTTTATCTTCTTCCACTCTGGATTGAATCTCTAAAAACCTGCTGCGATCAACAAATTCACTGAAAGACTGAAGGGCGTTGCCATCCGCGATACCGTGGGTATCGTCGTCATAATCATCATCATCATAATTATCTACATAATCATCATTTTCGGGGAGATATTTCTCCTCCTCGTCTTCCAGCTCTTGAGTCTTGTCCTTCTCATCCGTTTTCAAATATTTCACAACTTCCAGAAGATCTCCAGGTTTCGTGGCGCGTTCCCCAGTTTCCAAGTAAACATCGTATGCCCTCTTCTGACTCCCGGCAATCTTGTCGTGGTATCGGATCGCGTTGCAATCCTTACAACTCTCCTGACGAAATCTTCCTTCCAAACAGTCCGAGCAGACGTTGATTCTTGAGTCACTCTCCTGCTTCCTTTGGCTGTCCACATGCAAAAGAGACCAACCAGACACCAACTTTTCAACACGGTTGTGCTTCACCTTTTCTAGACCGAGTTTTGTAGTTGATTTTCTAAGATGAGACTTTTGCGCCATTGTCTTATTCAGTTGGGTTTTCGATGTCTGAGACGAGGATTTTTTATGCTTTCTTCTTCGATATTCTGATTCCATTTTTTCATAAATCGACCCAGGAGTGGATGCGCTTAACTCCTTCCGGTCGATTGGCGTGGACGGCACAACGCTACTCTCCATGGCTTGGCGGTTTAACAAATGCTGGAGTCGTAGACCGTTTTCGTCGACGATTTCATCGTTATATCCATCAACGTTCTCACCTACAGGCAGGGTAGATGTGTGAATGGAAGCTGTCGTTTGAATCGGATGAGCATTTCCAATCACCTCGCTTAAACTGTTGCTACTACACTTCGCGTTAATGGAGCCGTAATCGAAACTATATCCATCAGAATTGAAGGTGTGAATTGGATTCCCGTAAGGAGACGCCACCGTACGGTTGGAAATTCGTGAATTCAATGCGTTGTCTTTGGTTTTCAGAGCTTTATTTTCTTTACGATTCTCCTTTTCTGTTATCAGCGCTGTGCGTGAGAAATGCGTCATATTTTGGTCCTTTCCAGATGTAGCGATTTTTGTTCGATTCTCAGAATCGTATGTTTTGTTTTTTCGCATTTTTTGTTTTGATAAACTACTGTAAACTGACTTTTGAATCTTATCTCCTATTTTTGTTGTACTGCTACTACCAAATTTGCTCAATTTACTCTTACTTTTTGGATCACTTCGCGCTCGCATCTTAGTCCTAGTGCTCTTACTATCACTCACCCCCTTTTTTTTTTGACTTTCGATTCCAGAACCCTTTCTTTCTGCGCCTTCCTGATTACTGTATTTCTTCATAATTTCTTTACACTCCGATTCAGTGTAATTACGCATCGTTTTGTCGTAATCGATCACGCTGTATTTTCGTAACACATCGCCGTGACTCGTGGCAACCCCACGCCTTTTTACAGCCTCTCCATCGTTCATTGTGCTGTACTTTTTGATGATCTTCTGGTAATCCGAAGTGTCAAGATCACGCAAAGTTTCGCCATTTTTAGGGATGCTATATTTTCTCAGCACATCTTTATAATCCATTGTTGTTGAGCTTCTCTTAAAGGCCGGAAAAGCTTCGTTAAATAAAGCGTTACTAAAATTAACTGTGGGAATAGTTAACTTTATATTTCCGTCTTGGCCGTGATTGGATGAAGAGGGTATGGCCCCTACCCTGGCGGAGAGGAGTTCCAACCTCGCTTTGCTGTGGTTCGTGTTGATTGCGGAAGCGGATGTGGTGAGTTGCTGTGACGAAGGGGGATAACCGTGGCTTTTCATACTCCTGCTACTTTTGGTATCAAGAGTTCTGTTTCTTTCCCTTTTCTCGCAAGAGGTAGCTGAGATCGAGGATGTCCTCTGTCTAGGCATTTTCTGAGAGTGTAGGAGATGGGAATTTGTGAATTCTGGAAATATAAAGAAAAAAAAATAATGATGCCCTCCCGCCACGACATCATAAGATATCGTCGCCTATGCATTCCACGAAGAAATATAGATAATTCATCAAACAAGATGTCTGATGACAACAGGATTCACTCATGTTATCCAAGTGAGCAAATTATTAGTTAATGATCTTGCCCAGGGAAAAAAAACGAAAGGGCTCGAACCACTCGGCCACTTCGCAGATAAAGAAGATTGAGTAAATGGAACAAAGAAGAAGGTGATATGACGCTGTAACTGGGAACATAAAAAAAGATTGAGTAAAGAGAAAACACTGTAGTAGAATGTCATATGAGGCTGTGTTTGGGAATATTATCCAGTTAACGGCAGTATTCTGGAAAACACGTATTTAAACCTTTGGCCAGAAAACTCGTCTTTCAAATATCAATCGATTTAAACGACTCACATCTTGGCAAAAACTCTCATACCTGGGATTTCGCGAAGTCGATTATTTTAAAAGCTAATCAAACCTTTTATTGTTGTTAACTTTGGAGGTATTTTATTTTTCATAACTTTGATGGCAATATAGTAAAGAGGCAATCATCATCATCATCATCATCATCATCATCATCATCATCATCATCATCATCATCATCATCAATTAACAATAATAATAATATAATAATAATAATAATAATATAATAATAATAATAATAATAATAATAATAATAATAATAATAATAATAATAATAATAATAATAATAATAATAATAAATAATAATAATAATATATATTGATAATATGATAATAATAATAATAATAAATAATAATAATAATAATAATAATAATAATAATAATAATAATAATAATAATAATGATCAAAATAATAATAATAATAATAATAATAATAATAATAATAATATAATAATATATAATAATAATATAATAATAATAATAAAAATAATAATAATAATAATACTAATAATACTAATAATATAATAATAATAATAATAATAATAATAAAATAATAATAATAATAATAATAATAATAATAATGACCGAACACTCAAAACTGTATTATATCGGACTTATTTCGACGCTGACAACAGAATTTATAGTTTAAAATATAGTATATATATATATATATATATATATATATATATATATATATATATATATATTATATATATATACATAAGAATTGGGTGTATTAAGTCGATGTGCACATATTTGCAGGTCTGATTACCGAACACAATTATAGAATTGATTTAACATTGTTGTAATGGACAATATTTTGGGTTGATTTGAAGGTATTTCCATCACAACAATGAGCCCATAGCAAGTTTGGTTAGCAGACCTGTAAAATAAGTTCGCGTTGGGTTAAGTATTTTTTTTCAGTTTTTGGGGTGGTTAGTGATGCTTCTCACCTTCCAAGAGATAAAATTTGGGAGACTTTCCGCACGTTCCTCAAGGTAGTTTCACTTATATTGTTATTTTAATCACCAGTCTATTGTCAGACGTTTATTTATTCAATTTGTCAATTTTTAGTAGCATTATAAAAGCTGTAGCAGAAAACTTGGGTTTCTTTTTTTTTCTATTAGGTTTTGCTTGAGGTCGGAGGATTAACAAAAAATACTAGGATTAGTTATGGGTCGTAGTAAAAGTCCTAGGGTTGTTATTTTGAGAAGCCTTCCGAAAGTTCCTCTTACTAAGGGATACAACCCAAATATTCAGCTAATCCTAAGAAAAAATAAAATCTAGTACCTTTAACTAACCCCAATAGGAAAAAACAAATACCCAAGGACCTTTACTAAGACCTATAACTAACCCTAAGAGAAAAAAAATCCTGCGACCTCGAGAGAAACAAAAAATGGTCTTGTTTGGAAAATTTCAACTGTCACTTATCTATCAAGATTTTTTCTAGAGTATTTAAAATTCTACTATATAATATTGACAAATTGAATAAACACCCGACAAAAGATCCACAGTGAAAATACTAAATGAAAGAGATACATCCCGAGGAGCTCAGCTTACAGAAGGCTTCCCTTTGTTTTTCCTATTAGGGAAGGTAATAGATTTTATTTTTCCTGAGGGTTAGTTAAAAGAATAAATGGGTTGTTTCCCTTAGCTCAAGGAACGTGCGGAAAGCATCCCTAACATTTCATTTTTCCGAGTATTAGAATTTCAAATCCTGGGGAGGCCTTCCGAAAGCTCCTACATCCCCAGTATTCTTTTTTTGAATATAATGTTCTAGTAGGGGGTTTGGGAGGGGGAAAACTTTTAAAATAAAGTCTCCCCCCCCCCTCCCTCCCAAACCCACTACTAGAACATTATAAAAATAAAAAGAATACTGGGGATGTAGGAGCTTTCGGAAGGCCTCCCAAATCGTGTTTAACTCGACATAAAACAGTGATGATTGCTCACACATTTATTCCTTTACACCAACGTGCACAGATTTTCAGTTCTTATAACTTAACGAGATTATGGGCTTGATTTAAACATTGTGTTGTAATAGACAATGTTTTAGGTTGCTTTTATTTTCATTCATTACAATAAACAACAATGAGTCAACGAGCCCATAATAGATTGAGATATTGGGGTATCAGACCTGCAAACAAGTACACGTTGGTATAAACAAATTATGCAACGTTACCTTAACAAAGTAAAAGTACGAGATCCTCAAAATAAATTTTAAACTGGAGACTGGAGATGAAACGGATTGTATTGTGTCTTGTGCGTCTACAACTCAAGCCATGATGTTTCTTTCAGTTTGAAATGATGATGATAAGCGAGCTGGGTGGACTCGGGTTTGATAAATATCCTAGAGGGAATATTTGGACACTGCTTGTGGATTGCGGGTCCTTGGGAAGCCGACTGGAGCATGACTACTTGTCATCGATCTTTTCAAAATTCTGATCTCCTCTCTAAAATTCTCAAATAAATCATTGACTTGGTAATCAAAACAAAAATAATAAATAAAGAAGAAATAAAAATAAATAAATTAACAACTGAAAGAAATTAAAGATGCGGAAATGGTGCGCACGCATCTGAAGTAGGTGTATAATGTGCAATCTTTTTGTAATGTGTAATGTAAATGTTGCTGCTCGAAGCTCGAAGATATAAATAACAATGTGAAATTGAATGTAAGCTTCAATTTAATTCGAAAACAGATAAAATGGACGTTTCAGGTTTATCTGTTTTCGTACATTAAATTGAAGCTTACATTCAATATCACATTTTTATTTATAATATTTTTGTTGAAGATCTGAAGAAGTGTAGATAGAATGAAGATGACATCACTCAGGTCTTTGTTATTTTTATTTTTTTTTTGCCATCTGCGTTTATGAGTAATTCTCACTAAACTGTAGGTTCACATAGTTTTGTGTACTGGTCCGTTGTATTTCCGGATGACAATGTTGTGAGCTTCTTAGCCAAGCGCATACTATCTGTTAGATAAAACAGTATCAGACAAAACAAGAAAAAAAATACACAAGAAAAACAAAAGAAGAAAATACAAAACACGGAACGTTTCGGACTCAAGACAGTTCTTCAGGCAATAACAAAAACAATAAGAATATTTTTACATCATTTAAAATTCAGACAGCTTCCTTGTATTATGTCTGGGTTTGAAATGTGCAGCGTCTTGTGAGTTGTCGTTCGTAGAGCTCATGGAAACAAGTGATCCCATTGATTGAATACAACCCACGATTTGTTTTCTTTTGTGGCAAAGACTTGTCTTTTGTCGTAGTTTTCTGCTCAAAGTTTACAAAAGCTACGGTTTGAGCGTTATGGCCTGACACTGACCAAAGAATGACGTCAAAATGCCAGTCTTTTGCCACAGAAGAAAACAAATGGTGAGTTGTATTCAATAGTTCAACCAATGAAATAACTTGTTTCCATGAGCACTACTAACGACAACTCATTAGGCGATGCAAAAACCAAATAATAACGTCAAAATGCCAGTCCTTTTGGATTTCCGTGTCAGGCTATAACATAACGATGGCTACGGTTTGAGTTGCGCATAGTTTAGTTCTAGGAAAAGGTTCTTTACTGATATTTGTTTACCGTACTCAGGTGTACAATGAATACCGTCGTCTCTGTAGGGAAAAAAATTAATATCGCCTAACCGGCGTCATGTCTGGTCCTACATGTTAAGTGTTGTTGTTGGCCAGGGACCTCATGTAGAGCGCGTTGAGTATAGATTGTATGCGCTTGGCTAAGAAGCTCATAACATTGCCATCCGGAAGTATAACGGACCAACACACAAAACTGTATGTATCCATGAACGTTTATAGTCAGGTTAATACAGTTCAGTGAGCATTACTCATAAACGCGGATGGCAAAAAACAATAACAAAGACCTGAGTGACGTCATCTTCGAACTATCCATAGATAGTGTGCTCACAACATTGCCATTCGGAAGTATATTGGAACAGCACACAAAACCATGTGTAACTTTAAGCGTGTATAGTTTGGTTAATACAGTTTAGTGAGAAGTACTCATAAACGTGGATGGCAAAAATCAATAATAAAGACACGAGTGACGTCATCTTCATTCTATATATTGCGCTTTATAAAGCTCAATTCTTTAAAAAAAAGGAAGAGTCAGGTTATGAGTTTACGAGGGCGACGGAAGGCCCAGGATAGGAGCCCACATTTGCCAAGCATGTAATGGTGGATTATTATTAGAAAAGATGGAATGAACAGAAAACCAATTTAATATTCATATTTATGTTTTATTTTTAACTAAAAACATTTAAAGTGTCAACAAGATTAATTAAAAAACTAAACAAAACAAAACAATAAATCACAAAGTCCTTTTTGTTATCTTTATACATCATAAAATACAATTTATCATGTTGCTTGAAGCTGGAAGAAGTGAAAAAAAGACAATGGAAAGTAGATTAGAAATGTAAACTTTATTCACAACAACAGACTATATGTACGTTTTGGGGTTGTCCCTGTATCAACAAAATAGACAATGAATAATATACACTAAAGACACAGGTAACATTATAATTCTCTCATCTTACCGTCGTCTTTAGAGGTCTTATTGACTGTCTATTCTATTGATAAAGGGGAAATTCGAAACGTCCACATAATTTGTATTTGTGAATCAATTCGAAGCTTTTTTTCTACTGTTCATTGTTTTTTTTTTTTTTACTTCTTTAAAACACAGTAATTAATTTTAGTTTGACAGCACACTTATTTTGGGGAGGGGGAAACATGCATTGGAAAGCCAGCTGAAGTGGTACCATTCGCTGGTCTCTCTCTCTCTCTCTCTCTCTCTCTCTCTCTCTCTCTCTCTCTCTCGCTCTCGCTCTCTCTCTCACTCTCTCTCTCTCTCTCACTCTCTCTCTCTCTCTCTCTCACTCTCTCTCTCTCTCTCCCTCTCTCTCTCTCTCGGCCAGGCGGATGGTGCTCTGTCAGTTGTATCCCGATGTTGCCACTGACCCTGTGACTTTTATTCTCTTAATTTTACCAGGCACTTTTCCATACCCTATTAACATTTCTCATTAAAGCCAGCTTGTCCAACTTGTTAGAAAAAAAGAGAAGAAGGTCAGTGAGAAATAATTTTGAAAAAAGATATGTAACAAACCCTCTCAATACGGTATTATGTCACGCCGACCCAGTTCCCATAAATTGACTTTAAAATTCTAAATTACGAAGTTTTATTTCAACCATGGCCTGCTAGTAAAAATGAACGATGAATTATTAAAAAATTATTGAGTATTATGAAAGCTCTACAGTGGAACCCAGATAAAGCCAACACCGCCTGGCCCACGAAAGATTGGTTGACTATAAGCAAGGGTGACTTTATCCATTATCAATGGAACACGCCTGGATAAAGAACAAAAATAATAGGGATGATCATATGTAGTTTCTCAAACAACTTGGGTGTTATATTTTGTGATTTTACCCTTTTTTACATTAAATTCCATATCCTGAGTCTGGTTTGGCCCAATATAATACTGAATTGAGGGCGCTTGGTCACATTTTCCTACAGAGACAGTTTAAATCGTGGAGATCTGCCCATTCACGAGGAACACATGAGGCTTGACGGTGAAAACCATTTGGAATTTCAATGACAAAACAAAAGGAGGTTGGAAGGTTCAAAAAGATATGAACACAATCGGTGGGCAGAAAAGTAATATGAGGAGATATGCTATGGTTCTAACAATGCAGGAGAGACGGTGCCCCAGAGGCAGACACTCTGTAAGAGGTCCCTCCAGAAGCCACGAGCATTACAGCCCGCCTTCTTTGAGGTTTTGGTCTTCAGAATTGTTGACAAATTGGGGTGGGTAGGGGTCGTGTAAATTGATCAATAATATTCATTTTATTTGGAAAGAAAGGAAGGGGGGGGGGGGGGAGATGGTCACCGAGGTGTATTATGACTCATGTGCACTTATTATTAGGTCTGATAACTGAATGCAATTATGGGCTTGATTTAACATTGTTGTAATGGACGATATTTTGCGTCGGCTTGAGACTATTTCCATTACAACAACGAGCCCATAAACCATTGGATTATTAGACCTGCGAATAAGTACACGTTGCCCATGACCTCACATTTAGTAGAGAAGTATCAGACACTGCCATCAAAGGCTACCGACTGATGTTTACTGCATGCCTGCTAGCGTAGTCTTCTCTAACTCAAAGTCACAAATCAAGAAGCAGGCACTGGTGGGAGACAAATATCTGAAAATGTCTGCATGAAATAAGCCAAAGCTAAAAAGAAAAATATAAAAGAAAACGATTCTGAAAAGCTCAGCCGTTCTAAATTTAGGCTGTATTTTGCTTTCCTGTATTTTTCTGGCACTGTTTCACACACACATCCTCACACACAAATTCACACACACACACACACACACACACACACACACACACACACATTGTCAGATTTCTAACATACACTATTACTATTAGTGCTGGTAACAGATTTTTTCAAGGCTTCATTCAAAACTACTACCGAATGCTGTTAATATTTTTTCCAAATGGGATTCGTTCTTTCTCGCCGTTGATTGCACGATGCGAGGGTTTGAACACGCAGGCGATGGGTTCCCACCCTACGACCTCCTATATTATTCATTACAAGTTTACTACTTTTCCCAACGATTTGTCTAGCGCTGATTTTCACATTGCTCGGAAACTTAGAGGAATCGTCTCCATTGAAATATCCACTCCTTTCCTTCCGCTTTGTGTGACTAAAACTGTCTCCTGTTTCATCCTGAAAAGTACCATCACTCTTCGATCTCAGAAACTTGTGTTTTATCGAACTATCGTCCGAACTCAATTTTCGAGCGGATGATTCAGTAACGCCCGACACACCTGTCGCGGCTCGATCTTTTGCTTTACTTCGTAGACTATCTCTGTTTAAACCTCCTATTCCAAATTGCGCACTACTTCGATTTCGGATCTTATCTTCTTTAAACATTTCATTTTTACCAAAATTATTTCCTTTTGCTGGATTACGACTTCTCTGACCAGTTATATTTGTTTGTCTCGGATTATTTAGATCATAATTTGATGACGACGTACGGTATTTTCTGATAATATCTTCGCAGTGTGCCTCGCTGTAGTTATCAAGTGAATTATCACCGTATTCGATGACTGAGTACTTTGCCAAAATATAATCAGGATTGACCTTCGCGCCGTATTTTCCCATTATTTCATTTACGTGAGGATGTTTCACATGAGAAGCCTTGAAATCATTCCTTCTTTTATATACTTGCGATGAGTCATTGTTCTTTGCGATACGATATAACTGCGTCGAATTTCGAATATTATTGTTCGCTGCGACATTCCATTTAATCGGAATTGTACCTTGGATATTGCGTGGCTTATACTCGGAATAACCAAAAGCATGGATATTATCAGGTCTCGAGTTCTTTTTTATGTAAGGTCTGGACGCAGAGGAGGAGGAGGAGGCTGTTATCAATCTAGCTGTGGATAACTTCATCCTAGTTTGACTGTGATTGTAGTTCTTATCGGCAATGTCAAGCTGGAACATGGTTGCGCCTAGAGGACGGAAAGAAGGAGAAGAGAGACAACGGCAACAGAAACATTGCAAATAATTCTGACCTGTGTTAGGTTTTTCAGGAATTTTGGTTGACATTGTTGTCCTACCTGAAACTGTGGGTATCGAAGTGCTTCTAAAATTGGCCATTTTTGGCAACAAATAATATCTTCTGAGATGTGAATAACTTTTGAAATATTACCTGAGGACAACGACACTTGGTTACACAAGGAACTAAAAAATACTGAAGAAGGTCATGTCAATCTTTGACGTTGATTCGATGTATTTTGAAGACATCATGATGATCTGGCAACTTCCTACACTGAGAATGATTATCTGTTGTTTTTTTTTTTTTGACTTAGCACGTAGCACTTCTTAAGGCTCTTCTTTTTTCCTTTAAAGTAGAACAAGAAGAACCATATAAGACTGCACACGTCTGTTTCTCAGGAAGAGATGTCTGTAGCCTTCTCCAACAAAATAAAAAAAATTGAATGTAATAAATGATGCGGATACGGTGCATTGACAAAAACACGAGGTGTGCAAAATTTGATAGGAATGAATTAATATGCGCAGTCTCTATGGAGGCTTGTCACTTCGAGTTTGTCAGTCTGTTTCTATTATCCAGTTAGTAATTTGCCTCCATAATAGGAATGAACATAACAAAAATAGGGAGATGGCACTAGGCTGGAAATAAATAACAATTGATCTAGCATAATGGAAGGGGTCCCAATAGCTCAGTTGGTAGAGCACTCGCTTCACACGCAAAGAGACAAAGATCGATCGCGTGTGCAGTCGAGATTTTTTTTCTGACCACCCTGTCCACTCAACTGTGAATGGGTAGCTGCTGACCCCCCTGTCCATTCAACTGTGAATGGGTAGCTGCTGACCACCCTGTCCACTCAACTGTGAATGGGTAGCTGCTGACCCCCCTGTCCACTCAACTGGGAATGGGTAGCTGCTGACCCCCCTGTCCACTCAACTGTGAATGGGTAGCTGCTGACCCCCCTGTCCACTCAACTGTGAATGGGTAGCTGCTGACCCCCCTGTCCACTCAACTGTGAATGGGTAGCTGCTGACCACCCTGTCCACTCAACTGTGAATGGGTAGCTGCTGACCCCCCTGTCCACTCAACTGTGAATGGGTAGCTGCTGACCCCCTGTCCACTCAACTGTGAATGGGTAGCTGCTGACCCCCTGTCCACTCAACTGTGAATGGGTAGCTGCTGACCACCCTGTCCACTCAACTGTGAATGGGTAGCTGCTGACCACCCTGTCCACTCAACTGTGAATGGGTAGCTGCTGACCCCCTGTCCACTCAACTGTGAATGGGTAGCTGCTGACCCCCCTGTCCACTCAACTGTGAATGGGTAGCTGCTGACCCCCCTGTCCACTCAACTGTGAATGGGTAGCTGCTGACCCCCCTGTCCACTCAACTGTGAATGGGTAGCTGCTGACCCCCTGTCCACTCAACTGTGAATGGGTAGCTGCTGACCACCCTGTCCACTCAACTGTGAATGGGTAGCTGCTGACCCCCTGTCCACTCAACTGTGAATGGGTAGCTGCTGACCACCCTGTCCACTCAACTGTGAATGGGTAGCTGCTGACCCCCTGTCCACTCAACTGTGAATGGGTAGCTGCTGACCACCCTGTCCACTCAACTGTGAATGGGTAGCTGCTGACCACCCTGTCCACTCAACTGTGAATGGGTAGCTGCTGACCCCCCTGTCCACTCAACTGTGAATGGGTAGCTGCTGACCCCCTGTCCACTCAAGTGTGAATGGGTAGCTGCTGACCACCCTGTCCACTCAACTGTGAATGGGTAGCTGCTGACCACCCTGTCCACTCAACTGTGAATGGGTAGCTGCTGACCACCCTGTCCACTCAACTGTGAATGGGTAGCTGCTGACCACCCTGTCCACTCAACTGTGAATGGGTAGCTGCTGACCCCCCTGTCCACTCAACTGTGAATGGGTAGCTGCTGACCACCCTGTCCACTCAACTGTGAATGGGTAGCTGCTGACCCCCTGTCCACTCAACTGTGAATGGGTAGCTGCTGACCACCCTGTCCACTCAACTGTGAATGGGTAGCTGCTGACCACCCTGTCCACTCAACTGTGAATGGGTAGCTGCTGACCACCCTGTCCACTCAACTGTGAATGGGTAGCTGCTGACCACCCTGTCCACTCAACTGTGAATGGGTAGCTGCTGACCACCCTGTCCACTCAACTGTGAATGGGTAGCTGCTGACCACCCTGTCCACTCAACTGTGAATGGGTAGCTGCTGACCACCCTGTCCACTCAACTGTGAATGGGTAGCTGCTGACCCCCTGTCCACTCAACTGTGAATGGGTAGCTGCTGACCACCCTGTCCACTCAACTGTGAATGGGTAGCTGCTGACCCCCTGTCCACTCAACTGTGAATGGGGAGCTGCTGACCACCCTGTCCACTCAACTGTGAATGGGTAGCTGCTGACCACCCTGTCCACTCAACTGTGAATGGGTAGCTGCTGACCACCCTGTCCACTCAACTGTGAATGGGTATCTGCTGACCCCCCTGTCCACTCAACTGTGAATGGGTAGCTGAGTCTGTTTGATTTGGCGGAATGAACTTTCCGATAGACTAGCGTCCTATCCAAAGGATAGCAAGCAATTGCTATTGTCCGTTTCATGCTGTAGAAACTGAGATAAACTCCGACTCCATGGGCACAATGGCTCTGAAGGACTACTAGCATAATGGATAGCAGCTCCAATTTAACATGCAAAGACATTATACCATGAACGTCTCGGGTTTCCCCTTCATCAACAAAACACTATGAAGGAGAGACGAATGACAAATAAATGAAAGATGAGAGGATGGTGATCTATTCTTCTATCTTCCATTCGTCTTTTCTGTCTCACTCATCGTGTTTTGTAGACAAAGGGGAAATCCGAATCGTCCACTTCACTTGTCTGTGTAAATTTAATTAAGGCTTCTATTCCATTTCATCATTGTCATGTATTTCTTCAAGCTTCAAATAGCAACGTAGATTTTCCCCCAAAATTTCACACCCATCCAACACAAAATTTTTTTTTTCTACTCAAACAGAAGAGGAACAATTACATTCTTTACATATAATTGTCCAGTGTCTAATTTTCATCGCTATGGCAAAATATTTTCTTTATAATTTGTGATGTACAAAGTAGATCAGAATGAGAAAATTGTGGTTGCATCGTAACGAATGTGACGGTTTTCCTGTGGTTGGTAAGTAGAGGTTTTAAAAATTGAACTTTGATATAGCGCATTATCCACGAAACATGCTCAAAGTGCTTTACAAGGTGTCCCTGGCCAACAGCAACATTTAACATGTAGGACGGCGTGCATGTCGTCTGTTTGGCGATATTACATATTTTTTTCGGACAGAGACAACGCTGTTAAAGGCCAGGTACCCATTTTACACCTGAGTACGGTGAGAGAATGTGAGTAAAGTAGTGCCTTTTCTAAGGACTAAACAATGCGCCGAGCGAGCCTCAAACCCATGACCTTCCAATCCCTAAGCGACTGTCTTACCACCATATAGTCGCATATTAAAAGACCACATATTAAAAGCTATAAATGTTTTGACAACAGATGTAGGTAGATTTGATTATTGCTGGTGCGGTTTTTTTTCAGTATCGGTAACGTAGGACCTGTTTTCATGCTCTTCCAGTGCGGCTACGTAGTTTTGTGGAATGACACTCGCTTTTGGATTGGAAGGTCCTGAGTTCGAGCCTCATCTTGGCAAAAACTCTCAAACCTGGGACTTCGCAAAGTCTTCTTCTTCTTCTTCTTCTTCTTCTTCTTCTTCTTCTTCTTCTTCTTCGTCTTCTTCTTCTTCTTCTTCTTATCATCATCATTTATTATCTATTATAACAATACGGAGTAACAGCAATAAAGTAACTCATATAGAATCTTGAAATATGTTTTATTAATCATTTTATTAAGAAAAAATAGATTGTGCCATTCCTTCCATAACGTAGCTGTGCATGAATATCAAATTAATCAATGTAACATAGATGAATTCATAAATAGAAACAGTGAGCACGTGCTCTACTTATTATATAATGCCCAATGTCAACGTGTATTTATTTCCAGGTCCATCAACCCCAAATTGGTACGGGCTCAATGCGAGTGCACAAACTGACAGGTCTGATAACCCGAAGTAAATATGGACCTGGTTTAACATTCTTGTCATGGACAATATTTTCCGGGGCTTTTTTTTAAGTAGTCCTTCAGTTAATCTCGGTTTCTATAGCGTGAAATGGACAATAGCAATTGCTTGCTATATTTTTGATAGGACGCTAGTCTATCGTAAAGTACTTTCCGCTAAATCTAACAGTCTCGGTTACCCATTTACTAATGGGTGGACAGGGGGGGGGGGGTGGGGGGTCAGAAAATATCTCGACTGCACCCGGGATCGATCACGCTCCCTTTACGTGTGAAGCGAGTGCTCTGCCAACTGAACTATCGAGACCCCCAATATATTTTCCTTTGGTTTGAGAGTATTTCCATTACAATAATGAGATCATAACAATGTGGGTTATCAGACCTGTAAATTGGTACACGTCGGCTCAATGGAGTTGAAAAAAAGTTGTCAACCCAACACAAAATATTGTCCATTACATCAATGATAAATCAGGCCATAATGGCATCATTTGATCAAACACGTGAAAATATGTGTCAGTGCATGACATAATCAGTCGGAAGGTGAAAATTTCGGATTTTGCATTTTCTGAAAGAATATACTCCCCAAAGCATTCTAATCTTTATTTGAAGTAAATCGGGCGATTTTTCATGAAGTTATGGTCAGATGTATGGGAAATATCATACTTTTTCAACTTGACTAGCTGTAAAAATATTTAGAAGTGAAATTAAGCGTTGACATTTCCTAAAGATGTACCAAAAGGGTTGATTTAATCATTTATGACAAGAACTCATTTTTGATCAAAAATGACCTTCTAACTAAACTTGACAATATCTCAGTTCAAACCTTTTCACCATCTGACTGATTATGTCATTCACTGTAACAAATATGTGCACTTAGCCCAAAGTATTTCATTTTGTTTATATATGTTTATATATTATAGTGACATCAAATGACATAGTAATCACATATTGATGGTCGGCGGATCCAAAACTCTGAAATCACAATTTTCACAATCTGCAGATCAGACCTGTGAAGTCTACATATCTACGAGCTTTGCGCACCGTGTTTTATTTAGTTTTGACAACGTCATCAGGGTCTGATCGCCCAAAATTAAATAAAAAATGGTGCGCAAAGCTCGTATGTTGACTTCAGAGTTTTGATCCGCCGATCGTTAAAATCGAGACTTCAGAGTTTTGATCAGCCGATCGTTAAAATCGAGACTTCAGAGTTTTGATCCGCCGATCGTTAAAATCGAGACTTCAGAGTTTTGATCCGCCGATCGTTAAAATCGAGACTTCAGAGTTTTGATCCGCCGATCGTTAAAATCGAGACTTCAGAGTGTTGATCCGCCGATCGTTAAAATCGAGACTTCAGAGGTTTGATCCGCCGATCGTTAAAATCGAGACTTCAGAGGTTTGATCCGCCGATCGTTAAAATCGAGACTTCAGAGTTTTGATCCGCCGATCGTTAAAATCGAGACTTCAGAGTTTTGATCCGCCGATCGTTAAAATCGAGACTTCAGAGTTTTGATCCGCCGATCGTTAAAATCGAGACTTCAGAGTTTTGATCCGCCGATCGTTAAAATCGAGACTTCAGAGTTTTGATCGGCCGGCCATCAATATAAAGTACAATTATAATTCAATTGCATCTTTCCTGCAATCAGCGCCCATTACTACCTCCTTCCTATCTTTATTAGGCATACAAGCCTTTGTAAACACTAGAAGGGAATAAATCGGGAAATGATTGTTTCTTTAAAAAGCATTATTATGAATCTGTCTACAGAAGAGGTTGTATTGTATCTTATTAATTATTCTAATCATTAATGCTTTTTTATGTACAATATCTACATTTAACACAGAAAACAAATCGGAGGTAATGTGTCCTTTCAAAAATGTGTGAACAAGTTGAGTTGAGATTTCGATGAAAACAAGTCTTCCAATTCGAGTGTTTACAAGGACTTTTGGCTCCAATAGATAGGGAATCGTTACGTTCTGTTCCTCCATTCAATAAAAATAAAGACAATGTAAAGCAACCATCTTAACATGAAGACAAGTATGATATTTAGTTGTGCACGTAAAAGAACATTCGTTGACCATCTCATTGGAATATATTATTAATTATGTACTTGCCTCTCTCTTCTCTCTCATTGCCTCTTTAATGACAACTGTTGGCGACTCATGTGAAACTTTCTTTTCTAAGTCGCCATGATGAGTTTGAAGATAGGTCATTCGTGCTATCATACCAGAAGGGTTGGAACTCTAACCCTCATAGTATGATAACAATCATCACCTACCTCGAGAATGTACACAGGTTTGATAACTTTTTTTTTGGCAATTGGATGGTCATTTCAATCGATCGATATTTGAAGGACGAGTTTTCTGGCCATATTATTATATAAGTGCTTTTGTTTTTTCTCCAGAGTATGGCTGTTAAAAGTCCGTTAAAATCAAATCAAACTAAAAAAAAACAAACATTTTAAAAATGCGATTATACAAATTCCAAACAAAAGTGAATCAAAATAATACAAACAAGGGAAGGAAAAACATAGCAATGTAGAGCAAAAAATAATTAAATATTTGTAGAAAAGTACCAAAATATACAAATCTGATCAGATAGAATTTGACATAAGCAACAATTTAAATAACTATCAACATTTAGATGGTCGGCGGATCAAACCTCTGAAGTCCCGATTTTCATGATCGGCGGATTAAAACTCTGAAGTCTACATACGAGCTTTTCGCATCATGTTTTATAAGAGGTCTGACCCGCCTAAAATTAAATAAAACATTGTGCGAAAATCTCGTATGTAGACTTGAGATTTTTGACCCGCCGATCGTGAAAATTGGGACTTTCAGAGTTTTGATCCGTCGATCATCGATTCGAAATGTCAAATAAATGAAGGTTATTGAAAGTATCGGCAATTTCTATTGTGAAAAGCCAGCGTCTTAAAAACGGTGTCTTGTCTGAATCGACAAGTAAATATGTGCAGGACTGACATCCGAAGCCACTTATGGGCCTAGTTTAACAGTTATAATGGACAATATTCTGCTTATTTTTTAATATTTCCATTACAACTATGAACCCATAAGGAATTGGGTTATCAGACCTGCAAATAAGTGCATGTCGGTCAGAATGAATACAAGGTGTAGGAAATTGAGCTTGTAGCCACAAATTTTAAAGTTGCGGTTTCTTTCAACTCGATCTTGCTTATGATGCATTTAAAAACCCAGGAAAAACAACAGAAAAATACAAAAATGAACAAAAAGCAAGAATAAAAACCCTCTTAACCCCCCCCCCCCGTCCCTAACCTAACAAACAAAAAGGTCACTTTCCAAGACAACCCTGTACTGGACAGCAGATGGGAAGAAACAGCGGGAGAGAAAAAAAAATTAACAAAAAAAAAAAAAAAAAAAAAAAAAAAGAAAAAAAAGAGAAGAAAAAAAAATTAAACAAACGAAAAAAAAACATTAAAAAAAAGGAAAAACAAAACAAAACAAAGAAACCTGGCGAAGGGCCATGGAGAAAGAAATAAAGGACGCAGGCCTGTCCTGGAATACAGCCACCGCATAAGCAGCCGATAGCAAAAGAATTGGAGATGTCTGGTGGATGCCCTATGTGCCTCAAGGCCCGAAGAGGGTTAGTTAAGTATCACAAGATTAGCTCATTATAATATTCATAGGATTTGATAAATGTTAAGGAAGACTTCTCCTTTATGTTGTACAACCGACGTGATATATTAAAAGGTCTGATAACCCAAACTGTTCTAGGCCGGCTCATTTTATACAATAGAAAAACTCTCAACCCAACGCAAAATATTGTCCTTTGCAACAATGTTCAATCAATCCGACCATTACGACTATGTGGTCTTGTGGTATGACACTGGCTTTCGGTTCGGAAGCTCCTGAGTTCGAGCCTTGCCCGTCGCATAGTTGAGTCTTTGGAAAAGAAAAGACTCTTTACTCACATTCTGTCACCGTACTCAGGTGTAAAATGAGTACCTGGTCATTAACAGCGTTGTCTGTGTCGGGAAAAAATTGTATTATCGCCTAACAGGTGACGCGTATCGTTCTACATGTAACGTGTTGCTGTTCGTCAGGGACCCTTTGTAAAGCGCTTTGAGCTTAGTGGATATTGCGCTATACAAAAGCTCATAATATTAAAAATTGCGCAAGGTTATCAGACCACCAAATAATGTTTGCACGTCCTGTTCAATCCAAACAAAAGACGCACCAATCGGTTATTTGTCAGAACATAATCAGTCGAAAGGTGAACATTTTGGATTTGCTTTTTTGCATTTTGTAAAAGAATATGCTCACTAGAGCATTTTAATTTTTATTTGAAGTAAATCGGGTGATTTTTCATGAAGTTATGGTCAGATGTATGGGAACGGTATCCAGCAACATTTCTCAAATTTCATACTTTTTCAACTTGACTAGATAGCTATAAAATATTTAGAAGTGAAATTAAGCTTTGGTATTTCAAGAAGATGTACAAAAAGGGTTGATTTAATCATTAATGACAAGAACTCATTTTGGATAAAATTGACCTCCTAACTAAACTTGGCAGTATCTCAATTCAAACAATCTCACCATCCGACTGATTATGTCATTAACTATAATATATATATATATATATATATCTACATATTGCTTTTTACAATAAGTCAAATATTTTTGAAATAGTAAAGATGGAATAAATGTTGGGGAAGACATGAATAACGATAAAACAATAGTAGTTGCCATTAGAGTCGTGAGGTTAGAATGACCTGGTCCTGGAAACAACACTGTCAAATTTATCATCATCATGATCATCATCATCATCATCATCATCATCATCATCATTATCATCATCATCATCATCATCATCATCATCATCATCATCATCATCATCATTTAACATATTTTGATAATAATAAGAACTTTGAGTGGTACGGCCACTGTTTTGATGTTGAGTTAAGAATTTAAGATATGTAGCGGTGCACGCAAAAAAAAAAATAAATACATTCCTTGACCATCTCATTGGAATAATTGTATATCTATGTACTTGCCTCTTTTTTAATGATGAATGCGACTCAGAAATGAAAATTTTGCCAAAGTGTGGTAGATACCGCAGCTATCTTAACATGAAGACAAAGGTATGATCTTTATTTGTGCACGTGAAAGAACGTTCGTTGAATATCTCATTGGAATATATTATTATAAATCTATGTACTTGCCTCTCTCTCTCTCTCTCTCTCTTCTCTCTCATTGCCTCTTTAATGATGACTGCGGCCACTTTGGTGACATTTTCTTTTCTAAGTCGCCAGGATGTATTTGAAGATAGGTCATTCGTGCTATCATACCAGAAGGGTTGGAACTCTCACCCTCCTAGTACGATACCACACATCACCTACCTCATTCTTCTTCTTTATCATCTCCTCCTATTCCTCATCGTCCTCCTATTATTACTACTTCACTACTACTCTTACTACTACTACTACTACTACTACTACTACTACTACTACTACTACTACTACTACTACTACTACTACTACTACTACTACAACCACTACCACCACCATCACTACTACTACTACTACTACTACTACTACTACTACTACTACTACTACTACTACTATACTACTACTACTACTACTACTACTACTACTACTACTACTACTACTACTACTACTACTACTACTACTACTACTACTACTACTACTACAACCACTACCACCACAATCATTACTACTACTACTACTACTACTACTACTACTACTACTACTACTACTACTACTACTACTACTACTACTACTACTACTACTACTACTACTACTACTACTACTACTACTACTACTACTACTACAGCTGCTATTTCTCCTACTACTATCACTATCACCACTTATACTTCAACTGCGATTACTACTACTCCTTCTTCCCCTCCTCTTTCTCCCCCTTCCTCCCCCCCTAAGTCCCCTCCTCCTCCTCTTCCTCTTTCTCTTCCACCTTCATTCTAAATATGTTTTAACCAAAGCCATTAAAATGTATAGTCTTAAGATTTCAATCAACTTTAACTTTTAAGAACTTATTGTGGTCTGTCATAAATATGTCAAGAAATTATCACGGATTTCTATAAATTAACCCCAAATCGGCCATTAAATGATGCACTAAATTTAATTTGAATAGATGTACACGTATTTGCAGGTCTGATAACCAAAATTCTAATAGGCCCAATGTTGTAACGATAATTCTCTCAGACCAACTCAAACAATTGGGTTAATCAGGCCCAAATTGTGCTCTCTAGTTAGACCTGTAAATATGTGTACGAAGATTTGAATCATTCAGTTTCTATGAAAGACAAAAAGTAAAAAGATAAGTTAAGGTCTTTTTATGTAAAAAATCCCATCTTATTGATAGTTCATCATTTCTTTTGTGTTTTCGGGGAAAATGGATCAGAGTTCTCTTTCGTATGACTTGACTCAATCAAGTTTAGTTGTAACTTGTGCTGGTTGCGGAGCTAGCAGTTGTAGAGACGCTTCGAGAATTCTGGGACTGGGAGTGTGTGAGTGACGACATGTCGTCCTTGGTCAGCTCCATGCCCAGCAGTTTCTTGAGCTCACGCCGGAAGCGCTTTCCCGTCAAACAGTAGAGGACAAAGTTCACGGATGAATTGAGGGCATATCCAGTTTTGGCGATGGAGTAGGCGGAGTCCAGGGACTGGGAATCGAACTGTGGAGAGGAGAGGAAAAAAGGGTAATTTGTGGTCTAGTGGTATGCCTCACTTTCGGGTCGGAAGGTTCTGGGTTCGAGCCTCACTTGGCGCATAGTTGAGTCCTTGGAGTACTCACTGTACTCAGGTGTAAAATGAGTACCTGGCCGTTAACAGCGTTGTCTCTGTCCTAATATCGCCTAACAGGGGTCATGTAGCGTCCTAAATGTTAAATGTTGCTGTTTGCCAGGGACCCTTGTAAAACGCTTTGAAACACGTTTAGTGGATATTGTACTATATAAAAGCTCAATTTTTAAAAATGATTGCTTATGCATATTCATTAGATTTAATTTATCCTTATAGAATTTGTAAGTAGATAACACACCTATCAGTAGAGTATTTTCGTCTGAAATAACATTCAACAAATGCCTTAAAACACACCCGATGAATTCTTCTTTGTCTTAATAATGTTATGAATGGAACTGTTTGTATAGAAATAGTCCATAATATCTGAGAGGTGTAATTGTTATATTATGTAGCATGTATGATTCCCCCTCCTGTCAATGTGCGCCTAGAGCTGCGGCAACGCAAGATTGGCTCTATATAAATATATTCTTATATTATTATCATTATGGAAAAGGAATGGAAAAGGAATAAGCCAACAGGAGGGGAACTAATTGAAGATCCCTGTAAAAGTCTCCCAGGTCTCCAGGATCAACCAAGAAAATACTGGGTAGCTGCAAATAGACTACGGTCAAAACATACAAGAACAGCTACCAACATGTACAAATGGGGGCTCCAAGAATCACCAACATGCCCAAAGTACAACCAAGCACCTCAAGATGCAAACCACCTCGTACTAGATTGCCCAGAGACAAAACTGGAAGGGGGATTTGAAACCATCAACAAATGTGATGATGACTTCGAACCTGGATTGATACCTTGAACATAGAAGTGTAGTCGAACGATACTACTACTACTATTATTATATCAACTCAACAACTCCCATTTCTTTGAATGACAGATAGGTTTGATAGCCTCTTGTCGACGTGTACTGATTTGTAGATTAACCTAAAATAAAACAAAAACAAAACAAACAAACCAAAAATTAAAAAAAAATAAAAAAAAAATAAAAACAAAAACAAACCAAATCAAAAGCAATCAAAGAGACAAACAAAAATCCCAAATAAAAGCTCCACAAAAATACCAAATAAGTATATGTAACCAAACAAACAAACATACAAACAAATAAAGAGGCCAACTTACTCCATAGTGAGGCTGAGTGATGGCCATGATCTGGATAAGGCAGTGAAGCCCCATGAAGAACAAGAAGGAGAAGGTGACAATCAACAGGAGACGGGTGATTTGTTCTTCCACTTGCTTGGACTTTCTCACCGATTCACGGTTCTTTTTCTCGTTCATTCGACGGTTCGACTCACGGATCTGAGGGGGGAAACAAACAAAATAAACATGTTAAGCTTTAATAAAACAAAGCAAAACAAAACAAAACAAAACAAAACAAAACAAAATAAAACAAAACAAAACAAAAAAAAAAAAACAACGAAAAAACGTGGACCTTTTATAAAGCGCAATTTCCACAAAACGTGCTCAAAGAGCTTTATAAAGGGTCCCTGATCAACAGCATCACGTAACATGTAGAACGGGGCATGAAGCCTGTTAGGCGATATTACAATTTTTATTTCCGACAGAGACAACGCTGTTAAAGGCCAGGTACTCATTTTACACACGAGGACAGTGAGAGAATGTGTGCAAATTATGCGCAGAGCGAGGCTCGAACCCAGGACCTTCCGATCTGAAAGCGAGTGTCATACCACAAGACCACATAACTGCACTAAATAGTTGTCACTCAGTGCCATAATGCCCATGAAGCCGGTTTATATGGCGTGAAACTGACAATAGCAATTGTTCGCTAACCTTTTGACAGAACACTAATCGAATCGCAAAGTACTTTCCGCTTGATCTTACAGACCTAGCCACCCAATCGCTGCTGGGTGGAAAGGGTGGTCAAAATATAACCTCGACTGGACCCGAGATCTTGTGGTGAGCTATCGGGACCCCATTAATAACAGAAGACAACTTTCGGCAATATTCATGAAAAAGAGCACAGCGCCAAGAAATGACAATCAGGCAGACACAGGAAATCCACCAACACCACTACTACACTTACCACCACCATTACCACTACCACCACGACCAACACCACCTCCATCACCACCATCACCAACACCACCATTACCACTACCACCACGACCAACACCACCTCCATCACCACCATCACCAACACCACCATTACCACTACCACCACGACCAACACCACCACCATCACCACCATCACCAACACCACCATTACCACTACCACCACGACCAACACCACCACCATCACCACCATCACCAACACCACCATTACCACCACCACCACTACAACCATCCCCACCACCACGAGTAACATCAACAATAACAAACAACAACAACATCAACAACAACGAGAACAATCCACCAACCTGTTTGATGATGGCAATGTTCATGAATAGAACACAGCACCAAGGAATGACAATCAGACTGATACAGGAAATCCACAGAGCGTACAGCTTTCCTCCAGCACCGGTCCTGAACTCTGTCTTTTGAAGAGCCAAGTCGCCTAAGGTAAAATAAAGAATAACATAAGATGTTATAGCAATCTCAAAGAAAGCCGTTTAACTCATAAGGAACGCATGGATTCAAACCCCACTTCTTCTTCTTCTTCTAGGTTCCATGCCTGGTCCAGGCTTCGGATACTGCATGAATTATCTCTCTCCATTCCTCCCTGTCTCTTGCTTTTTCAAACAGCTCTTGGATTGTTAGGTTGGTGAAGCCCTTCAGTTGGTCTATGAGTGTTTTTCTTTGTCTCCCCCGGGCGCGTTTACCAGGTATTTTTCCACAACTTGTCAGGTATTCATTCTTATATTTCCTTACTATGTGTCCGAAAAAGGATAGTTGTCGATCCACTATTAAGGGCATTAGTTTCCTTTGTTGGTATGTTTGTTTTAGCACTTCTTCGTTCGTTTTGTGTGCAGTATACGATATTCTCTGCATCCTTCTCAAGCACCACATTTCAAAAGCTTCAATGTTCTTTTGTGTTTCTGCATTTGTAGTCCAGCTTTCGCATCCGTATAACAAGATTGGCCACACGTAGCACTTCAAGACTCGGAATCTAATCCCGAACGACATCTGTTTGTTTTTCAAAATGTTTCCCAGGTCCATGAAGGCCTGTTTGGCTTGAGTTATTCTTGCTCGTATGTCTCGGTTACATCTTCCATCTGTTGTCACAATTGAACCTAGGTATTTAAAACTTTCTACGTTGGTAAGTTGCTCGCCGTGAATCGTTATATTGCAGGTGTTGTTGTTTTCGGGGTTTTTCTGTATTACCATGCATTCCGTTTTGGTGATATTCACTTCCATTCCCTTGGCTTCACTATCTACTACCACTTTGTCAACAATCTTTTGAAGTTGGATTTCTGATGTTGCAATGAGTACCGTATCGTCTGCGTATCTTATATTATTTATGTTGTGACCTCCTACTTTTATTCCCTCCATATTATTTATGCCCCTCATGATTGTTTCTTGGTATAGATTAAACAGATCTGGTGAGGCAACACACCCTTGACGGACTTCTTTCTTAATAGGAATGGAATTTCCTGTAGAGTTTCCGATTTTGATAGATGCCTGCTGGGTGTAGTATAATGTTTGCATGAGTCTGAGGTCTTTCTCATCAGCGCCAATGGAGTGCAGTTGTTTTAGTATTTCTTCGTGGCGTACTCTATCAAAAGCTTTTTTGTAGTCGACAAAACAGAGGTATAGTGGGGTCTGAACCTGTATAGCTCTTTCACTTAAAACACGGAGGAGGTATATTGCGTTCCTTGTCCCTCTGTCAGGTTGGAATCCATATTGTTCTTCTGCGATTTCGGGGTTAATCTTATTCCTTAGCCTGTTGATAATTATACGCAACAGTATTTTGTTGATGTGGCTTATTAAACTTATAGTTCTAAAATTTTCGCATCTGACTGCACCTGCTTTCTTTGGTATTGCTATGAAAATAGAGTTACAGAGATCTTCTGGAATTTTCCCAGTATTGTATATATTGTTGAATAATATGTGAAGTTCATCAATTGCTAGATCTCCTAGGCTTTTTAATACCTCTACAGATATTTCATCAGGGCCTGTTGCTTTACCATCCCTCATTCGTTCCATGGCATGTTCAATTTCACTTTTGGTGATGTTTGGTCCGCTTAATGGTTCTTTGAATTTCAGTGGTGGTTCATTTCTATTTGGATCATTGTACAGTTCGCCTATGTATTCTACCCATCGGCTTTCTATAAGTTGTTCTTCAAATAGCAGTTCCCCTTGTTTGTTTTGGATACAACTTCCTGCTGCTTTGCTTTTCCTTTTCCCTGATAGTTCTTTTATTCTTTGGTGAGCTTGTTGGGGGTTGGGTTTGTATTCTCTTTCGATTTCGCAGCATTTCCAGTCTAGATAGTTCTCGTGTGCCTCGATGCATTTGGATTTAATGTGGTTGTTCAATGTTTGGTATTCTGCAGACCCTCTGTTGCATTTTCGTCTTTCTTCAAATAGGTTTAGAATTTCATTTGTCATCCATTCCTTTTTGCTGTTTATTTGAGCTATTGGTAAATGCTTTTCTGCAGTTGCTTTGACACACTTTTGGAATATATCAAATTGTTTTTCACATTTTTCGTTATCAGGTTCACTTTGGCTTTGTATCATGAGTGCATTTTCAAATTCTTCTCTCATTTTTGTTTGTATGCCATTGTCTTTGCATAACCTGTAATCCCTCTTTATTCTACCAGCTGTTCTCTGAATAGCTTTAAACTTTATCCTTACTGTACAAACAA